>NC_089825.1:7923073-8268490 GCF_035046505.1 Tiliqua scincoides
TGTTACTTTGTACAGGTAACAATACACTAGCTAGATATATGTATAAACTGAGATTGAAATTAAAATTAGGTAAAAGAAAATTTTCCTAGAACCCATATGAAATCAACTCCTCAACTATTTTTGTTTTTAAGATACAGAACAAATCACCCAATAATGACGGATTATTCCAAAGAAAAGGCATAGATAAAAACATTGGGCAAATCATTAAAATTAAAACCAACTGGTAAATTCAGTATTTTCTAACTTTCAAACAGCAAAATTTTAAAGTATTGTACAGTCAGGCTGCATCTTATGCAAGGGTTAGGTTTTGGATTTCACGGCATAAGAGGAAAGTTGCATTTAGTCAAAAACTATCTTCAACTACTTTAAATCCAAAAAATATTTACTGTCTTTGTAAGAACAAAAACCGCACTGCAAAAACCACAGAGACACAGGTGAAGTGAGACAGTGGAGCAAACAACAGATCCAGGGCCCGATCCTGAAGCCCATAGCGCCAGCAGTATGTATTTTCCTCCAGCTCTAACCGTCATAAACATGCTGTAAGGCACACTGAAGGTAACAGGGAGGAGGAAGTGCCAGCACTAGCAGGCTCTGTGCTTCAGTGCCATATGGACAACCGGCTGGTGCTCTTCCAGGGGGGCAGAGTTCTTGACTGTCTAAGACTTCTTGGGGCAGAGAAAGGTGGTGGGAGGGGAGGATCAGGCCCAGGAGGGGGCTGGAGATGGTGGGAGCCTCTGCCGCCAAATCCTAACCCCCCTCCTGACCTGAGTGACCAGGTACTGGTCTCTTTGGCTCTGTACCTGCTCAGATGTGGGCTCAGAGCTGAGGAGATCCATTGGTGGCGGCGCGGCATTACTCAAGGCAAGGAAGCAAATGCTCCCTTACCCTGAGGAGACCCTGATGGTTGCCTGCAGCAGTCGCCATTTTGGCACCGCTGTAGCCCTGGAGCTGAGGCATTTAGGATTGGGCTGCTCTTCTCCCATCTCATGCTCACTCTGGGTCACATACACAGTGACTGGAACGGCAGGAATGCTATTTAAACTATTGTTTTTCTTTCTGTGTAGACATTAGATCAGTGGTTCTCAAACTTCCTGGGATATTTACTCCTGGGGTAAGTCTTGGCGGGGGCAGGGGCAGCAAAACGATCCCCAGGATCGCACCCCTACGGGGAAGGGGGGCTATTTTGAACAAACCATACATGCTCCCGTCCCGGGGTCCAGGGGGTGTGGGGAGCCCTGAGGAGCACTTTCAGGGCTCCCCATGGCTTCTAAACAGTGAAAGTTCCAAGCGTGACGAAACCGTACATTCCGCTTCTGGTTTAATCGTGCTTGGAACTTTCACTGTTTAGAAGCTGCGGGGAACCCTGCAAGCGCTCCGCAGGGCTCCCCACACCCCCTGGACCCTGGGAGCATGTATGGTTTGTTCAAAAATAGCCCTCCTCCCCCTGCAGGGGCATGATCCTGGGGATCGCTTTGCTGCTTTCCCCCTGCCCCCGCCCCTTAAAGGGCACGGGGCATCTTTACACAAGCTGGTGAGTCTCAGCCCACCAGTTTTGAGAACCACTGCATTAGATAATAACAGATACAAAACAAAGGTTATAAAGATAATGTATGGCCACCATATGATTACTGTTCCCACCATGGGTGTTCTCATTTTTAGGTCCCAGTGGGAGGTGTAAATTTTGTTGGTCATGTCTCCCCTCCCTTAAATGAGTTGTTAAAAATATAATTAAACTTCAGATATGAACATTAATTATGAATAGAAGGAAGTTATGGGATTAGCAAAGGGCAACCTACTATGTTTATGAATTATAAATGGTTTATAAATTGGAGCCTGGAAGCAATGGAAATGCCGATGAGAAATAAGAAGGGAAATATTATTTACTTTCTAAAACCTAATCCTATCCTTTCCCTCACCACTCGTGCAGCCACCTCAAAAAATAGGCACATTGTATCCAAGAGGATTTAAATCTCTTTACCCTTGCATAAGCCTCCTTCTCTGCAATGGGTCTCCTTGGACTTAGCGCAAGTCCTAAGAGTGAAAGGGGTGGGGAGGATGATGCCAGAGGAGATAGGATCCCACAAGCGCCATCGCCACCAAATCCACAGCCTCCACACCTTCTATTCAGCCCCTCCCTGCCACCCACCATTTTACCTGCCTCAATAGGCCTTTGCAGGTCTGGCATTGTGTGCAGGAAGGCTTTGGCGTTTTCATGGATACTGAAAATGTCTTCAAACTGAATTTTACATCCTATTCCGATGAAATTGTTTTGAGATTTGTGGTATGGATAGGATGTTTTGCCTAATCTTAGAACACTCAGAGCCCTTCTTCCACTGACTGTGAGGTTCATCCTATGCTAGGAGGAGAATAAATCTGCTTTATGCTTCGATAGTGTTATGTTATGGCTTTATACTCCAGGAGAGGAAGAAGCCTCCTTTCTATAAAAGGTGATAAAACAGGAGAACAAAAGAGCAATAAAGCACTCCAGATTCATGAATATAGCTGGGGAAACTGACCACTTTCAGTGTCTTAAGTGTGATTCAGTGCTCTTGGGTTCTTGCACTCACAATAGCTTCAGCAGAGGTTGCATGTGTTCTATTGCAAATGTGCAGGGAAGTTACCAACTCTTTTGAGTTCTGCATTTGCTGTAAAAAAACACAAACATTTTGAGTCATATGCTGGCCTATTTAGTAGCTTGGCCACTAATAACGAATGACGTTTAATCAAGGTTAACTAGAAACATACCTCACACCTACCCACGTGGTCAGTGTCACAGTTCAGTGAGCGTCTGGATGTTGGCTTACTGCAGTAAGCTTACTGTAGCTTACTGCAAATATGTGGAAGTTACTTGGAAGATGCATGTCCATTTCCTCTTTTCATTCATCCTATTTCAAATATCTCCTGTTTTCCACAGCTAATAACGTGTTTTTCACGGCTATAATAATGGCTAATATTATAATGCCATTGTACAAATCGATGGTAAGGCCACACCTGGAGTATTGTGTCCAGTTTTGGTCACCACATCTCAAAAAGGATATAGTGGAAATGGAAAAGGTGCAAAAGAGAGCGACTAAGATGATTACTGGGCTGGGGCACCTTCCTTATGAGGAAAGGCTACAGCGTTTGGGCCTCTTCAGCCTAGAAAAGAGACGCCTGAGGGGGGGACATGATTGAGAAATACAAAATTATGCACGGGAAGGATAAAGTGGATAGAGAGATGCTCTTTACACTCTCACATAACACCAGAACCAGGGGACATCCACTTAAATTGAGTGTTGGGAGGGTTAGGACAGACAAAAGAAAATATTTCTTTACTCAATGTGTGGTTGGTCTGTGGAACTCCTTGCCACAGGATGTGGTGATGGCATCTGACCTGGATGCCTTTAAAAGGGGATTGGACAAGTTTCTGGAGGAAAAATCCATTACGGGTTACAAACCATGATATGTATGTGCAACCTCCTGATTTTAGAAATGGGCTATGTCAGAATGCCAATGCAAGGGAGAGCACCAGGAGGCAGGTTGTGTCTGTTGTCTGGTGTGCTCCCTGGGGCATTTGGTGGGCCACTGTGAGATACAGGAAGCTGGACTAGATGGGCCTAAGGCCTGATCCAGTGGGGCTGTTATTATGTTCACAGACATTACAGTTGCTAACCTCAGTGGTTTCTTCTGGTACCTGTTGTTTTTCTACTGGGTAGCTGAGAAAGGTTGAATCCCTCTTTTTAATTGGAAACATTAAAGAGCATGGGTTATAAGCCATTTCAAACACCGTTCGTGAAAGCCTCTAAGCCTCAACCCATCGTATGTGAAATGGGGATTTCATATACATTGCTTTTTAGTATAGATTATAGCAGTGGTTCTCAAACTTGAGATAAGTCTTTGTGGCAACACAGTCACCAGGATTGCACCACTGTGGGGACACAGGGGCTTTTTTTTTTTTTACTTATGTCACAGCCCAAGCCTATGCATCTCTACTCAGAAGTAAGTCCCATTAGAGTCAATGAAGTTTACCCCCAGGAAAGTGTGGATAGGATTGGGCTGTCAGTCTGTACTGACCTCCGTGAGGAAGCAGTAGATTGAGGATGTGGATTGCAGTTTTAGTGTTCGGAGGTACAGGGAGCCAAGCAGAGGGCTCTGTGGGGCTCCCTGCACCCCTCAGAGGACAGCACAGACTAAGGTAAGTTTTTTTAAAAAAAACCTATGTCCCCAGTGGGGGGTGCAATCCTGGCGATCCTGTAGCAGCCATTCCCCCTCGCAGGGGCAGAGACATTACTTCTCAGGCTGGTGGGTCGCAACCTGCCAGTTTAAGAACCACTGGATTGTAGTAAAGATCACTTAGGCTGCAATCCTAACCAACTTTGCAGCACTGACATAAGGGGAATGCAACTCCGAGGTAAGGGAACAAACATTGCACTACCTTCAGGAGACCTCCATGACTGCCCCTCAATTGCAGGATGCAGCACATGCCCCGCTGGCACAGCTATGCCAGTGCTGGAAAGTTGGTTAGGATTATGCCCTAAGGCTGCAATCCTATCCACACTTACCTGGGAACAAGCCCCATTGACTGCAATGGGACTTCTGAGTAGACAAGCATAAGATTGGGCTATTAGACGTGACGTATGTGAACTACGTTGATCACTTTGGAAAAGCTGCATAAATATATTAATGTTAGTATTTCATCGTATAGCAGTCGATAGTGATTTGAACATTATGACTCGAATGTAAAGGAGAATTCATTAACAGTTCTTCCAAAGTTATTTTGCTTTGTGTTCTGCCCATGTAGCTCTACTGTCTGCCAAGCTGTGCGCCTATTGACTTCGTTGTGTTTTAATCTTGAGGAAGCTTACAAAGATCTTCTTTTTGCCTCAGAGGTTCATGAAGGCAGGCTTTAAATAGATGAAGGATCTGGACTGGAAAATTAGGGGATCAATTTCCATTTGAAGGATTTGTAGCTCTAAGCAAAGCAACTTTTTGATGGATGATTACCCAGCTGCTTAAAATGAGTAAGGGCTCAGTCTACATTTCTTCCGTCCCTTGTGGACCTCCTAGGCACCAATGTTGGGGTCTGCACAGTTTAAAAATTGGAAATGGGCTCCAATTGCCAAATGGAGCGATTTTGAGCATTGCGGGGGGGGGGCACTCCTGGACCATCTCCCAGGCCAGCACAGCCCTCCAGGGGAACATAAGAACATGCCCCACTGGATCAGGCCATAGGCCCTTCTAGTCCAGCTTCCTGTATCTCACAGCGGCCCACCAAATGCCCCAGGGAGCACACCAGATAACAAGAGACCTGCATCCTGATGCCCTCCCTTGCATCTGGCATTCTGACATAGCCCATTTCTAAAATCAGGAGATTGCGCATACACATCATGGCTTGTAACCCGTAATGGATTTTTCCTCCAGAAACTTGTCCAATCCCCTTTTAAAGGCATCCAGGTCAGATGCCATCACCACATCCTGTGGCAAGGAGTTCCACAGACCAACCATACACTGAGTAAAGAAATATTTTCTTTTGTCTGTCCTAACCCTCCCAACACTCAATTTTAGTGTATGTCCCCTGGTTCTGGTGTTATGTGAGAGTGTAAAGAGCATCTCTCTATCCACTTTATCCTTCCCGTGCATAATTTTGTATTCCTCAATCATGTCCCCCCTCAGGTGTCTCTTTTCTAGGCTGAAGAGGCCCAAACGCTGTAGCCTTTCCTCATAAGGAAGGTGCCCCAGCCCAGTAATCATCTTAGTTGCCCTCTTTTGCACCTTTTCCATTTCCACTATATCCTTTTTGAGATGCGGCAAGCAGAACTGAACACAATACTCCAGGTGTGGCCTTACCACAGATTTGTACAATGGCATTATAATATTAGCCGTTTTGTTCTCAATACCCTTCCTAATGATCCCAAGCATAGAATTGGCCTTCTTTACTGCCGCCGCACATTGGGTCGACACTTTCATCGAGCTGTGCACCACCACCCCAAGATCTCTCTCCTGATCTGTCACAGACAGCTCAGAACCCATTAGCCTATATGTGAAGTTTTGATTTTTTTGCCCAAGGGGAAAAGCCCCTTGGTTCCCATGGCGCCGCAATCACCATGGTACCATCAGGGCCTCTGCCCCCACCAAGACATAAGAGTGGTCCCAACTCCCCTGTAGGAGTTTGGGAACCGCTGTTGTATTCACTTACTTGGGAGCAGAAATGGGGATTTTCCCTTAAATTTGGTCAGATTATTTGAGCTAGTTCCCCTCCCCCAGAAACAACTAGAAACATATTATTTGAAAGTCACCAGCCCCCAAATCCCCTCCTTTTTTCCATTTGAGCCAGTGGTTCCCAAACTGTGAGCTGTGGATCCCAGGAGAACCATGGAAACAAGCCAGGGGAGCTGAAGAATCCTTGTGAAAAACCTGCCGCCATATACAATATATAGGATTGTAGCCCTAATGGGCAGCTTCGGCCAATGGTCTAGTAGAGCAAGGGAGCCACCAGTTGAAAAAAGTTTGGAAACCACTGCTTTAAGTCATGCTTACTAAGGGTAGCAGAAGAATGGTTTAAAAGAAGTGATGGCAGAGCTTTGAAAAGGAAGGAGGGAGGTGTATCTCTCCCCTCTCTGGCCAGTGTAGGAAAGCTACATTTTTTTTCAGGGCTTCCAGAACATATGCAGCACATCAGTGCCAGGTGCTACCTGGCTCCATTCTCTGGAGCCAGGGAGAGACAGACCTCATTCCTTCCTTCTTAATGTGGGTGGCGCACTGCTGGTGTTGGTAAGTATGGTTTAAAAGGAAGGGGATTGACTTGGGTGGAAATCAAGGAATTAACTTGGATAGGCAAGCCACAAATATTTCTCAGGCTCAGATTTTAATGTGTTTTTAACCCATTTGTTCCCAGTCCACAGGGAAGAACTTTTTAAACTATTATCTTTGCTATGTGAGATGAATCAACAACACAAAATCTTGAAAAAATCAGATGGATGCAGATGGATCTGCTGTTTAAGTTGCCTTAATAGCAGAGGATGTTTCATGTTTTGTTACAATGACCTTTACACAATCTGTACTATTTATCATGTTACTTGAGATAATTTGTTAATCTTGTCACCTCCATATCCAGGTTTGTGTCTCTCAAGCTTTTACATGAATGACTTATATTTAAATCCCTAAATCATTTGATCCCTATTGCCTATATGCAACATTGGACAGAAATGGTTTGATGTTTGTTTAATCTATGAAGTCTAAGAAATTCTAGTTGTTTTGTTTCATAGGTACAGACAACAAATTACCTTCATATCCATATATCTGCAAACTGCTGGGGGAAAAGATCATTACTGCAAATATTCATTAATTCAGGCTTCTATAATTTTGTGGTCTTTGATTTAAGTGTGTTATTTTGAAATAGGAGGGATGCTGCCTTATTACACATCATCAATGAAAAAATGGGCCCTTCCATTACATCCTTTAGTATTTGTTAGCAAAGTAATGCTTCACTTTCTAAACTGACTCCTTATCAAGAAAAATATTGGAAATACATGAATGGGCCATGATGAATGAGTTTCTATCTGCTATTGGAAAAACCAGCAAGTGTGAAGAGAATAAAATATCAATAAACTGTACTTTGAAGAAAGATCTTGCTGGAATATCAAGCATTTTTCTGCTCACTTAAGCATGAACATTAGGGCTTACTGGACACAGGTCACAACAAATTCAGTCATGTTCAGTCTTAAAACTGAAATAGGACAATTTCCAACAATTTAAAAAAAATTTAAAATTGGTTGCTGACCTGAACAGTGTTTTGAAAGGAATTCTCATAGAAGTCTATGGGTTTCATACCTTCCTAGTAATGTGTTTTGGGTACTTAGTTCCAAGGCTATTCAACTTTGCAGGTAACTTCACAGAAACTGTCAGTGATTTCTGACACCTCCAGAGGGTATTCTGTGGCCCGGAGAGGTCATATGTGACCTCAGAACATCTCCAGACATGACCGGTACCTCTAGTTGCATCCAGAGGTCCTATTGGACTCCACCTGTGGATTCCACTATCCACAGGTTTCTGTATCCACAGGGGTCTGGGAACAGATCCCCCACAGATGCCAAGGTCCAACCTATATCGATTTAAAATGAGTAAAACTCATGAGGCTTAATAACAGCTGTGAACAATACAATATAAGCAGCAATAAACCAATTAAGAAATGTCACTGGTCTTTTTAAACTATTGTCTTTGCTATGTGAGATGAATCAACAACACAAAGTCTTGAAAAAATCAAATGGATCTGCAGTTTAAGTTGCCTTAATAGCAGAGGATGTTTCATGTTTTGTTACAATGACCTTTACACAATCTGTACTATTTGTCATGTTACTTGAGATAATTTGTTAATCCAGGTTTGTGTCTCTCAAGCATTAACATGAATGACTTATATTTAAATCTTGACCTATTACTATTATTACTAAGTGCCTAAGTGTGCAATCCTGAGACGGGCTGGCACAAGTCCCTTGCGCCAGCCCAGGAGGGTCGCAAACGTGCCATAAGGCATGTTTGGGCCTTCTCATGAGTTGGTTAGGCTGACGAGCAGAGGCGCACTGGCCCACAGAGGCTGAATTCAACCTCTGTGCTGACGGAGGAACCGTGCCGTGTTGGTCAGGCTCGGCCGACACAAGATTCTGGGGTGGGCGGGGAGGAGGCGGTAGGGAGGCAGTCCTGGGGGCAGGTGGGCGGGGCTGGGACCCAGCAGTTATGCCAGATCCCAACCCTGTTCCCTGAGTAGCGCGGAGCAACTTCAAACTGCTCCGCTTTCCTCAGGAGGTGGCGCAAGTCCAAGGGGCTGCAGTGGTTTACCCGGGGGTAAGGGGAAGAGTTTCCCCTTACCTTTGGCTGAGCCACTGTAGTGCCCTATCTTACGCTGGATACTGGCAAACCTCTTTGCTTGCCTGTTCCATCGCAAGATAGGATTGCGCCCTAAGTGATTAGATCATTTTTCTCTCTTGTCTTTCTTTCCATTTATGTATTTGTTTTGGGCAGTAGTAGTAAAACTGGGGTACGTTATAATAGTCTGCAACTGATTAAAATAAATTGCAAGGCAAAAGAAGCAGAGGCAAAGGCAAGCCCCTACTAACTGAGTTCTAATGTTTTCTTTTCCTTTACTCACAGTGTCTGGCACAGTTGCAAGCAATCTTTCATTGTTTTTGTGTCTAAATCAGTTATAAATCCAGGACAGGGTCTTTTGTCTCCTTAAATTCTGTATTGGCTATAGTGCAACATTAGATGCATTGTTCATAATAAGGAGTCTAATTCTATGCCCTACTTTGCCCAAGTATCTTTTTGCTTTTCATTCTGAAGGTCAGCAGAGAAAATCTGCATCCCTGATGCTTGCAAAATTTGCATTTGTAACACAGGCTGGGCAATCCTATAGATAGGCCATTTTGTTAAGTTATATTAACATAGCCTGTGGACTGCATACAAATCCAGCACAAAGGACAAAAGGAAAAGGAGAACTTAAAAAAAAACAAAACCCAAGAGTCACAGTCCTGCCAACCACTCTCCCAGCATCCATGGCAACACCACCAGCATGTACCAAGCACTGGGTAGCAAGCTGACCAAGACCCCATGTGGTCCAGGCATGGAAGGAGTCAAATTGCACAAGGCAATGGGGAGACAGCCCATTAAGTCAACACACTGCAACCACAAATATGCAAGAATAGCACAGCATCTTCTACTGTAGGGACTGCTGTGGCACTAACAGCAAGAAGGCAGAAACCAAGGCCGTCAGTGATTCAAACACACTTCACTATTCTCCAGCGATTGTATGATCCTGTGAATGTGGAGAATCCCAGCCCTTGTCCCTATTTGATAACTTCCTGTCGTTAGAGATGCACAGAAATAGCGCCCATGCTCTCCAGACCGGGATGTTGGTTTAATTTCTGTGAGTGTGGTTCCACCAGATTGCTGATGTGGTAGTGGTTGCTCCAGGCGCTGAAAGTTTGTCTGCTATTGGAGTAGAAGGTGCTGTGCCCTGCCTGTGGCTCTCCATTTATGGCTCTGATGAAGAGGTGCAGTGAAATTCTATGGGTATTAACTGTTCTGTTTCATGTGGCTCAGCTGTCATCCTGAAAGACAAAAAGGTTCCTGAGTAGTACCTAGCATTCACCAAGAGATTTTTTCTGCTGTTTGCTGTCATAGGAGGAAGGAATGGTTAGCCAACATAGTTTATAACCAAGATGCATTTGACAATGCAGAAGTTGCTGAAGGGCAGGGGAGGGACATGAGAGACATTTGCAGTATACTTACTTTGAGGTATGGAATTTCTTCCACCTTGCTTACTTGTGTGGGGTGCATTTTCCCTGCAATGGTGTGGTAGTTCCAGATGGGTGCCTGTATATGGAACCTTCTTGGGTTGTCTGCAGGGACATAGGATTTGGTGTAAGTCTGGTCCTGCCGCTTTTCATCAGTGTCTCTGATCTGCATTGGGCCTCTACTGATGTAGCTATGTAAGTAGTGCAGTGTTAACACAGGCGCTGGGTGTAGTTATGCCTATGTTAATGTGATAGCAATGATATAGGCAAGGGCTGTGGCTCAGTAGTTCAATGGAGCTTCAATGCCCAGCATCTTCAGGTAAGGTATGAAACTCTGAAGCGACACTGGCAATCCGTATCTTGTTGTCTTGTGCCTGTTTCTGAGGCATCTGGTGAGCTGCTGTAAGATACAGGAAGCTGGACTAGATGGACCCTGGCCTGATCCAGTAGGGCTGTTCTTATGGTGCAGACAATACTCAGCTAGATGAACTAGGGGTCTGACTCAGTATAAAGCAGCTTCTTATGCTATATGAGGAGGCTTATGCTATATTCTGTGCTGTTCAGACCATTTTTGAAAATGATTGCACTGTAAATTCTGAAGTCCTTTTGAAAGCAAGTGGAACAGAGGCAAAGATGACTAAGGCCACAATCCTAACCAGGTCTACTCAGAAGTAAGTCCTATTTTGTTCAATGGGGCTTACTCTCAGGAAAGTGTGGTTAGGATTGCAGCCCATATATCCTAATAGTGGAAACAGCTGACTTGGCAACTTAAATTTCATTACTTTCAGCAAATCCTATGTACACTTACTCAGAAGTAAGTCCAATTGTATTCAGTGAGATTTACTCTCTGGAAAATGTGTATAGGAAACATTTTTTCTTTTATTTCCTGCATTCTAACCTATTTTACTGTCCCTTTATCTTTCAATTTGCCTGTTTTCAGTCCTGGGATAAGTAGAGGCACCATTTTTGAAATATGTTACAAGATGCTTAAATGTGAGTGATGCATTTGTTGTCATATGCAAGACAAAGACTTATGGTATCATAGTCCTGTGAGATTCATGATACACATTGCATGGAAGACAGAAGTGTAATTCATTTGAACCTTTCCTTTTCTCTTTTTCTTGCTCTTTTCTTTCTATTCAGTTGTTTTATATAGTTGCATCTCATCTTAGGTGCAGTTGACTTGTATGAATTCAACTTCATGCAGTTCGCAAAAACAGAGAAAAACCGCAGTTTAAACAGTGCAGTCAATTCTACCTTTCATTGCACTTACTAAATATGTGCCTAATGATCATGAGATTGGAGAATAAAGCTGCTGATTCATCAGTGAATTTTCCAGACGTATACTGTACTCAAAATTGCCTTGAAAATTCCTTACACTATTCTAGTTTTACATGCTGGCTAATTTGCTGACTGACCCTCATGTAAGATACACCCTCATGTATTATATACTTGCTTGGGACATGCACAAAGGTTTGAAACCCCTGCTGGAGAATCAAAATTAACTGGGCTATCCTATGGCTTTTGCACTGTGAGAAGATGGGTTTTTCCACCCTAATCTCTGATAAGCACCCTGTGCATGGAGAAGGAAAATGCTGACCTATTCTTTACTTGTTCTACATAGTGTAAGAAGTTTTATCTTTGGAACTAAAACTAGCCAGACCCTGACATAAAGTGTTCATACTGAACTCATGTAACTTAATTTTTCTAGATTTCAAGGTGCACATGAACAGCTGACAAAATGAAAATTCTTGAGTCCCTCCTAATATATCCAGCAAAGCAATCTCCAATAACAGGCTTGGAAAGGGGAGCTACTCCAGATTTCTGAAGAACGGGGTTTAGGACCTGCTGTACTGCTAGTCTGGAATGATAAACAGTAATGAGCAAGACTCATCATTGGTCTAATTTCAGTATTGCAACAACTACATCTTAGATCATCTGGGGGGCCCTTTTGACTGTGTCGCCACTAAGTGATGTGAGAGGGGCGGTGGCCAGGAAGAGGGCCTTCTCGGTGGTGGCCCCCGAACTGTGGAATACCCTCCCCTTAGAACTAAGAACTGCTCCCTCGTTGCTGACGTTTCGGCGTGGACTGAAGACCTTTTTATTTCAAAAAGCTTTTAATTGTTGACAGGCTGGCTGGCGTTCTTGCTTTTATATGAAAATCCACAGGGTTTGTTTGTTTTTAGATTTTTTAATTATTGTAAATTGTTTTTAATTGTTTTTCATGCTGCACTTTTAAATTGTAAGCTGCCTTTGCCCGTTGGGCAAGAAGGCGGGGTATAAATTAATAAAATAATAATAATACATGTTTCCTTTTTAAAAGAAGCCCTAAAAATGCTCCAAATAGTTTAAAATAACTTATTAGTAAGATTAGCATGTCACTTCTCTACAGTTTTTTTAACACCATGTGTATATCTTTCCCAATTCTATGTACACATGTACAAATAGATATAGCCAAGCTGACTGCAGATGGGAAGAAACTGGAAATATATATATTTATAAAAGTTGGTTTGCCTTCCTTGCCAACCCAGCTTGTGTGTCTATACTTCTGTAAATATCATTACCAGAATGTATTTTTCTGTTTTTCTCACTGTTCTGTAAGTCCCTCCATAGGGACTCATCCTATGGTTTGTTTGTTTTTAACCTGTAACCAACAAATGTCCCATTATCCTAGAATAGCTTGCCGTGGAAGCCATTTAATAGACCACTGCAAATATTTTGTTTCAGTGGGATTCAAAGGAAAGGTTTTCATGCTGTGTCTGTGTTCTGAATTTGTGATCATCTACTGTAGAAACAGAACATGACAATGAAGCTCCATTTCAGAAGATTTTAAGAGCTTCTTTATCCAAATAGTGACAAACGGGGAGCACAGCTTGTAAAGAACTACCCATAATATGAATTCCTCTTACCTGAACTTCGTGTTTGCTTGACGAAAGTGTTTTCATTCAGAACATTAGGGACATAAATGGAATGAATTAAACTACTGCAGAGTAGTAGTTTACCCTTCATTCAGGGGAAGGTAAGATAGAAAATCTGAGTTCATAGTTAAGAACTACAGGAGCCCCCTCCAGTGGTGATGGTGATCTGCATGTACAGATTTTCAGTAGTACATTATGAAATCATTATTTTCATGTGTCCATGCTGACTTAAAAAGAACAGACCCTCTTTTTGTTGTAATAGCAGCTAATATGAAGTCGGGGATATTTTTCTTGACATTGTTTTGTGATTCTGTAGTACATAATATATAGGCAAGAATTCTGTTGCAAAGTAGTCCACCTAAAGCTACAATCTGATTAGTTCTATTGAATGCAGTAGGACTGGCTGCTGTGTAAACATAGAAGTTGTGCTGCGCATGTAATGCAGAGCTGTGAGGGTTCCACTTTTTGTCCAAGGCTGGAATGGGATACTGCTGTTAGAATTCTGCTTCCTGCGAATTTTAGCATTTAGGTTTTGGTGTGTGTGTGTGTGTGTGTGTGTGTGTGTGTTTTAAAGCAAGTATCAAGCTCTCCTCAATGTGAAGGTAACTCTCTTCAACACTGCTGGCAGTGTTTGGTGGATCTGAACAGCCAAAAAGCATGGTTAAATAAGACTTTTAAAAAAATTATGACTGGAGCTACAGTGCTCCTGTGTAGTTCTTTACCTGTTTCCATAACTAGCAAAAGCAGAATCAAATATGCAAAATAAGCAACTGTATGCAAGCTTGGTTTCTTTGCGTAATTTATACAAGTCACAGAATTCTACCTTCTTTGTCTCCAAATGTGAGTTCCCACAGCACAGGACTTCAAGGCACAGCAAGGACTATGTATTATATGTAAGCAAACAACCTTCCTGTCCTGCTTGGTAGCTGCCCCATCCAATTTCTTTTTTTCTTTACTTGTTTGTGGCACTAGAATAGAAAAAGAACAAGAAGAATCTATAAGTTGTTCAAGTAATGTGGCATTCAGAAGTACTTTTTGAGGAAAAATGTCTTAAAGACACTGACTTTATAGTGAAATCCTCTGCATTGTTATTCAGAAGCAAGTCCCACTGTGTTGAGTGGGGCTAACTCTCAGGTAAGAATGCATAGTACAGTAGATTTAATTGGTTTGCTATACTTATGCAAAACTGTGCTTCTGATTTTCTAGTGTCTGTCTTTGCATCACAAGTGTGTTGCTTCATAAATAGTAAATCAGGGTATTGTGAACTCTTCTTTACCTTTCCATGCCTCCCTAGAGTCACCTACTGATGCTTTTAGCTGTGCCTCTGAAAAATCATAAATCAGTAATATATGAGATTTTATACCATGTTCTGAAAGTCCTCATTTTATTCCAAATCAATCAATCTGCAGAAAATATCACTACATGGTTTTATTTATTTTAATGTAACAACAGCAATCTTAAAAGAAAAATAAATGGGAGGAGACCCAAATTGAACTGCTGTTTATTTATTATTAATAATATACAGGTGGTGCCTCAGCATCTGTGGGGGTTCTGTTCGTGGAACCCCCATGCAGTGGCGTAGCTAAGGGGGTGCAAGGGGTAGCATTTGCACCAGGCAACAAGGGCAGGAGGTCTGGTCTAGAGGGTAGAGCCTCCATTTGCCTGAAGATAACATCCGAAGTTCGCCAGTTCGAGGCCACCAGCACCGTGAACGGCGAGACCTTGAAGCAGCTGACAAGCCTAGCCGAGATATGCTGAGTTATTCCACCTGCTCTTTGGCCGCTGTCAGCCTGTGTGGGAGGAAAATGGAGGCCAGAATGTGATACCAGATCATAAAAGATCCATCTGAAATGTTGTGGTTCTTGAAAGACAGAACCTTCTTCAATTGTAAAAATCCCTATTGGGATTTAGTATTGCCTGCCTATATAAACCGCCTTGAATTAAAGTCTGAGGAGAAATCTGACGACCAAGAAAGGTGGTATAGAAAATACCTGTTATTATTATTATTATTATTATTATTATTATTATTATTATTATTATTATTATTATTAGCGGACAAGCTGAGCTTGACACTAGTGGCCAAAATTGTAAAAAAATTGGTAAGTATGAATAATATCATCATGTTATATATCATTGGCAAGGTACTTTAATGCAGAATGCAATGAAAGAGACATCATTGGAATATCTGTATTCTATCAAAAGTTATGGTCAATTAAGCAGAAAATGAAAACACAACTGCCTTATGGAACAAAAAGTGGATTTCCGTAACTCAAAACTGACCTATGAGACTGATTGTTCTGAGAGCCAATGAGATGCTATTACGATACAGCATGGAACCAGTAAGGTGTTAAGATGTTCTCATTTCCATGTAGCATAATATAGTTACCCCTGCTAACTAGGTAAAGAGGCACTTTTTCAAGTGGTACTCCTTATATTTAGCAGGGGGAGAATAACTGTCCCACTTCCCCCCCGGCACAATGTCTCTCACCAATAAGGGGTGTATTTTTTATTTACTTAATTAATGAAATTTGATTTTGTTGTGAGGGGGAGCTACAAAATTTTATTTGATCCCAGGCAGTAGATAGATGCCTTAGCTATCCTACTGGCTGAGGGGAGGCAGCAGAGCAAGTGGATAGCAAGCTTCAGATGGGAGGAGGCAGGTTTCTCCCCTAATTTTTACTTTTTTAAAAGCCTGGGTATGACATCACTTCTGGTTGTGACATCACTTCCAGGGCATCATTTTGAACTTGCACCTGACTACACGATCATTAGTTACGCTACTGCCCTCATGGATGCCAAAACTCATGGGTAATGAAATCCATGGGTCAGGACACCACTGAACATGAATGGAACTGTGCTCCGGTTGTGTCTGGAGGGCGTTTGAGGCCCAAGGAGGCAATGTGTGGCCTCTGTGGGCTTCAGAAAGCCCCCTGGGAGTGTTTAAAGGACACTTTGAGTCCTTTAAATACCTCCAGGGGCCTTTCAGAGGCCTGTAGAGGCCGCACATGGAACAAGGTTACAGTCACATGCAGGAGTCTCCATGGGTCCTTGGCTGTAGGTTTGAGTCCCAGGATGGGTCAAATCTGTGGGTCCCAAATCTGTGGATAAATAGGACCCACATGTATACCACTTTGCAACCAGTGTAGTTCACAAAGTGAATTATATAATAAAATTGATCAATCAATGATTCCATGTCTCCAAAGGGCTCATGGTTTAAAAAAAATAATGCAAAAGAGACACCAACAACAGCCACTGAAAAAGTTGCTAAGCTGGGGCAAAGAGGGACAGTTGCTATCCCCTTGCTAAATATAAGAGGACACCACTCTTTATTTCTTTATGAAACAGAAAAGTTTTCAGCTGAGAGGAAAGAAGTTGCTAACCCACACTTCTGATACAGGGAGTTTCAAAACTTGTTGGTCATCAAAGAGAAGGCCCGAGCTATTATATCTCTTCTGGGATTGGGACATGGAGCAAAATCTCCCTGGGAAGAGAGAAGCAGGTGAGTAGGTTCATAGAGGAGGTATTTTCTGTCAATGGCTAATGTGCATTAGAATTTCAGTGTACTGTAGTTTACAAAAACCCTTGAGTGAGTGAGAATCATTCACCCACTTACCACACCACTTAGGTGACCAATAGGCTCACTGTTGTGTGTTGAAATGAAATTAGAGTAGTTGTTTTTTTAATCAACCACAGGTGAGTGGCAGAACCAATCCTATTTTCCTATCCTTTGTGTGTGACTTCATTAATATACTTGTCTTTGGCTTCCCATCACATAAGTTGTGACGATACTTATCAAGAAATGTTGTAAGGGCTAGCAAATGTTTACATGTTATTATGATTTGCTTGTTTCCAGGTGTGCAGAAATGGGAATGATTCTGCAGCAAATCCTAGGAGAAAGTATTGTACAGATTATGCCAGTTGGTCCTGACATTCTTGGTTGAGATAAGTTTTCTCTAAATTCTTATTAGGACAGTGAGTATCTGTTTGCATAGGCACCAAAGGAATACAACCAAACTTTCATATTTGTCAAGTGCTACCATTATGTTACAATGCAGTTATTCCTGAAGCATGGACAGCTGGTTTTTTTTTACAGTTAGATTTACAAGAGTATAGAGCCCACTGTATGTGTTTAATTGCTTGCTCCTGAGAACCTGAACTTTCATTTCCTCCCCCAAAATATTATGTTATTGATTTCAATTTCTGAAATAGGATTTTGGGCTAGTGTTCTAGTATCACTTGGGGGAGGGAGTCTGCATCACAATCTTTGTGGTTCCCAGAAGAGTTCTACAATTGTTTTGTTCAGCAGGTGAATAAGCAAGTAAACGGTGGGAGCCAGTAAAATGTTGGATGGCAATATTTCTTGGATATTAATCTTGAACCTTGATTTTACCTGTTTGAACAAAAGACATCAGGCACCAGAAAGGCATAGAATGAAGCAATCAGAAGTGGATGGACATTTCAACCTTTAGGTTTGAAAAGACATTGTGTCAAGGTAAAAACCTTGATTGGGACATCTTGTCATGCAAGATTGAACTGGGCACTGGGTAGGGCTGAAAACCTTGCTGATTTTGGAAGGGGCGGGTGTTATCGCAGACAGGCTACAGAGGAAATTCACTTGGTGGAACAGGGCTGGCTTCTGCTTATTTAATTATTTGTTTTACTTTCATTATTTATACTTATTTATTTTAATTTGCCTGATGATGTCACTTTCACCATGACATCACTTCTGGTGGGTCTTGGACAGATTGTCGTTCTAAAAAGTGGGTCCCAGTGCCAGAAGTTTGAGAACTGCTGCAATAAGATGTTAGTATGTTGACACCCTGGGGTGTGTGTGTGTGTGTGACACAACTAGTGACTAAAATCACTAAAATCACAGTTTGGAGGAATAATACCTTCGTGTCATATATATTAATCAATGCATAATTTCATGCAGGATGTGTTCTATCTTTGTTCTCTCAAAAGGTACAGCCAAAAAACCAGTGGGGGCAGAGTGATGGTATATTACCATGCCCACCACCTGTGGTGTTGCCCCATCCACTGCATGGGGGGGGGGTGATGCGCTGGCATCCTGTACTGGCTGACGCAAAGCCTAGTGACGCCACTAGACCTGAGTCTGGCTTGAGTCCCGTCCCAGCCTGGCCCTTGTCTGACTATCCACCACAATAATGGGATGCTTTGATACTGTGAAGAACATGTGGTATTGATACCGTGTGCAAGGGCATACTGAGACTTCGAGTGGCCATATCTGAAACAGAATCTAAACTGAGTATTTTTCAGCCCTGCAGTCAGCTGATTATGCCCATTTATCAGACAAAGCAGAAAAAAAGACAAGACACTATTGCTGAATACTACCCACTTCTAGCAAGGTTAGTACAGGCAGATGGGCTAATGGATGAAAGACTGAGGCCGTGACATTTTCATAATGGCTAGAATCTGGTGTAGTGTAGTGGCTAAAAGACTGAGCTGAATCAGGACTTCCCTGTTTCGAATCTTGCCTTTTCCATGAACACACGAGGTGGCCTTATGCAAGCTGTTGCTCTTAACCTCTGCTGCCCTGCTGCAGTGTGGAGGCAATAATACTTACAACATCAAGATAACCCATTTGAAGTGTTTTGCACAGTCAGGCAGCACTATACAAATGTTAAAAATAATTACACAAGCCAACACACATTTTGCTTCCTTAAACGTTACACCAATTCCTGGGTATATTTGGGGTGCCAATTCCAAAAATGGCATCCGTTTTTCCCTATCACGTCTAGTTTTGGAGAGATAGTATAGCCTCTTTAGTGAATGGTTCAAGCAGCTTCCTCATGAGGAAGTCTACACCATGGCTTCCTCATGAGGAAGCTGCTTGAACCATTCACTAATGAGGCTATACTATATCTCCAAAACTAGACGTGATAGGGCAAAATGGATGCCATTTTTGGAATCGGCACCCCAAATTCATATCAAACCACCATAGAGTTTGAGAAAAACTTTTTTCACCCTCAATTTTGTAGGGCTGTGTTATTAGAGGTATGTTGGAGTTTAAAATGGCAACTGGAAACAACTGAAGGGACATCTGGAAAGTCACAGTCCTGTTCCCCTAACAATATGTGTTAGGGGAATCTATTCTTATTCCCCACCCCATGACTCTTGATATCAAGGCACATTATACATTTGTTCGCTGTTTCCACTGAAAATGAGTGCTTCATTAAGTCACAACTGTGAAAATAGCAACCATTTTTTAGATCCACCCAACTGCTACTTAGCAGAATCCAATCTGTTCTCCTTCATATTAATTTTAATGCAATGAACAAGGTGATACTTCATTGCCAAGTTCAAAATTAAATAGAAACATAAATTGCCAAGCCAATGAAAAGATATAAAAGCTTTCTATTCCATTTCTGATACTTGCAGTTAATCACTGTGTAAAATAATCATGAAAATTCAAGAGGGGTCTCTGGCAGGTTTTATTTTCCTTTCTGCCATTCTGTTAAGTCTTGCACAAAAAGAGATTTTGCATTTAGTTTTGCAGTCAGTTGGGTTTAGACTTATCCTGATCCCTCTAATATTGGTTAGACTGCAACTGAGGCATTAAATTATTTTTACAGCAGCAAGTCAGACACAGCCCTATCATGAAGCAGGTGGTAGATTCCAGTAGTATTAAGGAAGACAGAGTGGGAAATTTATTGATCCAACCTATGGTATAAATACACAGTGGGAAGCTCCTGTGCAAGCTTCATTGACATGAATGGGAACTGCATGTGTGTGTGAATGTCCTCTTGTGTAGTTCCTGCTCACTTCCAGAGGGGATTTTGGAGGATTATGATCTGATGGTTTTGTCCTATGTTAATTAGTGGGAAGGGGTCCTGTTTAAATTTTCCATCTCAGATAACAAAATGTCTTGGGCCATCATTACTACCTATATCTACATCTTTATTTTTTGCATCACTGAAAATGGAAAGTAATTGTTTTTCCAAACTGAAAAATGTCTGTGCTTTCAAACATTTGTGTATGGCATAGGCTAGTGGTTCTTAAAGCCATTAGATTGAGAATCTCAAAGGATTAGATTGAGAATCCATCGGGACTTACCAGAAGTGATGTCATGACTGGAAGTGACATCATCAAGCAGGAAAATTTTTAACAGTCCATGGCTGCAATCCTACCCACACATACCCAGGAGTAAGCCCCATTGACTATTATTGTTAAAAGTATATACAGCATAGCTTGTTAAAAGTACGGATTTGTCACATTTCCCCAAATGCAGTCACATACCATGCTGGCATCAAGTGTAATATGTTAAAAGCAAAATATTGAAATGAATGGGGACCCACCTGAAATTGGTTCACGACCCGCTTAGTGGGTCCCGACCCACAGTTTGAGAAACACTGGCCTAGGCCATTGCTTCCTTTTCATGATGTCCTTTGTGCTGTAGACACTTCTGAACTCAGAAGTGAGTGGCAAAGACATGAAACACATCATGTAATGACATCACTGTCACTCCTGGTTTCAGCTACCAGAAGCAAGGCTGCAAACAGTAGTAAGAGAGTTGGGGTGTGCAGGTGGCCCTTTCTCAGCATTCAAAATTCGTGTGCAGCAGCTCTGCCTGCTGTACCAAGACTTCTGATGTTTGCAAGCACACATTGCAATGTGTGCATTGCAGTCTCGCTGCTGGGCAGTGGGCATCCTGCAGTGCCTCATGACACACACTTTAGGAACCTCTGGCCTAGGCCAGGGGTGCTCAAACTTTCAACTTTAGGGATGCTGGTAGTATTTAGGGATGCTGGAACTTTAACAAGTCTGTGGGATGACAAGTTGCACCTGCTGCAATTCTCTCTTCTATACACTTCTTAAAGGTCCAGCATCCCTAAAGTTGAAAGTTTGAGCA
Organism: Tiliqua scincoides; assembly: GCF_035046505.1. Lineage (NCBI taxonomy): Eukaryota > Metazoa > Chordata > Lepidosauria > Squamata > Scincidae > Tiliqua > Tiliqua scincoides. The sequence continues at coordinate 7,944,127 of NC_089825.1, forward strand.
CCCCTGGCCTAGGCTATTATAATGTTGATCTGTAGCAAAAATGAAAAGAACTTGTTTTTTTCTTTAAGGGCCTTGGAAGGGATTGGTGATTTGGTTGTGAAATCTCCTTCAACCACCTTTATTCATGTTTTGAGAGTTGGTCCACAAAAACAAAGGTTTGCTTCTTTTTTTCAGTCTTCTGAATTTATTAATTTAGTGATATTGGTTTGTGGTACGAATACAATGGATCCTCCCTTTATGATTGGTTCAGCATACTATCAAATCACTTTACGATGGACTCTCCGTAATAAAATAAGGTTCACTGTAGGATAAGTATGCACTTTATAAAGGGCATATGATGAGATAAGCCAATCAGGGATGCAAACACTGATGCAAATACAGACTTTTTGGGTAGATTCTCAGCCAATAGCAGCATTTGTAATATCTCAGCCATGCACAGAGGTGTTTCTAGGGATGTGCAAGTAGGGCACATGCCCTGAGCACCACTTGAGAAGGAGTGCCAGATTGCAGGGCTACTATCCATAGCGTTCCAGGGGTGGCGACTGGAGTGGAGCCATTCTGGAAGCAGGGAGGTGCCTGGTTTTTCACAATACAATGGTGTCTCCATTGGTGTAGCTAATGAACATGTAGCCCAGTGCGGAGCTCAAAATGATGCCCCGGAAGTGATGTCACAACTAGAAGTGACATCGCACCTGGGCTTTTAAAAAGATGCAAATTGGGGGGAAATCTGCCTCCTCCCTCCAGTAGTTCACCACTGACTTGATATGCCACCTCCCCCCAGCCAGTGGCATAGCTAAGGCATCTATCTGCTATCAGGGATCAAATAAGATTTTGTAGTCCCCCCACAACAAAATCAAATTTAATTAAGAAAATAAATAAAAAGAGTGCTTCTTAGTGGTTAGAGACATTGTGCTGGGGTGAAGAGGGATGGTTATTCTCTCCCTGCCAAATATAAGAGGAGCACCACTTGAAAAAGTGCCTCTTCACCAGATAGCAGGAGTAGCTACATGGAAATGAAAGCTGACTCATTTTAACACCTTATTGGTTCCATGCTGTATCATAATAACATCTCATTGGCTCTCAGAACAATCAGCCTCATAGGTCAGATCTGAGTTAAAGAAATCAATTTTTTGTTCCTTCATGTTCCTTCACTTTCCTTTTGTTCTGGTCTTACTTCATTTTCTGGTTAATTGGCCATACCTTTTGCTAAAAAACAGATATTCAAATGTGGTTTGTTCCATTGCATTCTGCATTAAATTACCTTTCCAATGATATATAACATGATGGTATTATTTGTACATACCAAGATTTTCACAATTTTGGCCAGTAGTGTCAAGCTCAGCTTGTTACCCCTCTAAAGCTTTTTGCCCAGTGCGACTGCTTTCCCCTGCAGCCACTTAGCTACGCCACTGGGTGTCTCCAGAAAAGATTAATATCATAAACTGGGGGTCTACTGTTTCATTGGAAGCTTATATATTTGACTTGTAAATGTAATTGTATGCTAGCTTTGTGGTGCTGTTGTATAACTTCCATACAAGGTATGGAAGCATACTTTACCTGTAGAGGTGTTTGTTTCTGGTGAGTAAGATAGAATTACAACCTAAGTCTTACTGAACACAATGGTCTTACTTCTTTGTTAAATAAATAATAGTTTTCAAACATCTTTACTTACTAGAAAGCAAATTTCATTGAACTCAGTGAGACCTGCTTCTGAGTAATTCTGAGTCTAGGCATTAGACTGTGTGGCTGCCCTTCCAGAGTCAAAATTTTGAAGATCTTCATAGACTTATTATATATTACTGTTTTGACATTCCCTTTCAGGATTTGCTGCCTTTTGCAAGTCTTAGAAGTGCTTTTTCTCTCTATAAAGTCACTGACAAAGCTCTCATAAAACTTCACTAGCAAGCCATTTATGTCTGTAATCCATTCTTTCTCTTCCCCTCTTTGGCAGAGTTCGTATTGATTCCTTGTCTTAAGACAGACTAACTTTTTTCATTATAAGCCCTTGTTTTCAGTGGTTTATAACTTTGCCAAATTTTTTGGTCAATATTCAAAGAACAGCACAACCAGTTCTGTGGCTCAGGGGAGAGTTCTGTGGCTCAAGTGTGGAACTTTTACTTCTCAAATAGCAGCCATCCTGCCTACCTGACTTCTGCCACATGGCAAACCACTTTTGAAGCTGAAACGACTTTCAAAAGCAGCTTGCATTATGTTGTTGAAGGGGGGGGCTTTCCCCCCTTTGGTGTATCAGGAGTAGCTCTTTAGATTCTGGCCTTTGTTTTCTTTACACTTCTCTTCTTCTGAAATTCCCAGCAATGCAGACATTTTGAAGTTCTTGTGATTAAAAAAAAAATGTTTAAAGAACTTTGTATGCTCAAGCACAGAAATTGAGAGCAGGGGCTCACGGCTCTTTGAATTATGGTGGGCATCAACAAGGGGCAAGGTCTTATCATATGTGGCACCAATATTGTGGGATGCTCCCCCTAGGGAAAGCCTGCTTACCTCTAATACTGAGTGGTTTAGATGCCAAATACGGATTTTTAGAAAGGCCTTTGGTACAGTCTGAGGGTATTTACTATTTTTATTCCCCAACTGCAGCACTGAAGGGGAAGTTTCTCTTTTCTGATTTGTGCTTTTATGGTTCTTCAAGCTGGTTGTCTTGTTATGCCACAGTTTTCTGTTTGTCTTGGGTCTGCATAGCACTGTACTGGTCATGCTTCCAAACCCCAAAGGAATTCATTCAAAGGGGCCATATTAAAGCACAAAACCTCTGCTAGCCAGCACTTCATACTTCCGGCCTCTCAAGTCATATGAATTTCAGAGTGGTTAAGTGGTATATATACAGTATTAGACTATATACATTTACATTGCATGGGTTGCAATCCTATAAACACCCATTAAACATAATGGGGTTTACATCTGAGTAGATCTGCATAGGATTGCGCTGTTAATAAGTTTCTTATTTTTGATGCAACGTTTTGCAGCAACTTAGACTAACACGTTTATTATGGCAAGAGCTTTTCTGGACTAGATCACAGTCTGCTTAGTCACCTGGCTGAAGTGCTCACCTAAGTAGCTGGACTCTCCCTCTGCTTTCCCTAGTCCCCTTTACACAGATTTTACTGTCTGTAAGGGATGGGCATGAAATATGTGTAGCAGTTCCAATCATTCTATAGGAGTTGATCTAGACTCTAGGAGTTGACAACTGCAGATGTACAGACCTGACAGCTGAGCTACTTAGGGAAAAGGATGCCTCTGGGGTTTGTTAAGAGATCTAGACCCTGAAAATCGGCCCTTTCTAAGGCTTTGCCTAAATCTTTGGCTGTTGGAAGCTGCCAGAAAGTGACAGCTGCCAAGGGGTTATAATTCTGTAATTGCCTCTGGCTGCTTCTTTACTGCCCTGAAACACTCAGTCCTTGGCACTGTCTGAGAAAGGAAATCTGAGGTAGATGAACCATTGGTCTGAATTACCATGGCAGGTCCCAATCTCTAATTAAATGATTAGCATGCTTCCAGTTCCAGATGAGCCATCCACTTTCAGTGCTCCGTTGGATAGCGAATGAGGCATACAATTGCAAAAGAGCAATGAGAACATCTTAGGTGCAGGGGAAAATAAGGAGGTTGACAGCTGTGCCCTTGACTCTGCTTTCCACATCCATTGTTTTAATAATAAAACAATTGCAGTTTACAAGAGGCTGGGTAGGTTTGTATGTAGAAAAGTAAGCTCTAGTCTTACAAGTTTTAATTCTCAAATTGCCATACATTTTTGCTATCATAGGCACGAGTGGGGTTTTGTGCAGAGCTGAGAAATCTATTTCCATGCATGACTACACAATAGATTATTTTTTAATTCACCATCAACATGGTTCTTTTGTGGACTGGGAACTGTTTCTGTGACTCGTCTAAATTAGCTTATGTTTGAAGTGAGGTGTGGACTCCGTTCTCCCATATAACAAACTGTGTGGTTTGGAACAATTTGCTGCATAAATAGCAGTTGTTTGCCTAATACAGAATCACAAGCAATTCTACGTCTGTAGGGCATTCTGCACACATACTGTGTAACTGTTAGTGTTCTTCTTCGGGACAATCCTAGCTTCTCTGCTTTTGCACTTCTCCTGCCTCTATATTATTTATTAAATTTGTCCTCTCTATACTGTCTATACCTCTCTATACTGTCCTGTTTCTTCTTTTCCATCTTCATTTCCTACCCTTCAGCTTGTTTTAACCATCTAAATTGGATTGCTTTATGCATCCCTGCTGGTTTGTTAACTGCTTTATTGTTGAGTGTGCATGTTCTCATTTTTCTCTTATTATTATATTTTTACATGATTGTTTTGTTATATGAGCTGATTTCTTTTTAGTTGATCATAAAGTGCTTAAGATTCTATTGGACTAGGAACATTTATTTTCCAAGCATATCTGAACAGAGACAGCATTGTTTTGGTATTCTATACAGCACCTAACATATGGTTGGCAGGAGCTAAAACTGAATAACTTGCATAGTGGTGAAAGTCGCTTCAAAAATCAGAGGTGATAAATCCCACCTCCCATTGTTGCCAGTTTGGTGGAGCGGGCACTGGGGAAAGGAATGAGCAAACTGTGGGAAGACTCCACCAGTATTCTAGTGTAGACAGTATTCCAGTGTAGACAGAATACAAACTGCTGCAATGTGGTGCTGATCCCCTAGGTGGGGCAGTTTGGGCTTGATGTATAACCAACCCCGGTTAATAACTGACTGGTGCAGAAATGACCCCAATTACTGGGGAAGCCACATCACTTCTGTGTGCTATGAAGTGCCAAAATGCAGTTTCCTTTTAATGAACGTTTAGTAGTAAAGGTGTATCTAACTAGCATGCATGTTATTGTCTTTTAAGAAAACCATGAAAAAGAATCCTCCAATGGTCTGAATTGTAAGAAAGAATGCAGCATTGTGGAAGATATACCTTTCTCTGATATTCTTAAAGCTATGCAGTTCACTTTTATGAAGCAATGATTTTGAAGAGCTTTTTGATATTGGTGTTTTCTTTGTTGGCATGATGTGGTTTTCACTGATATTTCTTTTGGATACTTTCAGAGGTTATTAATCCCACATTTTTTTTAATGTTGACTTTCTTTTTCTTTTTCTTTTTCCTGCTCCTTGCTCATCTCAAGCTGATCGGCTACAAGAAGATGTTGGCACTTGCTGTCTTGTTCCTTTATTAGAATTTAGCAAAGACATTCATCGCTGGGTTTTTTTTTCGTAATAAGAAAAAAATGACAAGAATTCTGCACCAGTTTACAGTCTGCTGGTGGCACAACCGTGAATCAATCTTGTGAGCCACTGGTCTGTGGAAAGTTGCAGTGGTTTACATTTAGGTGACAGTCTAATATACCCTGTGAGGGGTGCCTGGCTTAATGCAGAGACCTTTTACTTCTGAGCGTCAAGGGTTCACTTTTCCAGCTTTCTTTTAATTAAATGTCAGGATTTGCAATCTGGAGATCAAAGTGATGGTTCCTTTCTTTCAAGTGCTGGCAGGCAGGGAGTGTGGCCTGCTGAGTCTCCTCACGAGGAGCACAAGGTTTTCCTTTTCATCTGAATGTTACAGCTTTGCAGCACTGGCTTTGAAGATGACACCAGCAAAAGCAGCCTCTAGAGAGAGTCTGGGATGCCAGAGGGGGAGAAAAAAATGTCCTGTCTTCAGGTGGCTGTTTTTGTTTTGAGGAAGATATTTTGCTGTACTTAGCAAAGGCCCTAAGCAGTGGATAATATTGGCATTAAAAAAGAATTGCATAGAAATTCAAAGTTAAAGAAAAATCTCCCCCACCTGTCAGATCCCCGGGGCTCAGAGAAGTGGCATCTTTTTTTCTAGTGCAAAAGAGCAGAAGAGGGGAGCTCTCTGAAAAAGTACCAGGGGTGGGCTGGCATGCCAATTCTCAGGTATCTGGCCAAGTGGCATTAGCAAGGGATGGGCTTCAGCTTGTGTGTGCGTACCTTGGGCCACTGCCCCCCTCTCCTCCTGGCTCTTCCCTGTTTCCCAAAGAAAGAAAAAAGGAGTGAGCATCTGTTGCTATGGAAACGCAGCATCCTGAGACTGGGGCAGGGGGCAGGCTCACCTGGAAGCGCAGCCCTTTCCCCCCAAGTCACCTTGTGGCCACCCAGCCCAGGACTCCCCAGCATCTCGCTGGTCTTCGCCCCCCCCCCCCAGTTTGCCCCAAGAGAGCCTCGATCCGTGGCAGCCTGTTGAGCGCTCAGGTTCCTGCTGCGGAAAGCTCTGGGCAGTAGCTTCGTCCCTGGCAGGTGCAGATTCGGAGCAGGGCCCCCCCGCCCCATCTCCCCGGCCAAGCCCCGGTGCACGATCCCCGGCAGCCTGCGAGCCTAATCCCATGCATGTCTACTCAGAAGGAAGTCCCATTAGAGTGAACGGGGCTTACTCAAAGGAAAGGTGGCTGGGATCGCCGCTTGAGAGCCCAATCCTAGGCATGTCGACTCAGAAGGAAGTCCCGCTCTAGTCAATGGGGCTTACTCCCAGGAAAGCGTGCTGGCTGGCACCTTGTTTTTTGCGCCCGGCTCCAGTGCGCGCCTGTCTCCACGGAGGGGCGCCGGAGCACGTTTTACTGCAGCAAAAGGCATGGGGAGCCCCATCTTGCCCGGCGGGGGGTGAAGAAGAGTGGGGGGCATCGCGCCGGGGGGGGCAGTGGGGGCTGCTTGCAAGGCGGCTCGCTCTGCAGCTCCTTGGGTGAGCGAGGGGAAGGAGCCCAGTCCCCCCTGGCGGGGGGGGGGGAGGCTGGCACCCGGCTCTGTGCAGCGCGGAGCGGTGGCCGTGGAAGGCGCCCCCCCCCGCCTCCCCAGTCTCTCCCGCGTCTGGCTGGTCCCCTCCTTTCCAGACTGGGGGGGGGCAACTCCCGCCCCGCCCCTCGCGGAGGAGCCTCTCCCGGAGAGCAGGCGCCCCTCCCTCCTGCAGGATGAGCAACGTGCTCTGAATGAGGCTTCCCGTGCCCGGCTTTCCGTCCCCGCCGCCTGCCACACACGCCCAGCCCGGCTGCCTCGCTCGCTGGCTCTCCCTGGCACGCGGCGGCAGGAGCCCGGCAGCCCCGGGTAGGCGCCCGGGGACGTCTCTGGAGGGGCGCTGCCGTCCTTGGCACTCGCGCCGGGGGGCTGCCACTCCGCTCCGGCCGATGCCCGGGAGGGCTCCTGGCCGCGCCGCGGAGAGGGCGCTGAGCGGGGCTTGAGCAGGAGACCCCGACCCTGCCCGGAGCAGCGCCGGCCGGATGGCTTCGCTGTACCAGCGCTTCAGCGGCAAGATCAACACCTCGCGCTCCTTCCCGGTGGCTCCCGAGGCCAGCCGCCTGCTGGGCCCCCCGTTCGCCGAGGAGGACGGCGCGGCGCCCGCAGGAGCCAAGCCCCCGCGCCCGGCGCCGCCGGACCCGCCCGGAGCCCGCTTCCAATACCAGGCGAGGAGGAGCGACTGCGAGGAGGAGGATGTAAGCCTCGGTTGGCCTGGCCGCGGGGCGCTTCCTGGGCGTCAAGCTGGCCGGGAGAGCAAGAGGAGGGGCGCCACAGTGCCCGGGAGAGTAGAGAGAGCAGCCAGGGTTGGGGGTCTGTGGGGGGCTGGGGCTGGGGCTGGGGCTGGGTCTTGATGGTTAGGCAAGCTCAAATGCCTGGCTCTGGGGGGGGGGGGCGTCCTCTCGCTCTTGGCGTAACTTACTTCCATCAACTGCTTTGGAAGGGAGGGAGGGGCGCTCATCTCACGCGCACACTTACTCCAAAGTAAGCCCACTGAACTTGCACTGGCATCCGAATGAACATGCCCAGGTCTGTGTGCCTTGTACTCGTACTAGGCTGTCCTAGTAACTTGGGGGGGGGATCCCCCCTTTTTGATGTGAACTTCTTCAAGTTCTCACTTTTCCATCTTCCTCTCTTTCCTATTTTAAAAGCTGGCAAGGACCAAAACCGATCCTGAGCAGCTATATTAAGCTCCTGGAAGGTGCCAAAGTGTAAATTTGAGCAAACACCTTTCTCTTACTCTTCTCACCCCCTGCCACCCCCCCTTTCCTTCCTTCCTTCCTTCCTTCTTGCTGCTGGGAGGTAGAGATTTCAAGAGTTTGTATTTGCATATTGCCTTAGTAACCAGTGACTCATCCAGGGCATTTGCTGGCTGTTGGACTTGATGGTGGCAGGGGAAAAAAAGTTAAAACCAAGGAGGTTTTAACCAACTGATAACTCCAGAAAGTGGAGGGCAAAGGAAAAGGGTGTGTGAGGGGTGCTGATGTTCCCTGAAGAGTGGATGAGACTGGGGAAATTGCCATCATTGGATTCAGCGTGGAGCCTGCCCCATCAGAAGGCTTGCGGTGTTCCAAGGCAAAATGGCAGCAAAATGGCAGATGCGTTTCAATGTAAGTAAGTGTAAAGTCATGCACATTGGGGCCAAAAATCAAAACTTCACATATAGGCTGATGGGTTCTGAGCTGTCTGTGACAGATCAGGAGAGAGATCTTGAGGTGGTGGTGGACAGGTCAATGACAGTGTTGACCCAATGTGTGGTGGCAGTGAAGAAGGCCAATTCTATGCTTGGGATCATTAGAAAAGGTATTGAGAACAAAACGGCTAATATTGTAATGCCGTTGTACAAATCTATGGTAAGGCCACACCTGGAGTATTGTGTCCAGTTCTGGTCGCCACATCTCAAAAAAGACATAGTGGAAATGGAAAAGGTGCAAAAGAGGGCGACTAAGATGATTACTGGGCTGGGGCACCTTCCTTAGGGCCTCTTCAGCCTAGAAAAGAGACGCCTGAAGGGGGACATGATTGAGACATACAAAATTATGCATGGGAAGGATAAAGTGGATAGAGCTCTTTACACTCACACCAGAACCAGGGGAAATCCACTAAAATTGAGTGTTGGGAGGGTTAGGACAGACAAAAGAAAATATTTCTTTACTCAGCGTGTGGTTGGTCTGTGGAACTCCTTGCCACAGGATGTGATGATGGCATCTGACCTGGATGCCTTTAAAAGGGGATTGGACAAGTTTCTGGAGGAAAAATCCATTATGGGTTACAAGCCATGATGTGTATGTGCCACCTCCTGATTTTAGAAATGGGCTATGTCAGAATGCAGATGCAAGGGAGGGCACCAGGATACAGGTCTCTTGTTATCTGGTGTGCTCCCTGGAGCATTTGTTGGGCTGCTGTGAGATACAGGAAGCTGGACTAGATGGGCCTATGGCCTGATCCAGTGGGGCTGTTCTTACGTTCAAAGCAGGTCCACAGTATTTCTGAGAGTGAGAGAATGTGGCTGCACTCTTAACCCCACTTTCCTGAGAGTAAGCCCCATTGAACCAAATAGAACTTCTTAGTAGACCTGGTTAGGATTGTGCCCTATATGTTTAAGGATAAAGTCAGGGTGGCAACTGGCAAAATTATCACAGCGGCCTCAGCGTCAAAGCATCCATTCTCAAAAATACATCATCTGCAGTTCCTATTAGATCAGCAGCTGTGCTCAGCCTTTAATTATGGACGTCACTAGTAATTATCACAGACTGGTGATTGCTTGGAACATAATGAGGGGGAAGAAAAACAATTCCTTTCTGTTTCATTGATTTGAAATCCCTGTTGAGAGATGTATTGCAAAGAAGTCATAGGGTTTTCTTTTATTCTTGTTTATTCCTTTCTCAAAATAATGTTTTCTGGAAGACAGTTTGAAGTTTTTTCCCCCTAACAAGGAGACAAGCACAATCATCCTTAAAAAGAATCCCATGTTCCATTTTTCGAGAACTAATCGATGGAGAAGAATGAACTTCTATCACCTTAGTAAGAGGCAAATTTCTATTTGACGTTCTACAGAAATATTTCATGGAGATGAGGAAGCTCTAAATTAAATTAATTCAGAATCCGAGAGAAAATCCTTTTCAAAACAAGTGGAATAATTGTAATTATTGTCTATGAAGGTAGTCTTGACTATTTCATGCATCTTCCACTAGATGGCAGTATGACAAAACAAAGTAATTTTTTAAAAAGAAAAATATTTTCCCTCTACAGAATTGTAAGCAATACTTAGCTTGGTATGTATGTTTTGCTGCCTCCACTCCAGTTTTGAGTATGGAGGTGTGTCTGTTCACCAAAAACACTGAAATACAAAACAAGTGAATTTAATACACTTATTTTTTTATTGACACAATGTAAAATGGTTGAAACTATTCTCTTTCAAGATTACATTTCATAAGTATATGTTTTGTATAGCAACATACAATTAAGTGGCTTCTGAGCCTCTTGCCCTTAACGTAGACTGCAGTAAAGGTTCGGCACATATACCAAACATTTGATGTATCTCTTCTTATACCTACTCTTTTAGGTAGTTCAGATTGAGGTTTGAAAACTATTGGGTAGTATGATGCTTAGTCTGCTTGAAAAGGCTCCAGTCCTATCCGCACTTAACTGGGAGTAATCCATATTGACTATTATGGGACTTGTTTCTGTGTAGACATGTAGGATTGGGTTCTAAAAGATGTAGGGTAAGAAGCAGTCAAGAAGTACTTCCCCCTCTCGTATAGACAGTGACTTTGAGTTGTAATATAACTACACACTGAACTGTTTGATTAGCTTCCTTTGTTTGATTTTACCTTTAAAAAATGTAGTCCAACATGACCATTAATTACCATGAGGAAGCAGTGATATTGTTGATATCAGTGAACAGTGAAAGTGTTGATATCAAGTAGGTGAGAGAAGAATTGGCATGCAAGTCTTCTGAAAGCTTGCCAGTGTGTATCTGAAAGAAGTACCATCTTTTGTCCAGTGTTTAATGGAAGTTTAGATAGTCGTAACTATTTAGATGAGGTTGCAATAACAAGCATATATGCAATAGAGTTCATGTTAAATCAGATAAAGAGGAAGTTCAGGTGCAGATGTGCTGATTCTTTGCTGAGTGGCAGAATGCAAAAATTCGGTTTCCGCATTTCTTCTCTGTGCTGTCCTTGAGAGCTGTCTTAGGTGCTGAAGTGCTTGTCATTCCACCCCTTGGTGATCTTGCTTGTTTGCACTGGGCAATTTAGAGGGAATTGGTGTCTTTATTGAACTTCTGTGACTTGCTGTCAGCTAGTGAAACATGCAGCTGTGTGCCATGGCAAGATTTCTGACCTTGGTAACTGGCTAAAATGGCAAAGAACAAATCAAAGTTTCTCCTCCTCCTTGCTTGTGGTATTGGAACTGAGATATTAGGAAGGACTTTTAAATGCAGTTTTGATGTAAATTAATGTAAATTTCATCATACAGCACCTTCAGAGGGAAGCAAAGGTGATTCACAATAACAAAAAGGGCTAAATGAAGGGCAGAGGGTTTGTGATTTTTGATAGGTTTCTGTAGAATCCGCTTTGCACAGTGGCTGAAAATCCTGGCTGCTGGAAATTCTGCTAAATCCTGTTAATACTGTATGCAGTTACGCTTGATAACTGGCTGCTTTGCTGGTGATTGCATTATAAACCCCTTTCTAGAAGGATTAGACTCCTAATATAAATTTCATATTAAAGGCTAAAACCGAGCAAGGGAGCTCTTGTCTTTAATGAGGGCATTCCCATAAAAGTTGTTGGGCATGTGATTTGCAAGTTCAGTTCTCAGTAGCTCCAATTAAAAGATCTCAGGACTGATGCACAAGGTTGAAAACACTGTGTGGATTAACAATCTGTCCTGCTTGATGTAAGAGACTTAGTATTTTCTCCTCCTCAAAATGTCCAGTTCAGCATATCACTGCTTATTAAATTAATAGATGGCTCTGCAAAGATTTTTGGGGGAAGGAAATTTTTCCTTATTCAGGTATTTAAAACTGTAGTCAGTTCCATGATAATTATTACATAATTATCAGACCTTTCATGAGATCAGAATTTGATAAATTCTTTGTATGTACAATCAGTTCTTGTTATCCACTAGGATTAGGTTCCTGGAAAACCTAGTGGATACCGAATTGAGCTTATGGGAAAAATGGGGTTAGGTTCTAGGGGACTCTTTACACCATATGCTCTCTGAACTTTATGAGCCTGAATCTAACTTGAAGTCTGTGGTGCTGGTTGATAGCAAGGACCCACTAACATCTCCAACAACTTATGCTTTCCCCTTTGTGCTGGCCATCCCTCAACTCGTTGAAGGTTATTGGCCCAACAGCAAGGCCTCAGAGTTCAGCAGTTGAGAGGGGACTGCTTCACCCATCCTCCTCTACCACCTGTCTCTTGGCTCTTTCTCTGGCCTTGCCCCAATCCCAGGGCAGTCTTCAAGTAACCTTCCAGAGACCTCTTATCGTCTGCCTCACCAGGGTTGTGAAGGTTCGGCTGGAGTCCACAAGATGGTGGGGCAAGTCTGGAAGCAGACACAAATGTGTCTGTCAATTCTCCATGGGCAAATACCAATGTCCATTTGATGTGGACAATGGACCCAATCCCATCAACTTTCTAAAATAGAGGTATAATTGGCTTGATGTGATTATTGCAAACCCTCCCCCACTGGCTATAAACTGTAGTGCAGTGGATCTCACACATTTGGCAACGGGACCCGCTTTTTAGAATGAGAATCTGTCAGAACCCACCAGAAGTGGTCACGACAGGAAGTGACATCATTAAGCAGGAAATGTTTTAACAATCCTAGGTTGCAATCCTACCCACACTTACCCAGGAGTAAGTCCCATGGACAATCATTGTTCAAAGAATATACATAGCACCTTGTTAAAAGTACAGGTCTATAACATTTTCCCAAATGCAGCGACCTAGCATGGTAACATCAAGTCTAATATATTAAAAATAAAATATTGAATGGGAACCCACCTGAAATTGGCTCACGACCCACCTAGTGAGTCCCGAGCCACAGTTTGAGAAACACTGCTGTAGTGTATAGGCATCTCTTCTTGTTCCCCCTGATGTCGCTGGCACTATCTTCTGCTCACGAGGAGGCCAATATCTCTCCTCTTCTCACAACCTCTCTTGACCTTGCCAATCTGTTTGTAGCTGCACCAAGCCCCTCTGAGTGCACCAGAACAGTATTCACTGATAATGAGAACAGAGTTGTAGGTGGCAATTCTGCTCCTTACGGATAAGCAAATTTGCAGAGAGGGAATTTGCATATAAAGAGAATTGACAGTATTCATGTTTGTATTTACGCAGTTTTAAATTATACCACGTACAATTGGATGAATTCTCTTTTGGCATAAGAAATGCCTCTGTTGATGGCACAGATGCACAGGAAATATTGGATGTTGCCTGCAATCCAGAATTTTGGCAAACTGGGTAATGTGCAGCACAAGCCTGTGCATGTCTACTCAGAAGTAAGCTCATTGAATTCAGTGGGGCTTACTCCCAGGTAAATGTGTATAGGATTGCAACCTTCAGCACTATAGTGGCTAAAAGTGTGGGCCTAAAATGTCCCCCATTCAAACCATGCCTCAGCCATGAACTTGTTAGGCAGGCTTAAGCAGTCTGGAAATACGATAGACAGAATTAATACAAGTGAGGAAACTGCCTGATCTGATGCACTAGAAATACAATGTTTACAAGGCCACGTGCATTATAAGAGTACTATGGAAACAAAGCCAGGTACCTGTTATATTACATGTTCTGCATTTTATGTAGCAAAATAATTTTCAATTACAGAACTCACAGTATAGAACAGGGGTCTCCAAATCCTGGCCTGAGGGCCAGATACAGCCCAAGGCAAGTCTCTATCCGGCCTGCGGCCAGCCTCTTATCCCATGAAAGCTCCTGGCCCACTTTGCTGAACAAGACTGGAACTATGCTCTGATTGCATCTGGAGGGTGTTCTAAGGGCCAGAAAGGTTGAATGAATGAGCCCATTCACACATCTAAGTTCCATCTCTAATTTATTTATATAAATTTTATATTCAGATTTTTTTTTCTGACCCTCAAAGCCGTGCCAGACATTTGATGCAGCCCTCTGGCCAAAAAGTTTGGAGACCCCTGGTATAGAAGGTTGCTTTTTTCATCTGTGGTATATTTCTAGTTCACCTTAGAGGTTAAGAACATAGGAATAGCCTTGCTGGATCAGACCAAGGACCCACCTAGTTCATCTTCTTGTATCTCACTATGGAAGCATCCAGGATAGCAAGATAACTATATCCTGTTGCCACTCCCTTGCATCTGGCATTCAGAGACAGGCTACCTTTAAAACCCTGGAGGCAGCATACAGTCATCATGACTTGTAACCTGTGAGGGAGTTTTCCTCCATAAATCCGTCCTATCCCTTTTAAAGTCTTCTAGACCAGGTGCCATCAGAATGTCCTGCAGCAAGGAGTTCCACAGATAATTAGGTTCTCTCCTTATTAGGTATGCTTAGGAAAGCCACTATTCTCTTAACCTCAGCTGTAACCCATTTACATCATCTGCAATATTGTTGGTTCAGTGTTATTAATTTATAGACCTGTAAGGTTTATTGAGACAATGTATGTGAGTCAATTTACATTCTAAATAGGTATCTAAATACTAAGAATTATTGTGCCTTGTGCATGTCCTTCCATTACATGGTGGCTACAAAACTCAGAAGTTGCATGGACATGGTATATATGCATAAATGCTTTTCTTTGATTATAAACCTGATTGCCCCGATTAATTTATATGGATGTGATACACAATACAATACAATACAATACAGGTATTTATATACCGCCTTTCTATGTCCTCAGATTTCTCCTCGGACTTTATTCAAGGCGGTTTACATGGGCAGGCAATTTAAATCCCCATAGGGATTTTTACAATTTGAAAGGTTCTGTCTTTCAAGAAACCACAACAATCAGATACTTCTTGATCTGGCTGCACATTCTGGCCTCCATCCTCGCACGCTCAGAGCAGATGGAATAACTCTGCTCAGCTTGTCAGCAGCTTCAAGGTTGCATGGTGCCGGTGGCTTTGAACTGGTGACCTTTGGATGTTATCTTCAGGCAAATGGAGGCTCAACCCTCTAGACCAGACCTCCTCCTGATACACTATCTGGTGATGAAGTAGAAGTAACTGCAGAACATTATAATGGGAGAACATTAATTTAAACTTTTGGCATCATACTCAGACTTTTTCCTCGTTCAGATTAATGTTTTCCTTACTGGAATACAGGCTAATGGTTTTCTAGATATTGGGTTTGACTGTTTTCCCCCATGAAATAGAGCTTTTCAAGTGTCTTCCCCCCTCCACGCCCCCCGCTTGCTTTTCTTTGTGGTCAAAGTGATTAATGAGCTTAATTTCTGCAAGCAACTGCCAAAGGTGCTGAGTAAGATGTACATGCTGATTGTGGACAACCCTGTTCCTTTTAATTACTGTGATGATAATAATGCATTAATCAAGTGCATAAGAAATTCAGCACTTCCCTCTAATGCAAAATATTGATTGATTTCATAAGACATTGAGAATAAAACTGATAATCACAGTAATCTATTTAAAATTAAATATATGATAAGTTATTTCTTTTAGAGGGGATTGAATGTCAAGGAGCAGGTCTATAAAGTTAGTTAAATGATTCAGTACTTTACTCATCATTCAGGACAGTTTGCTTCCTTACTGTAGTGGGAATTTTCTTTCTAGGATTAGTCCCAAAAGGATGGTAGTTTTATGGCCTCTTCTAGGACTAGCTGAGAAGGACTGACTGGTGTGCTGGTGCTGGGTCATGATGAGATGCCTCCCCTTCTCTGTTCAGCTATTTCTGCTATCATTGGTTGACAGGGATAATTTCATAGAAGGTAATGTGCATCTCAGCAGGCAGTCTGATGGCACAGACAGTTGGCATTGCATAACCATAAACAATATTGCAAAATCTGTTATGTTTTGAATATGAAGTCACATAGGCTAATGGGTTCCGAGCTGTCTGTGACAGATCAGGAGAGAGATCTTGGGGTGGTGGTGGACAGCTCGATGAAAGTGTCGACCCAATGTGCGGCGGCAGTGAAGAAGGCCAATTCTATGCTTGGGATCATTAGAAAAGGTATTGAGAACAAAATGGCTAATATTATAACGCCGTTGTACAAATATATGGTAAGGCCACACCTCGAGTATTGTGTCCAGTTCTGGTCACCACATCTCAAAAATGACATAGTGGAAATGGAAAAGGTGCAAAAGAGAGCGACTAAGATGATTGCTGGGCTGGGACACCTTCCTTATGAGGAAAGCCTACGGCGTTTGGGCCTCTTCTGCCTAGAAAAGAGACGCCTGAGGGGGGCATGACTGAGACATACAAAATTATGCAGGGGAAGGATAAAGTGGATAGGGAGATGCTCTTTACACTCTCACATACCACCAGAACCAGGGGACATCCACTCAAATTGAGTGTTGGGAGGGTTAGGACAGACAAAAGAAAATATTTCTTTACTCAGTGTGTGGTTGGTCTGTGGAACTCCTTGCCACAGGATGTGGTGACGGCATCTAACCTGGATGCCTTTAAAAGTGGATTGGACAAGTTTCTGGAGGAAAAATCCATTACGGGTTACAAGCCATGATGCGTATGTGCAACCTCCTGGTTTTAGAAACGGGCTGTGTATCAGAATGCCAGATGCAAGGGAGGGTATCAGGATGCAGGTCTCTTGTTATCTGGTGTGCTCCCTGGGGCATTTGGTGGGCCGCTGTGAGATACAGGAAGCTGGACTAGATGGGCCTATGGCCTGATCCAGTGGGGCTGTTCTTATGTTCTTATAAGCTCAGTCAGTTGGACAAGTGTAGCTTATGGAATCTTGTTGAATCGAGATGTCCTTAAAGCAGTGGCTCTCAAACTCTCAGGGAGTTTGAGAAGTGAGGTAAATTGTTGTGGGGGAGGGGAAGGGGACAACGTGATCCCCAGGATTGTGCTGCTGCCAGGGAAAAGGGGTTTTTTTTTCTATCTACCTACAGCCAGCTCCAACCTCCTGAGGGGTCCTGTGGATCCCTCTGCAGCACTCCCCAAACCTCCAAACTCCTGCAAAAAGTTTAAAAAAACCACCCAAAAGTGGGTGTTTTGTTTATTATTTTTTACTTTTTACACACGTTTGGAGGCTTGTGGAGCTCTGCAGAGAGATCCACAGGCTCCTCAGAATCCCTAGGAGGCTAGAGCTGACTATAGGTAAGTGGAGAAAAAACCCTTGTACCTGTTAGCAGCATGATCCTGGGGGCTGCATTGCTGCCTTCCTCTCTCCCCTGCCCCACTTACAGAACCTCTGCCTTAAAGGATCATGCAAACCGGAAAAGGTGGGGAAGAGCACTAAACATGCCTGTGTTCAATACTAGTGTAGTTTATAGGTCAACCGCAAAGATTTTAACAACCCCAAACCTGAGCAGGTTTGGTGTCAGAGGTTGGCCAGGTAAGGTACTGCTCAAAGGCCCATGTCCTTCAGAGGGCCAAGCTGTTTGGGCCAATCCGCAAGCCCTATGTATGGCTGCCAGTGGGAGTATCCAGTATATCATCAGGCTTTGGAGGAGAGCACTATGCAAGGACCAGCAACACTTTGTCTTTAAAATATTATGCACAGATTTTACTTTGGGCTGGCAGGAAGGAAGTATAGTTGCTGCAGGCAGAAGCAAATTGAAATGCTTCCGAAAACAAAGCTTTATTTGCTTCTACAAAATTGTTTTGAAAAATTGTTATTGATCATGGACAAAGCGAAAGTTTTAGCAATCTGACAGTGACAGCTCTGAGAGGTGAAAATTCTGTTGGGGAAAGTGCAAGTTTAATGGTGAACAATCAAAAGATTTCCTACAGAGTAACGAAGTGCTGCAATAAGCATTGATATCTGGAACAAGAGAAAAAATAACCAAGAATAATAGATACAAAGAGTCTTAAACATTTGCACTGGCTTCACCATGGATGAACCATCCTTGCAATGGCATCATAAGCTTATGATTTGTTTGTTAACCAGATGGCACAGAAAATATTAGTCATGTGTCAGGAGAAGAACAATTTTCAGTATTGAAAGTATTGCTGTTACCACATAACAACATAAGAAGAGCCCTGCTGGATCAGGCCATAGGCCCATCCAGTCCAGCTTCCTGTGTCTCAGAATGGTCCACCAAATGCCTCAGGGAGCACACAAGACAACAAGAGAGCTGCATCCTGGTGCCCTCCCTTGCATTGGCATTCTTAGGTAGCCCACTTCTAAAATCAACTATAGAACTATATGAACTACAGAACCATAGAACTATATGAATGTTTTTCGTTTGGGTTTAATGGAAGCTAGGAGTATTTTATAGTAGCTGAAGAGGCATGCCATTCCCTGCTTCAGGTCCCCTGCAGGGGAAATTGTCATGGAGAGGTTGTGTTTTCTTAAATAATTGCCCAACCTCCTTTAGGTGTGCAACATTATGCACAAGTCCAAGTTAACTTCCCCAGGGCAAGGGAACGAATGTTTCCTTACTTCGGAGACCTCCAGTGACCAAAATTCTTCTGCAGGATACAGTGGTAGCCATTCTAGCACTACTGCATTACCATGTGGAGAGTTACAGCCCAATCCTATGCACGTCTACTCAGAAGTAAGTCCCATTAGTGTCAATGGGGCTTACTCCCAGGAAAGTGTGGATAGGATTAGGATTGAGCTGCAGAATCATTGCTTTTTCAGTGTAGACTCTTTGCCCCCCCCCCCCCAATGGAGAGGTTAGCTCTGCACTGGGTGGGCAAAAAGTCTCCCTCTTTGTTACAGCATATCAGTATAGCTGGGAACTGATAATTGCCCTAAATGTGCGCTTTCTTTTATCTAACCAGGGCTAATAAGCATCTGCTGTTTGGAAAATGTCAGATGGAGCCAAAGTGCATGCAATTAGATAAGGATAATATAGCAGATAGTAGCGATAGATACAGTATTGCTTCTTTTTTGCTGTAAGAAAGCTTGCTGGCTGTACAGCACAGGGCTGGAGATGGTAAGAAATGGGGGGAAAAGAGTGAATGCAATGAAGTGAGAAGGTTAGACGGGGTGGGAGAAAACAGGCTAGTTTGCAAACATACTTTTCCAACGCTTGATAAATGGAGAGTTGTCTGGGATACAAATCAGTAATTTATAAGGTTAGAGAAAGTCAAAGAGGAACGGATGGGAGAAGATTCAGAAGTTATGTCTGACAGCAGATATGTCCTTTCTTGACTATGAGACATTTAGGGCGCAATCTTAACCAACTTTCCAGCACTGACCTAGTTGCAATGCAGCCCCAAGGTAAGGTAACAAACATGACCTTGCCTTGAGGAGGCCCTCTTGTCTGCCTCCCCACTGCAGGATGCAGTGCATGCCACATTGGCACGGCTTTGTCAGTACTGGAAAGTTGGTTAGGATTGTATCCTTAGAGTTACAGTGTCATTTTTTAATTTTCTGTGTTTATCTTGGGTTATCTGGAACCTAAGTATAGTAAACTGTATATAGTTCCTAAGAATATAAATGAAAATACGTTGTAGTCTGTATTTTCATTTTTGTATACTTATGACATGGATCTTTGTCCCTGGTACAAATTGCAGAGGGAATGTGCCAGAAGACAGTGTGAAAGGGACTTTGAATTTCATTTTTTTTCAGTGACTTTCATTATGCACGAAATGTACCTGGCATATGCTTGTGTTGCTTGTCAAAGCAATGGTGTGCGTCCAAGATACAAATTTCCGGAGAGAGTGTGACAAAATGGCATAAATGGATTTTGAGTTATTTCCTCCTGTGTCTGAAACATACCTGGCATATGCTGGTATTTATGATGCAGTAAAAAGTACTTGACAAGTTTGATATTCAGGTTGATCACAATAAGCATTTAGTTTGCCATTTTATAATTTGTTAATTTTTTTAACAGAGTTATTCTGCATACTTCTCCTTCTGGACATTTTTTTAAAGAACCTTAGTTGAGAAAATCTGTCAGGCTCACAAGTGGGAAATTTAGAAATGTTTAGGGCTGCATATGTTTAGGACTAAATCATTTTCCCATTTGCCTGGGAGACAGTATGTAGCTCCTGTTACATGTGACTTACAACACATAATTAAAAACACAATGAAAAGCTAACTAATAGCAACAAAATACAAAGGGAGATAAAATCCAAATAACCTTGCATTTACAGCAGTGCAGCAAAGGCCAGCTGGAAGAGGTCTGTCTTCAGCAGTTAATAGAAGATCATCAGACCAGGGGCTTGCTGTACCTCACAGGGAAGATTTCCAAAAAATAGATCTACCATAGATAACTCATTCTCTGCCAACTGCATTTCAGAAGGTGGCAACACTTGCAAGAGGACCTCCCTGAAAAATATTGTAGAGTGGACAGATTCCCCTGCAAGAGGTCCTTGAGATACTTTGGTCCTGTGTGTGCTTTTAAAGGTAATAACTCTGACCTTGCTTTGTGTCTGGAACCATACTGGTAACCAGTGCAGTAGCTGCCACAGGAGCTGTGATGATACAGCCAGGAGCCTATTGACGTTTGGGCAGCTGCATAAGTTTCTGAATGGTCTTCATAAACAGCCCCACACAGACCATGAGATAACTAAGGCATGGGGTACAATTGAGGGGAGCACAGCCCTGGTATTTCTCCTACAGGAGTAAATGTCATTAGCAGGAGCACTCAGGAGCTGTCTTTGAAACATTTTTTTAAAGGACCTTAGTTGAGAAAATCTGTCAGGCTCACAAGTGGGAAATTTAGAAATGTTTAGGGCTGCATATGTTTAGGACTAAATCATTTTCCCATTTGCCTGGGAGACAGTATGTAGCTCCTGTTACATTAACACAGGGTTCTCAAACTGTGTGGGGTGGGGAAAAAGGCAGCCACTCAAATCCCAGGATTGCACCACTGTGGGGACAGGGTTTTTTTTAAAAACACATCTTACCTTCTGCCAGGGTCTGGGGGTGCAGGAAGCCCCATGGAACACTCTGCAGGGCTCCCCATAGCTTGTAAAAAGAAAATAGCAATTGTGACCCAGTTCCAGGGTGCAATTGCAAAACCAGAAGTGAGTCGTGATTGCTATTTTCACTTTTTACAAGCTGTGGGGAGCCCTTCAGAGTGCTTTCTGGGGCTCCCTGCACCCCCCAGACCCAAGCAGAAAGTCAGATGTATTTTTTTTAAAAAGCCCCCTGGCCCCGCGGCGGTGCAGTCCTGGGGATTGTGTGTCTGCCTTCCCCCTTCCCCCACCCATTAAAGGAACAGAGGCCAGGACTCTAAGGTTGGGGCATCGTGACACCCCAGTTTGAGAACCACTGCATTAACTCTACAGACTTATGCGAAGTTATCTGTGTATAAGTTCAGCAGAACACAGTGGGACATTTATGTAGATAATAGCACTCTAATATACTTTTTTATATTTATCTCTCTTTTTAAATTCCATATTCCATAAATATCTTAAAACGTTAGCACCCACTCCAAGTGTTTGGGGTAAAATGAAGTCTTTAAATGAGGTGTAGTAACTTTAAAAGTAGTAGTAAGTGGCAGGAGAACAGAACAGAAATTGAAAGTTGATGATGGTGATGATGATGATGATTTGTTGCTTAGCCTTATTGGTATGTGGAGACAGGACATCATATGTCATGATGATCTCCTGCACCCAGATTTATCACTGGGCACTCCTAATAGTTAGGAGTAAACAAGCCATGCACAACATATACTCTTAAATGCATTGCTTTCTTTCAGTTTAATCTTCAGTGTAACCAAGAGTGGCTCTCTAGGTCAGGGGTGTCAAACTCATTTCATACAGTCGGCCAAATAGCATTCATGATTCCTGCGGAGGTCTGGAAGTGATGTCATTAAGCAGTTGATGACCAGAAATAAACACTTTTTTCCTCACTTAGGAATTCATTAGTTACGATTGACAGAAGACAAAATACGTTGGGGGCTGAGAAAATACACAAATCTTAATCGTATTTTCAAGTTATGGGAAAGCCCAATTACCATGCAGGCTGCCCTTTCAGTGACACCTCAGCACAGCTCAGCAGTGGAGAACAGCTGATAGTGGTGCTAGGATGGCCCAAGAGCCGGATAAAGAGCTTCTGCAGGCATCCAGAAGCATCCACATCCAGTCCCTGGAACTTGTGTTTGACACTGCTGCTCTAGGTCCTTGGATGAGCAGGGCCAGATCTGGAGACAAAGGATAAAATGGTACCCCCCATTACACTTAATCAACACCATAAAAGCCAATGGTTTTTGTTTTTTTTAAACCAAGAATAATTTGGGATTTTGCATTTTTCTCCCAGTCTAGAAGCAGGTCACCAACACATTTTTTTAATGGCGTATTTTATAAGACTTGTATTTCATTTGAATGAAGAGTTGCAGAACTCATTATTAGATCACAATTGATAAACATACAGGACCAAAATCAGCAACAATATTCTCAATAGTTATTTAAATTCAGGTTATTTTTGGGAGCCTGTCCCACATCCACGAGCATTGTTTTTGCAATGCTTAAATGCAAACTAAAATATTATGGTAGTAAAAATGGTATTTTGCAAATTTTGGAGTCATGTGTTGAACAGAGTAGTTTATTGAAACATCAGTACCCTGCCATTCCTGCAAATGCCAAGGATTTAGTTCTTGGTTTATGTTGAACAAACACAGAGGAGTACTCCTGTTAATGGTGCTGGGAGAACCCATATATTAGGTCAGGAGTGTCCAAAGTTTTTGGCAGGAGGGCCACATCATCTCTCTGACATTGTGTCAGGGGCTGGGGGGAAAAAACAATTAATTTACATTTAAAATTTGAATAAATTTACATAAGTTTATATAAATGAATATATTAAAGATGAACTTATATGAATGAATGAAGGTCTTGCAATAGCTCAAGGCCTATAAAAGGCCTTGCACAAAGCAAGGCTGGCCTTTCTTTTGCTGCTGCTACTGCATCACAGACATGAAACAGCAAGCAG
This sequence comes from Tiliqua scincoides, assembly GCF_035046505.1. Classification (NCBI taxonomy): domain Eukaryota; kingdom Metazoa; phylum Chordata; class Lepidosauria; order Squamata; family Scincidae; genus Tiliqua; species Tiliqua scincoides. The sequence continues at coordinate 7,966,901 of NC_089825.1, forward strand.
TGGAGGGAGCCCTCATCCCACAGCTCACGCGAGAGGTCAAACAGTCGCCCTCATGCTGAGAGCAGTGGTCTCGGGCTAGTGCGGGCTCCAACAAATCTCCAGAGGGCCAGGGGCTCATTGGAGACTGGGGGCTTCCTCGAGGGCCGCAAGTGGCCCTAGGGCCAGGGTTTGGGCACCCCTGTATTAGGTCATGCTACATGTCTAGTCTTACTCCTGATAAGAACAGAAAGTATTAAGATTAATGCAAGACCATTCAGCAGAACAGACACACTGTAAGTCAGAAATACCTGTCACATTTTTTTATTGCTTGATAACCCTGAAGAAAATATTTGCTTCCTGCATTTGGAAGTACAGGTGCACCCTATTTCTCCATGGATTTTTTATCTGCGGATTTGTCTCAACAAGAATGGGGTGGGGGTACTGAAAGTCCGTTTCCAAGCAGCCCAAAACACTGCAAAAAGGCTCCGCCTAGCCCAGGCAAGGAAATAGCCCTGGAGCCCTGGAAGAGGCTCCCCTTGCAAAGGAACAGTAACACTCCTGGAGCCCCTGAGCCAGCCGAGGCTGAAGAGGGGAAGGGGGGACCAAAAACCTCTGTAGCCAGAACACGTACAGCAAGGTGGAGCTCTCTCTCTCTCACACACTCACTCACACACACGCACACCCACACGCACACAGAGGCAGGTGCAGTAGCAACAGAAGGGATTGCTTTAAAAAACCCTGGGAGTGTTTGCAGAGCCTTGGAGAGACAGGTGAGGGTGAGCAGAGAGCCAGACTACAAGTCCCAGAATGCTCTGGCGCAGAGGAGTTTCCATGATGGCTGTGGCCAGGGAGGGCAGCAGGAGCGGCAGCAGCAGAGAGGAGAAGGAGAACCTGCAGTGCTGTCGGGAGGCTGCCTGGGACACAGAGGAGTCCCAAGCAAGCTCAGGATCCCACCTGTGAAAGGGGAAGAAGGGGGGAGGGGAGGGAATTGAGAACAACTGCCTTAGTTTCTTTCCATCCGGAAGTGTCAGGCTGCAGTGTATTTGTGTAACTCTATGGGATTTAGCACAACGTGTTTTTTGTTAATCACCCCAAGTCACTGAATGGAACTAATGCGGATAAATAGGCTGTACCTGTAATAGCTTTATCACCCAACCAAAGAAAAAGTCTGGTGGTTTTCTTGTGTGCTTTTTTATTTTTTGACAATTTTGTTTTCAGTACTGATAATTGACATAGAAATTTGTAAATGGTGAAATTCAAATGGAAAGATCTATACATGTTCCAAGAAATAAATTTTCTGAATTATACTTGATTTCCACACCCCACACCCCCAAACTGTGGATTATGGGTGAGAGACAGAATTATTGAGAGCTTGGAAAAGAAACAAATAGTCTTCCTTCTTCAGTTACTCCCATAAAAACAAAACAATAAAAGCCTCTCATCAAAATAACACATACAATTCCACTCTTACTCCTGACCATTAGTTTAGACCTTAAAGTAGTCTGGATCTTAGTTTAGAACTTAAACTAGTCTCGACCTTAATCTCAATAGGCTGTACACTAGCGCTTTTAACAGCACTGGAAAAAAATGTATCTTTGCACTTTTGATGAGAGAAGCAGCATTCACCAGGGTTATTAACAACCCAATCCTGAGCTGGCCAGAGCATGGGGGAGCTGCGATACCAAAATAGCTACCGCAGCATCCAACGTGCAACCAGGCAGCCTGCAGCGGCTCCTCAGGGGAAGAGAACTTTCATCCCGTTCCTCTTGGAGATGGAAGTAACCCCACAATGGGAATACTCGATTCTGCAGTGGCTCTTGAGCTGGTACAGAATCAACGAGTTAGACTCTACAGCCCCACACGAGGCTTATGATCCGGTAGAGCTGAGCTTTGCCGATCCCACCCCCTCCCAGACCACTCCTTCCCCAGCCATTCCTCCTCCCCCACCCGAGAGCACCTCCTCCCCAACCCCCTCACTCACCTCTCTGCCTCCAGGCAGTCCGGGCAACCGCTGAGCGGCAGAATGTGGGCCTAGCACCGGAGCTGGCCCAGCTCCAGTGCTGGGCCAGTGGTAAGGGCTCGCAAGCGTGCCTTATGACACATTTGCGACAGTGCGCACTAGCAGCGAGCTGGCGTGCATTTTTCAGGATTGGGCTCTGAGTCTGCAATCTTAAGCACACATCTGGAAGTCAATACAGGTGTCCCGCCCATATCCATGGAGGGTACATTCCTGCCCCCCCCACCCCCCGTGGACATGGAAACTGTGGATAAGAGGAAATCCTATATGGAGAAGTACAATACTTCATTGTGCTCCTCCCGAGCCCCTTGCACCTATTGCCTTTGTTTATCTTCCTTACCCTGGCACAAAGATACCTCCCATGTTCCTTCCTTTTACAGAATGCTAAAACAGGAATGAGACAAGCAGGCAGGCACTCTGAACGCTGGAGGAACATAGCTAGAATATGAACAGAAAGCTTCCTGTTAGTGTTCGTTTAGGGCACATGCCTAACCCACTTTCCAGCACCAACATAAGGTCAATGCAGCTCCCAGGTAAGGAAACAAACATTCCCTTACTTTGAGGGGGCCTCCATGAGCGACACCCAACTGCCAGATGCAGCACACGTCCCATTGCAGCACATGTCCAACAACTATGCCAGTGCTGGAAAGTGGGTTAGGATTTGGGCCTTACAGCCCAATCCTATCCACACTTTCCTGGGAGTAAGCTGCACTGACTCAAATGGAATTTACTTCTGAATAGACTTGGGCTGAGTAGGATTGAGCTGTCAGTCTCCTCCCTCTAGCATTCAGGGTGCTGCTTGCCTGTTTTTCGTGATCCTATTTTAGCGGCATTTGGGTGATGGGTTTATGTCTCCCCTCTGCCTCTATAATAATGCTCATGTGAAAATAATTGTGTCCCCCCCAGTGGTTTTATTGATTTTATTGATGATTTTATTTATTGTCTCACATATTGTATATTTTAATATGGACTGTGCAAGCTGCCTTGCGTATTTTGCCTTAGCATAGGATAGGTGGGATATAAAACTTTGAAATAAATAAATAGCGAAGAAAGCAGTTTGTACCATGTTGCATAATGACACATTGTTGGATCCCACCTTAAAAAGTGATTTGTTCATTTGAAAAGGCAGTCGTTTTCTATAAAACTTCAAAACTATTGAAGGAGGTGTCTGCCAGCTCCTTACCCTATGATTTGTTCTGAAGTGTCTGATGTTGCAGTATTGCACATTTTATCTGGTATTTATTATTTTAGGCAATTTTACTTTGCTCTTCAAATGACAAAGGTCCCAATTTAAATGAAACCAATAAAAATCATGAATCATCTTTTTAAAAGCAATAAAAAGGTATGACTGTTGGGAGAGGTACTGTTGACTGATAGCTTGTTTTCCTTTTCCCAGGTCTATTGGAGATTCTGCTGGCCTCTGTGAGGTTAGGTGATGCATTGTCCCAGTTGGAGAAGCAGCAGTAGCTGGAGATGGGACTGGTGATATTTAGCCTTTGCTTGGAGTTTGCTCTGGACACTGTCAAAAGCTCTTTTTCTTGTTAGAGGCACATTTTGCCTTTCCAACCTGAGAAAGCCCTAATTTAATTTGAAACTCATTATTTCGCATTGCTTTCACTTTATCTTCCATAAAATGTCTCTTTGCTGTACTGGAGTTCAATAGGAGAGAATTTCTTTGACGTCATAAAATGATTGATTTAAAGAACCCTGTGTCTGTGAGTGATCAGTGAGGATTCTGAATTTTTAAAAAGCCTCTTTCAGACTCTGGGTGACACAGTATAAAGTTATATAGACACTAGTTGATTGAGGAATTGCTGAACTTATCAAAATCCAAAGCTTTAATTTCCATTTCATTAATTTGAGAGAATTTGAAACCTTCGAATGGATTGATGGCCTGTTTCCATTCCTAAATTCAGAATCATCTATTTAAACAAGCAATGCAGCCTTTTTGTCTTCTTGTACATTAGCTGTTTTTCTGCTACCTCCCCCTTGGCATGTCCTATGCAGTTAAATGGAATAGTCGCCTACATTCACAGGTGCACAGACAGATAAAAGAGGACTCACAAACTTGACCTACGAATCCATAATATTAAAACAAATCTCCCAAAGGGTTGAATGTTGGTGTCAGACTGACATCCTCCCAATCCATCCAGATATTAAGAATGAGACTTTCTGTTGCTTGTCCAAGCAGTCCTAGACTGTTTCTCTTTTTAAAGGCTTAGTATGTCATTTGTTAGCTTGAGGGAAAGAACAAGCAGAACATTGTATTGAGTGTAGCTTTTCGCATCTTGGTTTGTTGGGCATTTTTGTCTTTCAGTTGTGTTTTTCTTAAGCACCATGCAGTAGATTACAGTATTAATTAAGCTTGCTCTGTGCTCTCCACCCTTGAGCTACCAGTAGATCTCTGTTGGTGACACACAGAATTGACCGGGCATATCTTCTATTTGCCTTTTAGTTGCTTGCTGTAGATCAAACTGGACAATTAATTAAGCATGTAATAGTTTCTCATGAGTTGTTGTTTTTCATTAGAAATAGCTACAATGGCAGGACCATCTGGCTTGGGAGCAGGTCTTGACTGCTTTCCCCATTCTGTTTTGCACTGAAAAATGCTTCCTGAAAATTGGCAGGGCTCTTGGCTCCCCAAGGGTACCAATGTAGCAAATTACACTTTTGTGGACTGTGACCTTAGGACTCCTCCTTGGTCTCAAAGAGGTTTTGGTGGGACATGGTGTGTGTTCAGAGAGGAGTAAGCAGGCTGGACTGTGGTGGTGGTGTTTCAAGGCTGGCTTTACTGGCAGGGAAATTAGAACCAAACAGTGGGGCTTGATTTCCTCAACAGAAAACAGGATGGTTCATTGATCCTGATGGGTTTCTTCACCCCTGGTCATCACTGTCTCATTCTTAATGCTGCTATGTATTTGGGTGCTTGCCACTCCCCGCAGGTCAGTGCATATACCACAGAGCCTAGCTAAGCTCCTTCTGCAGGAGTAAGGTGATGTTGTCAAGCACAGGGTCCTCCAAACTGGTGGACAAGGAGTATCCAGATGCCCTGGCCCTGATGCAGCTGGTGATTCCCTACTTGGGACACACCGTCAACATGTATGCATCAGGGTATGCAATCTTTCTTTCTGAAAGATGGGTAATCAGTAATGACACAGATCTCATTTTCTAGAATTAATTCATTTTGCAGATATGAAGTAGCAGTAGATAGATTTTTGAGGTTAGGTTTGTAGATGTTTCTCTTTAGTGAATGAGTGCAAACTCTTTCTGTGATATTGGATCTACATTGTGTTTGGAGGATAAAATGTTCTTATTGTAGACTATAATCTTATTGTAACACTTTATTCTCTCTGCTTTTTGTTAATCCCTTGGCTAAAAATATGTTACAGATGTAGCAGCACAGCAGTTTTCTAAACAAAATTGGTGTTTGTGAAGCTAGCTTGATGTAGATACATAGTTTGATTTTATGTGGCATGAAAATATTAGGACATTTTATGTAAAGTTAATTGGCTTTTTTCCAGCAACAAAATTTACCACATCCAGCCAGCAACAAAATTTACCACTCCAGTTCCAATAAGTGCACAGACAAAGCTGACAGATCTGTTTGGTCAATCAGGCTTATAATTTAAGCGTTTTTATTGCAGTTTAAGAGTTCCAGGCTTATAATATTGGCTACACTGAATGTTTGAATATTTTAGTTTCCAGGATAGAGATACAGCGTAGCATCAAAAGGTTCTCTTTCTCTAGAGCAGCAATCTCTAAACTGGAGACAGCTGCTCAACAAAAACTCCCTTCCCATCCCGCGTAGCACTTACTCTTACGTTGCTCTGCCGCTTCATTTGTCGCCCATCTGGGCATAGGGATGCTCTGGGAAGTTGTGTCTGTGGCCCACATCCCAGCAGGCTTTGCACCAGGATGTCCAGGCTATAACCATGACTACCCAGAGTATCCCTATGCCCAGACAGAGCAGCGGAACAGTAAGTGCTGCTTACAGAGGGGAGGGATTTCGGCAAATGCTGCATCCAGCCCATGGGCCAGGGTCTGGTGAGCCCTGCTCTTGAAGAAAAAGTCCTTTTTCTGGAAAAAAAACAAAAACACAACTTTCATCAGAGGAAGGAAACCTTTGAACACAACCCACAGTTTTAGGAGGAACATACAAAAGAGGATGCGTATTCTTTTTAAAAGAAAAAAAATCATTTCTGTTCATTTCCCAACTTTCCCTTCTTTAATTCCATTTTGCAAGGTCTGGACAGAATTTCTTTCTTCTGTCTAGAGCAGGGGTGCTCAATAGGTGGATCACGATCTACTGGTAGATCGCGAGGCAAAATGAGTAGATCGCGGAGTGCCGACCCCCCCTCCCTTCAGGTGCCTCTGGGTGGAAACGCCGGGAGTAAGGCCCATTGTACTCAATGGGGCTTACTCCCAGGTAAGTGTGGCTAGGATTGCAGCCTCACAGCCTAATCCTAGGCATGTCTACTCAGGAGTAAGTCCTGTTATACTCAGTGGGGCTCAAGGTACACCAACATACATTGTACACATAAATGTTATATGTTATGATGGCGCGGACATTGTAAAAAAAAAACTGGTAGATCTCCGGGCCTTGCTGGGTTTCAGAGTAGCTCTCGAGCCAAAAAAGTGTGAGCACCCCTGGTCTAGAGTCATTCCTGCCAATCAGGAGCTTCCAAAGTAAACTCAGTGATTATGTAATTCCATGGACCTGGAGGACCTGAGGGCAGAGCATCTTGAAAAGAGCATATGAGTGATCCCAGACACTTGGATTACTCTTATTCTGAGCACTTATGCCACAAAATAGCCTCTAAGTTCCAGGTGAACCTGCAGCCAGTTTCCAGCACCTTGCCTTCTCTTCCACTCCTATTCTTCATTTTGCTCGTGACATCTCTGAGAAAGAAATATAATGCCAGACTGTGGTGTAGTCAGCTCCAGCTGAAGCAGTACCCAAGTTTTTCACTCCCATTTTCTTGGCACCTCCTCCTCATCGCCTCCACATTCATCCTCCTCATCCCCCCACCATGTCTTCAAAGCAGGCGGGGCAGGAGAATTCTGGGAGTGAAGGACTAACTCTTCTGCTCCCTCCCAGACTGTTGAGAAAGTGGAAGAGGAGGACAGAAGGTTGAGTTGAGAAAAGTGTGGGGAGCTGTTCCAATCTTTCTCTATGCACTAGTGTACCTAGGGGAGCAAATGCCCCGTGTGGCACCCTATGGGGGGTGCTGCAACCCTTCCCCCACTGCAATTTTTTTCTTTTTTGGGGGCCTGAAACTGGGCTGTTTTTGAGGCCTTAGAAGATATTTTAAGGGACCCAGCCCCCGGAAGGTCTTTGAGGCCCCTAGAAATGACAAAAAACTGACTTTCACGGAAAACCAGAAGTGCTGTTTTTCAACCTTTCTGGGGGCTGGGGAAGCTGTCCATGGCCCCCACCCCAGAAGGCCTCCTAAGGCCTTCAGAATGTGGAAAAACGCCACTTCTGGTTTTCTGCGAACACTGGAAGTGCTGTTTTGGGGGCTGGGATGGCATTTTGCAGACTTTGCCCCTGGGCGGTACAGGGGCCAGATCCTTATTTGCTTTTGTGTTATCTAGAAGGAGAGCAATCATGAATAAGACTGAAGCAACCCCTTCCACCTACCTTCCATGGTGCAAAAAAACAAAAAACAAAACCCAAAAACAAAAGGATTCTTTTCCATCCCTCACTGAAGATGTTGTCTGCTGCCAGGGATTGAATTCAGTCCACCTTATTGTGCTCTGTCATCATTGAGTCACAGTCCATTGTCAAAAGGAGAAAAGGCACTTGTTTCATCTGTCTCTCAGTTTCCTGTAAATGCCCTTGTTCACGCTGATTCTCTCTCTCTCTCCCCCCCCCCCCCGATTCTGTATCCCTTTTTGGTTTGCATTTGTTTTTTGGATTTAACAAATTATTATTTTTTTGGTATAAAATAAGATGCGTAATGAATAATTTCAATAACTGAAGCTATAATAAAGCTTATTGTATGAGCAATAACTTTGTTGAAAAGTGGTATAAACAGTTTTTTTAAAGGAATTTTTAAGGTATTGTTTTTTAAAGGGATTCTTCAGAGGTCATTCATAATTAATATTAACCCATAATATTGGGTTGTGCTTGTTTTGTTTCCTTTCATTGGAAAAAGTATGTTCTGTTTCGACCAAAAAATATATTTTAAAAGTATGGAATGCTTTTTATGATCTTGAAGCAAATTAAGGGAATAGAAGTCACTGAGGAAAAATGACACAGGTGAATTTGGAATGTATAATTTACAGCCCAATCCTACCCACACTTTCCTGGGAATAAGCCCCATTGACACTAATGGGACTTACTTCTGAGTAGATATGCATAGGATTGGGCTGTCAATCACACAAGTCTCAATTTCTTATTCACTTTTGTATAATAAACTGGAAGATTTGGTTGGAAGAGGATGTTCTTATTTATTATGTCTGATTAAGGTCTTCAGATTGAATATAAAAGTTCCTCCCCCCAAAACCATCTTAAGTAGCAATTGTTTCTGCTACTTTTGTTGCAATCTAAATGCAAATATAGGCTACAAAGCCACAGGATTATATATACAGATATGACATTACTCTTATTCAGACAGCAGAGGGCAGAGTTTGCTGAGCAGAAATCAGTGAAGGTTTGAGAAATGAATCCTTGAAAGCAGCAACATGTGAAGTAGGAACTAGTAAGGACAAGGAAGAAATCGTAACGTTATTATGTTGTTTTGAAAAGCACCCTGTGCCAATTCCTACACTGTGAGTAGAACATCTTCTTAAGTTGCTGCTCCTTTGCAAATGAACACTGGAAATATGCTCTTGTGAAATCAACGGACATTAATTAAGTGAGAAGTGTTTAGGGTTGGGGAGCAAAGCTTATACATAGTTGAGGATTCCTATGCAATCCTCTGAAGGACGTTGCATGTCAGTGAATTGCTTAATGCAAAAACACAGCTCAATAAGGAACTGCTTATACCAAGTCAGACCATTGGTAGTCTCAGTACTGTGTTCACTGATGGAGAGAAGCACGCTAAGGTCTCATGCAACAATGGTGGTATTTTATGGCCCAATCCTGTGGGCCATTTATGTCAGCAGATCTAGTGATCATAAATGACCCTGCTATTGTGCCAGTGTCACACCGGATGGAGCTGCTGATAGAAATGGCCACATGCACCAGATTTGCTCATACTCTGAGCTGCCCCAGCAGTAACCGACCTGCCCTCACTGTGCCCTGGGGCAATTCTGGGACATGATGCCACCTCCAACATGACACACACACACCCCGCCATCAAGCCGCCCTCCCCCTCTCCCCAGGATACTTATCGAGGCTCGTGGAGCCTCATGTAGCACACAGGATGACTCAAAAAGCCTTCTGAGGCTTATCGTACTGTTTTAAAAAATACTTCTAGTTTCCTGACGAAACTTGGTTTGGGGTGGAAATAGCAGGGGATAGGAAAGCTGCAGGGGTGGATCTTGGTGGCAAAAGCACCTACTGGATCCAACCCCACCCTACTCCCTCTCTTTGGACACCAGAAAGACCCATAGGCAATATTAGTTTTTTACTTGCCTCTCACTGGCTGTTTCATTGTCCCTCCCCTCACCATGGCATGCAGCATGTGCTCTGGCAGCACGGCTGCAAGGTGTTAATATGATAGAGGACAGGATTGGACTCCTAATCTAGAACCTTCCACATGCCAAGCATGTGGTCTGCCACTGGATATGTTTCATCTCCTTTTGACCATTCCCTCAATATGAAGAAGTCTTAATTCTCTAAATAGGTGCTGGTACCAATGACCATTGCCTGAATTGCAGATATAGACAGATAGTAGCTGTGAAATTTCACTGCAGGTGAATAAAAATTAAGTCTGATCATGAACAGCCATCTGATTGAATTTTCCTAGCACAGCTGTAAATAGCTGAGATGGGTGAACATGATGGATGTTAGTCATCAGCTTGCTCTATGCACGCCTGACAAAAACTCATTTTCTAATTTTCTTCAAGAATTATGACCAACATTATTGGCGACATCCATGGTTTTTAATCACTCGATACTAAAATGAGCTTCTTGATAGTAAAAATGGGTTTAAAATTTTTCAAAATATATTTTCAGGATTTGAAGGAAGAGCTGGGAAATAACGTATTGTTGCAAAAAGCTAAAGCAGTATTATCATACACTGTTACAATACATATGTTAATATACAGAGCCAAATCATACCTTTTTTTTTGCTTGACTCAAAAAATCTACACAATCTTCTTCAATGCAGCGTTACTTTTGCACACTGAGGACTTTTCAGTTATATGTGGCTTTTCATAGTAGTGGTGATTTAAAGAAAGTGTGTTGCATCACACTGGTGATTTATCACAATATCACATACTAATTAATCAGGAAAAAGGTGCCGAGATTTTTTTCTGGTTGACAGTGGTCCAGTTCAGGTGTTGCAACAAACTCTGCTTCATTGTTACAAGAATGTGCCATAATGAACCTTGAGTTCATGTGTTCCCCCCCTACCCTTGTACATGATAAGGAAACAAGCTTTATATCAAAGTTTGTAACAACCACCATTGCCCATTTTCTGAATGTGAGAAACAATGACTTCTACACACTATAATTCATGTTAACTATTGTTTGCAGAAGCCACAGCATCCCATATGTGAACGAAATGGGAAAATGGCTTGTTACAAACCATGAATGCACTAAACTATCTCCCTTGAGTATGGAGACAGAGGGTGGAGGATGAGGACTGTCTTCATGTCTCTTGTGCACATAACACCAAACCATGATTTGTTGTCTTAATGAGGCCCATAACTTGTCAATATATGGTTTGCCTCTACTTTGGAAAGTCATTTGTGTATTAAGGGAAAAAAAAGATATTGAAGAGCTGAAACCAGAGGTGGATTGACTATGATCCTAAATAAGTTGCAATGTAGAGTTACATGAGCAAAGACAGGAGTCCTCACCATATCATCATTATCCAATTACTGTTGTTAAGCCTACCTTGTATTGGTAGGCTTAAAATTCTTTGCAACCAGTGGTTGCTCTATCAGCAAGAAGAAGGCCCAGGTTTTCAGGTACAGAAGAACCTGGAGTACATATGTTCTCCAGCCAAAATATTGTTGGTTACACACAGTACTGTGTGTTACTGTGTGTTGTAGAAGGTTTCAGACAGGACACATAGTGTGCACAACCATTGTCAGCTTTCAGAAGTTGACATAGCTATGTCAATTTGGACATTTGCCAGGTGCCTGCATATTTGTCTGAATGCCACTGTGATTGTCAACCATTTCTGCAGTTGGAAAAAAATCTACATATACCGTTGACATGTTATATTTTTGCCATTTCCTTTAACTGGATCAATTACATCATCTGTGGTTGATGTGTCCTAAATGGTAGATGGTAGATGGGTTACAGGATAGAAATGGGTAGAAATTAAATCTAACAGAGGGACCATTGGGTCAAATCCAGCTAAAGTTAAGCACATTTAAGTTCTGTTGACACTCTCACTCAGTGGAAATCAATGGGTCTTAAAAGTACTTAACCCCTGAACATAAGTACAGCTTGGAGAGATTAGTCCAAAGGACTATCTTGTCCAACATCCTGTTTCCTGCAGTGCCCAAATTTCTGCCTCTGGAAAGCTCACAAACAGGAGAGAAGGCATACTACTTCCCTGCCATTGTGCCCTTGGAACTGGTATTTATACTGAACCAGAGGCATAGTCATCCTGACTAGTAGCGATTACTAACTCTGTCCACTCTAAATGTGTCCACTTCCATTTTAAAGTCATCCAAGATATAGTGTCCATCATCACATCTTGTGGTCATGAATTCCATAGGTGAATTATGCTCATTGTATAAAGTACCTCCTTTTGTCTGTCCCTAAATCTCCCACCAATCAGTTTTATTGGATGACTCCAGGTTCTAGTATTGTGAGGCAGGGGGGAAATACTTCTCTCTATCCATCTTTCCTGTGCCATGTATAATTTTATGAATCTCAATCATGCTTCCCTTAATCACCTTTTCTCCCAGCTACAAAATCCCCAACATTGTGCCTTTCCTCATAAGAAGATGTTACAGGCCTCTAATCATTTGGGTTGCTCCCTTTTCCACCTTTTGCAGCTCTTCAGTACAGTTGCTTTTATGGCTGCACATTTGGAGTATCCAGGCACTTGGCAATTACATCATATGTCATCATTGGACTTCTGGCAGAGCCAAGCTCTGGGCTGGATGGCCTCCCAACGTAGAGTGAACACTGCTTGCTTCAATATCCTCCTTGAGGAGTGGAACCTGTAAGCAGTGTATTCCAAGTATGGCCATACTTGATTAACATAAGAACAGCCCTACTGGATCAGGCCGTAGGCCCATCTAGTCCAGCTTCCTGTATCTCACACCGGCCCACCAAATGCCCCAGGGAGCACACCTGATAACAAGAGACCTGCATCCTGGTGCCCTCCCCTTAGATTGTTCCCTTTCCCATTTTTTTTAAACAATGTGGATTGTGTTGCATATAGAGCAGTAATGAGCTTGGTGGGAGTAATAAATTAAAAGAGATACTTGTTGAAGCTAGGGGGCGCTATCCATGTTCCTATGAAGTGGCAGAAGGTAGGTCAGTTTGGATACATGCTTTCTGTTTTAAGAAGGTTCTTCCTAAAGTTTCTTTTTTCCTATAAGAAACAAACTTGAAATTCTAATGTTCATTTAGCGGAGGCAACATATGTGATATATCAAAACGTGCTACAATTGAATTAAATATATTAAGGAATTAGACTGAAACTAGATGCTATGGGAAATTTGTAGCTGCCCCAGAAAAGAGCAGCATTTGGTATTATCCTTTCACTTCTCTGAGAGAGAGGGCCCCATATCTGCAGATCCTATATTCGCGGATTCACTTATCCATAGATTGGGTCTGCACTCCCCTAGTACACACCCTTCTTCACACAGCCCCTCACTTATAAGGCATTGAAAATGACACTTCTGGTTTCTCTGTAAAACAAAGTTGTGTTTTTTTAGCTTTAAAGCTCTGTCTGAGCTCAGCAGAGGCCGGGGATGGACACCCCCCGGCCTCTGCTGAGCTCAGAGGCACCTGTGGAGATGATGGGAGCAGAGCTCCTCTCACCTTAAGAACGGGGCACCTCCCCAGACCATAGGGATGGGCATTCGCCCATATTCGCAGTTTCAGATATCGGGTGTGTGTGTGTGTGTGTGTGTGTGTGTGTGTGTGTGTGTGTGTGTGTGTTCCAGAATTGAACACCTGCGGATAAGGGAGCACGTTTACTAATTTACAGTGAACCATGTGATGTTGCTGAACTTCAAGTTTTCCTGTCTCTGCAAGCATCAACCAGTGAGATGGACTGTGGAATAGGCAAAGCTGTAGTGTAGTGCAGTGGTTCCCAAACCTTTTAACACTGGGACCCACTTTTTAAAATGACAATCTATGAGGACCCACCTAGGTTTACCAGAATGGAAAGAAATATGTATGTATGTATGAATGAATGAATGAATGAATGAACAAATGAATGTATGTAGTTATTTATTTATTTTTAAGTAATAATAACCAGAAACATTTATCTCCCTACATTTACACATGCTTGCAAACTGCAGGAACTGAGCTCTTTGCAGCGTAATTAGCAGCTGCAGTAAATGATTTTTTTGAATAGCCTCAGGGCTTGAGGCAATTAGTTATCTGATCTTTCCATCACCTTTTGGCAACACACCAAAAATCAGGTCAAGACCTTCTAGTGGGTCTTGACCCTCAGTTTGGGAATCACTGGTGTAGTGCCATCCCATCATGCATTTTGTATTAGCAGATGTTACTGGGAGAGAGAGGGGGAAGATACCTGGTACTGATGGATTCAGTAGCAATGACTCATCTCCCATAATGTCCTGCTGAGATTTTTGGAGAGTTGACAGAGGCAGAAGCAGGAGGAAAGTAGGATATGATATGAAGAGCTGAGTGAAAATTTAAGCACATGGGTATTTCTGTAACTAAGCCCTTTAGCAGAATGCATTTCAGCCAGCATATTTTTCAAATCTTGTTCTGGAAATTGCCTTCGAAAACTAAGTTGGAGATTTTGTTCGAGGTGTCAGGATTATGGTACTCTACAGTCCACTGAATATTTAAAGAAGTGTCAGAAAGAAAGTCTGTGTACACTATAAATTAGGTCTCTCTAGGGACTAAAAGATACGTAGGGTTTTTTCTTCTTTAAGTAGCTAGCCTACTATGGAAAAATAATGAATAATTGCCATGGCAACCTCCCTTTCACATGGTGCTCACATCCTGTACATACATAAAGGGGATGCTATCAAAGAAGGAATCAAGACTCAGCTTATGTTTTTTGTTTCCTGAATATTCCCCTCTTCCACAAGCCCTTTGGCCAGTTGGTCAGGAAGAAAGAAAAAACTTATTAACATTTGATTTGATTCAGTCTTTGATATCATCGTCTTTTTTAATGTAGCTATAGTACTTGAACACCATGTGAAAGGGAGATTACCATGGCATTTACTCCAAGGAAGGCGCAAAAAACTGCACCCTGATTAAAAAAAAATTGCACCCTGATCAAGGTGGTTCCTGAATGGGAAAAAGGCATGGCAGGGTAAATGCAGCACCCATACTTGGGCCATAGGTAGGAGAGGCATTCTGGAGACAGGGTAGGAAAAGACTGTCCTGCTGGTTTGACCACTAGGCGGTTCGGCCTAACTTATTATTCAAGAAGGCATATGCTTGTAAATGGGACTATGCCATGGTGGGGAACTGGAATTTGCAAGATCTTAGAGGAGGATGACACATAGATTCCCCAGAGTGATTCAGTCTTCCATTCCAATCAATGGTTCTTAGTAAGATCTTGATTAGGAGAAGCCATGCTTCACCGCCTCCAGGGAGAAGTCCTGGCTGACCTCCTGAAATAGGTATCAAAGAACCAAGCTATGAGAGACTGTGCACATTTGGAAAGAGAGATCATGGCAACAGGATGCACCCTGGTAAAACCACACAGAAAGTGGTGATATGGCCACCCACCCACTCACCTTGCTCCTTCCTCATGTGCCCCTTTGAACAAATCAGGGAGTGCAGAATGTACTATGAATGTGTCTTACACTTCCTGTTTTGTTTGAAGCGACTGGATGAGGAGGAGAAGAGGTAGTGGCAACCTTGGATTGCAATTTTGGAAGAGTAACCCATGGTGGCATCTGTATATCAATTGACTGACCGAATGTGCACCCCAGCTTCCTACCATGGCCAATGGCACTCAAGGCAGCTTACAAAATAAAAACACCAATACAGTTATAGATAAACCAGCACTAAGCTGATTTGAATACCCACTAGGGAGATAAAGTGGAATATAAATATGTAAGTAAATAAATAAGACGTTAAAACATAAAAACAATAGAACACAATTGACTCCAATGGATCACAGTTAAAAATAATATTTCATTTAAAAAGCTAGAGCCTCTGATGTCAGCAGTTAGATGCTTTTCAAAATAAATAAGACCCCACTGACAGGACTCTAAGGAGGGAGCTGTTCTTAATTCCAGGGGGAGGGAATTCCATAGATAGGTTGGCAATCTTCAGTCTCGAAAGACTATGGTAGAAGCCTACAGCACCTGGTATTCCCAGGCGGTCTCCCATCCAAGTACTAACCAGGCCTGACCCTGCTTAGCTTCCAAGATCAGATGAGATCAGGGATGTGCAGGGTATGCCACCACCAAGAAGGCCCTATTTCTTGCTCACTTCTGTTGGTGGTGGCAGTCAGAAGGGCCCCCTTTGATGACCTGAGAAGATGGGTAGGATTATATGAAAGGAGGTATTTGTGCAAGAGGTGCTTGGACTCATACCAAGCCTTTGACTGTATATGGAACATATGAAGCTGCTGTGCCAGACAGACCATCCAACCCTGTGATATTTGTAGGTGTATTTTTAAAACTCCTAAGCCTGAGATCTTTTTCAGCTCCAAATCATAGTGTCATACTTTTTTTGCCTTAGTTCTGTTCATAGCTGTCAGTTTCTGCTGCCTCCTCAAATTTGTGTTGCCAAAGTTGGTACCACTGAAAATCTGGGTTCTCCCCTCTCCATTAGTTCACAGTTGGTGCCAGTAGGGGTTTTGTTTGCAAGACCTTTGCTGGAGTTCTGCATATTATAAATTTCCATTGCCCTGGAATGAGCATAGTCTTAATTTCAGATTGAATATTAGCTGGGTCACTGTTGGTGGACCTGAAGTTCCTGCTCTCACTGTTCCCAGTTTTCACCCAGGTTAAGCATAGCTCTGTTAGTAGATTAAACTGCTCCTTGTTTTACTGAAGTCACAAGAGCTACTGGCTTTCCATTTTGTTGTAGCTGCTGTGCTGCTACTTCTGATACTATCATATATTTGTATGTGGTGTCCAGGGGCATACATACTCATGTAGAGCAGCTCCCAGAAAATCTTGGGGTCAGCAGTCTGGCAGATGCACCAACCTCTGAGTAGAACAGCAAACTTATTGTAGCTCCGATACCACTTAGAACATGGCAGGCATGAACAGAGGGAGTCAGATCGTGAGACCCACCCTGAGAGGTGGCTATGAGGTGGATTTATTAAATATTCACCCATAGGTAACACATGTCCACTATGCTTAGCATTGCCTACTCTGGTAAAGGCCTTTTCCGATCATTCTTAATGACCGATTGGACCTGGGAATTTCTGTATTCAGTGCATATGCTCTAACAACAAGGGGCCTTTCAGAACTGAATTTTTAAACACACAGCCTCCGTCATCTCCTGGGCAGAGATGTTCATAAGGATTCAAACTGGTTCCTGGAGCATTAGAATAGAAAAGACCTGGCAGAGTGCCTTCAGAGCTGCTCATTCCAGTTTGCTACAGCTTCTTGTCATTCAGGAGGTGTCCACATATTAAAGGGGGGGGGGAAACTGACACTGACTTCTGTTTTTATTTTGGTGAAAGACTGTTTTGGAGCCTGTTCTGAAACTCAGGCAGGCAGAATTTCACTGGAAGGAAAGAGCCTGACAGCAACAATGAAAGCATTCTGTGTATATGAATGTGTGCGTGAGACAGGTAGCTTGCAACTTGCTGGCTTAGCCAGGGGGCTGTCACTGATACTCTGGCAATTGAATATTAATGACACTTGCAGGCTAGAGTGGAGCTATGAGTAGGCATAGAGTAGGCTATGACAGAAAGCTGCATGTGTGGGTAAGGGCAATAAAGAGTGAGGATGTGGGGGGAAGAAGAACACAGGTAAACCTAAGATTTACCTTAATGGTAAATATGTAAGCATTGCTTAGAATGCTTGAAAGTTTCGAAGGCAGTGTTACAATAAATAAGAAAGAGATAAATAAGAAGGGAAGAAGTGTGGTATGTTTGTTATTCTATGTTGTGATAGCATTCTAGAACGAGGGCCATGCGAAATGTTTGCGTCGTCAGAACTAACGCCTTGAAAATCCATGATTGTTAAAAAGGATGGTGAGTTAGTCTTACCTTCCACATGCTTGGTCTGATCTTGGAAGCTAAGCAGGGTCAGGCCTGGGTAGAACTTGAATGGGAGACCGCCTGGGAATACCAGGTGCTGTGGGCTTATACCATAGTCTTTCGAGACTGAAGGTTGCCAAACAACATTTAGTCTTGCAAGGGGCAACCCAAATGTGAGCCATGAGAGCCATGTGGTGTAGAGTACATGGCAGACCAGGATGGGCAGACACCTAGTTTTGTATCCTGTTCAATTACATTCACTGGATAACCTTGCCCACTCACTGAGGGGATGATAAATGGAGAAATACCACATATTGGAAGAAACCCAGGACACAAGTGTGAAAAACAGCAATAAAAATAATTCTAGGCAAGCTTGAGCTCCAGCATTTCTTATTTAATAATAATAATAATAATAATAATAATAATAATAATAATAATACAGGTATTTCTATACCGCCTTTCTTGGTCTTTATTCAAGACTTTATTCAAGGCGGTTTATTCAAGGCGATCTCTGCCAAAGATCTCCAGCAGCTCATGGATCGTTTTAGCAAGGCCTGCCAAGATTTTGGACTGACGATCAGCCTGAAGAAAACACAGGTCATGGTTCAGGATGTGGACTCACCTCCCTGCATTACAATCTCTGCGCATGAACTGGAGGTTGTCCATGACTTTGTGTACCTTGGCTCAACGATCTCCGACACTCATTCTCTCGATACCGAGCTAAACAAGCGCATCGGTAAAGCAGCTACCATGTTTTCCAAACTCACAAAGAGAGTCTGGTCCAACAAGAAGCTGACAGAACATACCAAGATCCAGGTCTACAGAGCTTGCGTCCTGAGTACACTTCTGTACTGCAGCGAGTCATGGACTCTTCGCTCACAACAGGAGAGGAAATTGAGCGCTTTCCACATGCGCTGCCTCCGACGCATCCTCGGCATCACCTGGCAGGACAAAGTTCCAAACAACACAGTCCTGGAACGTGCTGGAATCCCTAGCATGTATTCACTGCTGAAACTGAGACGCCTGCGTTGGCTTGGTCATGTCGTGAGAATGGATGATGGCCGGATCCCAAAGGATCTCCTCTATGGAGAACTCATGCAAGGAAAGCGCCCTACAGGTAGACCACAGCTGCGATACAAAGACATCTGCAAGAGGGATCTGAAGGCCTTAGGGATGGACCTCAACAAGTGGGAAACCCTGGCCTCTGAGCGGCCCGCTTGGAGGCAGGCTGTGCAGCATGGCCTTTCCCAGTTTGAAGAAACACTTTGCCAACAGTCTGAGGCTAAGAGGCAAAGAAGGAAGGCCCATAGCCAGGGAGACAGACCAGGGACAGACTGCACTTGCTCCCGGTGTGGAAGGGATTGTCACTCCCGGATTGGCCTTTTCAGCCACACTAGACGCTGTGCCAGAACCACCTTTCAGAGCGCGATACCATAGTCTTTCGAGACTGAAGGTTGCCAGTACAAAAAAAATATTCAAGGCGGTTTACATAGGCAGGCTATTTAAATCCCCGTAGGAATTTTTACAATTGAAAGAAGGTTCTATTTTCAAGAACCACAACATTCAGATGTTTCTTTCTGATCTGGTTTCACATTCTGGCCTCCATCCTCCCACACTCGGCTCAGCTTGTCAGCTGCTTCAAAGTCGCACGGTGCCGGCAGCCTCGAACTGGCGACCTTGTGGATGTTATCTTCAGGCAAATGGAGGCTCTACCCTCTAGACCAGACCTCCTGCCCCAAATTTAAGCCAAATTAATAGGCAAGACCAAATCTCGCACTAGCCTCTTGTTAAATTTGTCCATCCTTTCTCAATGTGCTATTTAGGACAATGTTACTCTATTTAAGAAAATGTCACTTAATGCCAAATACTACTTATTAGTGTGCCTGTGCTTTTCAGTTGCCCCAGGTTGTTTCACAGAATGACAACTCTGGGTGTTAACAAATAAAGTGACATGCTATTTCTCCTAAGGCAATTTGGTGCATGCCAAAAATAACATGAAATATATTTTTAAGGTCAGTTCATTATAAATAACCCCATTTGATCCTTGGAGAACAAATGTGTCTATTAATTTGCAAGCAGCAATATTTTTCCTGATAAGTCCACAGCAGTTTTATAAACTTTGAAAAAAAAATTGTTTAAACATATATCATAACGTTTGCTTTGGCACTTTTTTCCCATAAGAACAAAAGCAAAAGGAAAAAATACGTACATATTGTACATGCTATTCGTACTGACTACAAAACTTATATGCAATCCACAAAAATAGTAATAAACAATCTTTACATAAATCTCTTAAAAAATTCCAAATGTCAAAAAATATATCCATATAGAGTTTCACAGTGGTTGAAAATGGCTGTTCTAGGGGCTCTGGAAACTTCTATTTCTGCCTACAAGTTTGTCTTGCAGTGCTAGGGAAATCTTGCAGGGATGTGCTCTGACAGACTGCTTAAAACAGTATTGATATTTCCAAGGAGTGTATTTGGAAAGTAATGGAGAAATATTAATAATGTATAACCATCCTTTTAAATAATGGATGCATTTTTATGAAGCATATTAGAGATTCCATTCCTACTGTACTGGTCATGTATGCAGACTGTTGCTGGTACTTGAATAACCCTTGAAATCATCACTACCACAAGTCCGGAAAGATGGTCACTCTGCTTCTTTCTTGGTGACTCCCGTCCCTTCTTGCTATCAAGGCCAAAATGACGCAAATCTTAGAGCATGTTATTGCACTCTGATATCGGCAATACTGATTGTCAATCGGAAAAGTGGAGCAGAATGGATAATATGCTGAAAAGAACCTTCAAAATATTCAAGAGAATTAGACTCTTTGAAATGCCAGAATTCGAATCCATAGCTAGATTGGCCTCTCATTGGTTTTGTAGCACTGAAGTATGTGTGGTAAGTTTTGACTTACATTTGTCTGAAAAGCGTTACAGTATTGTTATTTACTTCTCATATTTTTATTCCTACCCCTCCTCCAAGGAGCTCAGGGTTTTGTGCATGTTTCCTTCCCTCCTTTTGTCTTTGCAAAACTGGGTGTGGTAGGTTACACTGAGAGGTATTTTGACATCCCAACCTGTCAGGTAGGTCAGGCTGAGAGGTGGTGATTGGCCCATAGACATTCAAGAAGCTTCATAGCTGAGCAGGGATTAGAACTTGAATCTTTGGTGGAGGGGGAAGGGAATAGGTCAGGAAGGGGGCGGGATTGGTGGAACTCAGCTCCGCCAGATCCAAAGCCCCACATCGGTGCTCTTGGCCTGACGAGAGACTATTTTACTCTATGCTGGCTAAATAGCCAAGTAGCCCCATTGTGGGGCCGCTTGTCCTGAGGAGGCATGGGAATCTGCCCATGGCTGCCCAAATGGCTGTAGGATACATCGGCAGCCATTTTGGCACCGCTGCAGCCTTGGGCACTGGGCAGCTCAGGATTGGACTGTAAGAGCCGCCCAGGGACCAGACAGATCAGGAGAAATAATTTTAAAATCTGATCCCTCTGTAGGCCACCTGATCCTCCCCCTCGTAACCCAATCTGTCCTGACCCTTCCCCGATCCATCCTTGCTGCTAACTTACCAACAATGGTGGAAGATGGTGGAGATTTAGCAAGCTGCTGTTGTCCATGCTGGTGGCAGTGATCTGCCATCAGTAAAGCCACCTTTACACTGTTGGCCTGTGACTTAACAGTGGTGGATCGTGAGATTTGCCACCATAAGGCCCAGACAGGATCAGGCCAAAATAATCTTGTAATTCAGGCCACAACAACAGTGTTGTGCTCTGGAGCTCATTTTCAGCTGAGTTTCTGTGCACTTTTATGGCAGCTGCTAAATGGGACAAGACTTCACTATGATGGAGGTATATATCAAAAGGATAGGATTTTGAGATTGTAAAAGTATAACTGGTTTGAAGAATTGCTAGCTTCTTATGTCACAGCTCAGGGTGCTATTGAAGAAAGAATTAACACTGCCTCTGCTTATCTCTTCTCTTTGCTGTTGGAGGCTGATATAGAAGTGCAATAAACTTGTTCCTTGAAAGATAGAGGTGGTGGGGGGAGATTCATGGGCACATTCTTCAGAATATTTTTAGAAATACAACCTGGGAATTCTCTCATTTTCTTCAGAGTCCAAAAGAGTTACGCAAGAGATTGGCGATTTGAATTTTTTAAAATTGCTAAAGTGCTAATGGGGGAGTCCCAGTTGGATTAGGGCAGTGGAACTGGGAGAAGGAGGCTTAACTCTTTCCTCCCAGGCAATTTCCTTGATTGAATTTGCTCCCCTCAAAGTTTCTATTAACCCCACACAAGAAAAGTGACACTACTTACAATGTATCTGCCTTTTATCTCCAACAGGGTAATAGCTATGGGGTGTGTGTGTAGGGAGTGGGGGAGTGAGATTTGGGAAATATTATGTATAAATGGTTACAAATAATATCCAGTGTGGCTGTCTCAGTCCAGAGTTCCTCTGACTACTTAGGTTTTCCCCCTACCTTATTTATAAAATGTGCAACTTGACCCTAACACCCAGTTCATAGACTACAAAAACCTTTTGTCTTCCCACTAACAATCCTTAGGGCAAGAGGTTTTTCAGTAACAGCTTGAAGTTTGCCCCCACTAGGGCTTTTTCCACTGTGGCCATTTTTGCAATAAATATGTCTTCCACACAACCTGTTCAACCAGTAGGAAATGCTGAAATTTCACAATGCCACAATTTAAAAAAAAAAAGTTTTTAAAAAGCAGGAGTAGCACAGTAGCTCAGGCTATTCTGTTCTAATATTCTGAAATCTAGATTTCTTAATCTTACCGGCTATAAGTCTTTGCTCGATTGGCGTAGGGCATGACGCCAGGGGCTGCTTCCGACGGTGGGAGAGATCATTGCATCTCATTGGGCAGCTACCGCCCGCCTTAAGCTGGGCAGTCCCCAGCCAGTAAGGTGTTGCCTTGCCACGGTCCGTTAACCTCACGGGGTGCGTGGGGTTTAGGGTGAAAACCGACAAGTGGATCGACAACTCTGCACCATGCAATAGAAAACAGAAAACTCCTGCCCTAAAGCTGGGCACCTGGAACGTAAGGACAATGACACCTGGCTTCTCTGATGACCTGCAAGCAATAGACGATGTACGCAAAACAGCTGTCATCGACATGGAGCTGAGCAGACTGCAGATGGACATCGTCGCCCTTCAAGAGACAAGGCTGCCAGATTCCGGATCTGTCAAGGAGCGAAATTTCTCATTCTTCTGGCAGGGAAAACCACCAAACGAAACCAGGGAACATGGTGTTGGCTTTGCAGTCAGAAATACCCTGCTGAAATCCTTCATCCCACCTACTGTGGGAAGTGAAAGAATTTTGTCCCTGCAGCTCCAGTCATCAACAGGACCTGTCACTCTCATCAGTGCTTATGCACCGACTCTGTCGTCTCCAGCAGAAGCCAAAGACAAATTTTATGATGACCTGGCCACCACTATCAAGAAGATCCCCGTAAAAGAGCCATTGTTCATCCTCGGCGACTTCAATGCTAGAGTTGGTGCTGATAACAGTTCGTGGCCCACTTGCTTAGGTCAGTTCGGCACTGGGAAGATGAACGAAAATGGCCAACACCTGCTAGAGTTTTGCTGTCATCACAGTCTCTGTGTCAGCAACACGTTCTTCAACACGAAGCCCCAACATAGAGTCTCTTGGAGACACCCAAGATCAAAGCACTGGCACCAGCTCGACCTGATTCTCACCAGATGCTCCAGCCTTCCCAGCATCAAGATCACACGCAGCTATCAGGGTGCTGCCTGTGACACCGACCACTCGCTGGTGTGCAGCAGAGTGAAACAGCAAACAAAGCGACTGTATCACATGAAAAGGGAAGGAAGACCTCGCATTGATACGAGCAAGACCCGGGATCAGAGAAAAGTGGAGGAATTTGCACGAGCGCTTGAGGAATCTCTTCCAGGCCCGGTCGATGCAAACGCATCCAACAGATGGGAACATTTCAAGAATGCCGTTTACAACACCGCCTTGTCCATATTTGGCAAGAAGACCAGACCAGCAGACTGGTTTGAAGCCCACTCTGAGGAGTTGACACCAGTCATTGAGGAAAAGAGGAGAGCTCAAGCAGCATACAAGGCCTGTCCCAGTGAGCGCAACCTGCAGGTCCTCCGAGGTGCTCGCAGCAAAGTCCAGCAGACTGCCAGGAGATGTGCTAACGACTACTGGCTCCAGCTCTGTTCCGAGATACAGATAGCAGCTGACACGGGCAACATCAAGGGGATGCATGATGGTATCAAGCAGGCCCTAGGTCCAACACAGAAGAAAATTGCCCCTCTGAAGTCTGCAACAGGCGAGGTCATCCAGGATCGGGCGCAGCAGATGGAACTCTGGGTGCAGCACTACTCTGAGCTATATTCCAGAGAAAATGTAGTCACCGAAGAAGCGCTGAACAACATTGAGTGCCTGCCTGTGCTGGAGGAGCTTGACCAACCCTAGAAGAACTTCACGTGGCCCTGGACTCCCTTGCCTTTGGCAAGGCACCTGGAAAAGACAGCATCCCTGCTGAAGTCCTAAAGTGCTGCAAAGAGATCATCATCACTGAGCTGCATGAAATCCTTTGCCTCTGCTGGAGAGAAGGTGGAGTACCTCAAGACATGAGGGATGCAAACATCATCACGCTGTACAAGAACAAAGGCGACAGGGGTGACTGCAACAACTACCGTGGCATCTCTCTCCTTAGCGTTGTAGGAAAGTTGTTTGCCCAAGTTGCACTAAAGAGGCTCCAGGTACTTGCAGAGAGCATTTATCCAGAATCACAGTGTGGATTCCGAGCCAACAGGTCCACCACTGATATGGTATTCTCCCTTAGACAACTGCAGGAGAAATGCAGGGAACAACGACAGCCACTCTTTATAGCCTTCATAGATCTCACAAAGGCTTTCGACCTGGTCAGCAGGGATGGCCTCTTCAAGATTCTCCCCAAGATTGGATGTCCACCTAGGCTCCTCAGCATCATCAGATCCTTACACAAGGACATGAAGGGCACTGTTGTCTTTGATGGCTCCACATCAGACCTCTTTGATATCCGAAGCGGCGTGAAGCAGGGCTGTGTTCTTGCACCAACCTTGTTTGGGATCTTCTTCGCTGTCCTGCTGAAGCAGGCCTTTGAAACTGCAACAGAAGGCATCTATCTCCGGACCAGATCAGATGGAAAGCTCTTCAACCTCTCCAGACTGAGAGCAAAGTCCAAAGTCCAGCTGAAATGTGTGTGTGACTTCCTCTTTGCCAATGATGCAGCTATCACTACCCACTCTGCCAAAGATCTCCAGCAGCTCATGGATCGTTTTAGCAAGGCCTGCCAAGATTTTGGACTGACAATCAGCCTGAAGAAAACACTGGGCATGGTTCAGGATGTGGACTCACCTCCCTGCATTACAATCTCTGCGCATGAACTGGAGGTTGTCCATGACTTTGTGTACCTTGGCTCAATGATCTCCGACACTCTTTCTCTCGATACCGAGCTAAACAAACGCATCGGTAAAGCAGCTACCACGTTTTCCAAACTCACAAAGAGAGTCTGGTCCAACAAGAAGCTGACGGAACATACCAAGATCCAGGTTTACAGAGCTTGCGTCCTGAGTACACTTCTGTACTGCAGCGAGTCATGGATTCTTCGCTCACAACAAGAGAGGAAACTGAATGCTTTCCACGTGCGCTGCCTCCGACGTATTCTCGGCATCACCTGGCAGGACAAAGTTCCAAACAACACAGTCCTGGAACGTGCTGGAATCCCTAGCATGTATGCACTACTGAAACAGAGACGCCTGCGTTGGCTCGGTCATGTCGTGAGAATGGATGATGGCCGGATCCCAAAGGATCTCCTCTATGGAGAACTTGTGCAAGGAAAGCGCCCTACAGGTAGACCACAGCTGTGATACAAGGACATCTGCAAGAGGGATCTGAAGGCCTTAGGAGTGGACCTCAACAAGTGGGAAACCCTGGCCTCTGAGCGGCCCGCTTGGAGGCAGGCTGTGCAACATGGCCTTTCCCAGTTTGAAGAGACACTTGGCCAACAGTCTGAGGCTAAGAGGCAAAGAAGGAAGGCCCATAGCCAGGGAGACAGGCCAGGGACAGACTGCACTTGCTCCCAGTGTGGAAGGGATTGTCACTCCCGAATCGGCCTTTTCAGCCACACTAGACGCTGTTCCAGAACCACCTTTTAAAGCGCGCTACCATAGTCTTTCGAGACTGAAGGTTGCCAACTTTAACAGATTTCTTATTAGAATCTAATTACAGTGGATTTAATCAGATGCCAGAATTTTGCAATAGTTACAAAATGGAATGTTTCTATTCCACTCATCTGTTTTGTTTCTGCTTGTTATTTTTAAAGAATGGAATGGTTGGCAACCTTCAGTCTCGAAAGACTATGGTACAAGCCTACAGCACCCGGTACTCCCAGGCGGTCTCCCATCCAAGTACTAACCAGGCCTGACCCTGCTTAGCTTCCAAGATCAGACAAGATTAGGCATGTGCAGGGTAACCTCTAAAGTATCCCCAAATACTTCTGACTTGGGCTAAACCTCAGTCCATTCCATGGCAGGACTGCAAGAAGTCCCTTTTGATTGCTTAGGTGAAGTGGTTGTTGATGCCTCTTTCCATCAAATGACCTCCAGTGAGGCAATCCTAATAATTTCACAAAATATAGCATACTGAAATACAAATCAACCAGTGTTTAAAAAAAAACAACTGACAAATACTGCACGATAACAATGTATTTCTTTTAAAATATATATATAACCACTCTCTGGGCTTGTTCTTACTAGGAAGTGAGGTGTGGAAGGGGAAAGAGGTGTTGTGTGTGTGTGTGAGGTGTTGAAGGGGAAAGACTTACTCTGCTCTCTTGCACTGCGAACCATAGAGTTACAGGTGGCCCACTGATCATCTCAAAGACTAATCCATTGCTTTATTATAGGATACATGATTGTGAAAGAATCCGCAATCAACTCTGCCCATCTTTTTTGTTTTTTCTTCTATTACAGATTACCTTTGGTCATGTGGCAATTCTGAATGCATTTTGTGGATCCCTCGCTACATGCTGGCAATTAGAATGCTTTTGTGCTTAGAGTCTGATAAAACAAAGATTTTTATTCTAATAAGCATTTTGTAGTCATGAGCAAGCAATGGATTATTCTAATGGATAAATTTTTAATATGTTATGTTGAAGTGTATTTTATTCATTTTTAATGTAGCTAGCATGCCCATGGGTAGGTCAGAGAAAATGCTGAAATAACTACCTTGCTGGAATCCTTCAGCTGAGATGCAGAAATTTTAGGTTGCTTGCTTCATAAACCTTGCAATCCACTTTCAACTGGAACAGTCGCATTCTTGCAGGACATAACAATTTTACTTAAAATTTCATAGTCCGGGGTATTTGAGGGACCACCTCCTTCAATACAATCCTGCCCATACTCTTACATCATCTGGTGGGGCACCAAGAGAAGTGAGAGGGGCGGTGGCCAGGAAGAGGGCTTCTTGGTGGTGGCCCCCGAACTTTGGAATACCCTCCCCTTAGAAATGAGAACTGCTCCCTCGTTGCTAATATTTTGACGTGGACTGAAGATCTTTTTATTTCAAAAAGCTTTTAACTGTTGACAGGCTGGCTGGCTTTCCTTCTTTTATATTAGAATCCACGGGGTTTGTTTTTTTAGATTTTTATTACTGAAAACTGTTTTAATTATTGTTTTTAATTGTTAATTGTGTATTTTTAATTGTTGTAGGCCGCTTTGTGTGCCCATGGGGCAAAAAGGCGGGATATAAATCAATAAAATAATAATAATAATAATAATAGTAGTAGTAGTAGTAGTAGTAGTAGTAGTAGTAAATCAAAAAGCCACAGTTTTTGAAAGAGGATTCTCTTTTGAGCAGTTTTTCCACTGCTGGACCTTTGGAGCATTTGCTGTCTGAGAAATTTAGTCATTTTTATGGAGATAGTTTGTCAGTGGATTGAAAATTGGACATCCTAGATTTATGGCCCTGGGAGCCTAATGATCTTTTTCTTTAGTGCTTTTTCAAAGTCTTGGTCTGCAGCCCATAATAAGCCAGTCCCTGCATCAGTAACTTTTGTCAGATATGCACTGGTGGTTGATAAGTGAAGAATGATTTCATAATTATTATAGTCATTAAAGATATTGGGAGGTACAGTATTCCTAAACATCCAATATGTTCCTGTGTTGTATGTAGGCCTTACAATTGCCTGTGGATTATTTTCATAGGTGAAAAAGGGGATATCATTGTATTGTCTTAAAAAAAATATATTGACAATCACTTTTAGAGGAAACCTGGAATTTCGTGTGGGTTTTGTGACTTGAGAGTTTTGCTGTATATCAGCTAAAAAAAAATTATAAGATAATATGAGTTTGACTTTGATCAGTGCTTGAAATGTCAAAAAGTTGGTTAATGCATCTATTTTGGATGAGGTATTATAAGAGTTCACCACATAATCACATCGGTGGGTGGAATGTCTAAACCAGCTATTTCCAACTAATGTGCTGCAGATGGTCCACAGATTGAGGCCTCCATGATTACTCCCCCCCACCGCAATATACGGCACACACACACAATGACTTCATCATTGCTGGAAAGTTGGATAGGACTGAGTCATTAGTCTATAATTTATGCTCCAGGTCTGTGGGTCCCAGGTCATTACTTTAGACTAGCGGTTCACAAACTCCAAGGGAGTTTGAGCCCCGCAGTAAGTTCTTGCAGGGGAGGGGGGAGGCAGAGACACGATTGACAGGATTGCATCGCTGTGAAGGGGCGCAGGGGCTTGGCTGGACTTATCGGAGCCTCCTGCAGTCTCCCGGGGGTGCGAGGAACCCTGCGCGACCGTCCATAAGGCTCCCCGAAGCTTAAAAAGTGAAAGCGAAGTGATCGCTCCCTGCCTCCACAAAACCAGAAGAGGAGCGCGATTGCTCCACTTTCACTTTTTGAAGGCTAGGGAGCCCTGTGGAGGGTCACGCAGGGCTCCCTGCACCCCGGGAGGCTGCTGGAGGCACTGGTAAGTTCATGCCAGTCCCTGTCGCCCCCTTAGCAATGCAGTCCTGGGGATTGCATCACTGCCTCCCCCCTGCCCCTGCCCCTTAAGGGGGCAGAGGCCAGGACCGTCAGGCTGGGGTGTCGCGATGCCCCAGTTTGAGAAGCCCTGCTGTAGACATTTCTCTCTAAATGGAAATTTAAGATTTTTTCACCTTCCTCTTGGATGATAAAGATGCTGCAGCCAATCAAAGAAGAAACAAGTGTGAAAGGAAATATGCACAAATTAGCTTTTCTCAAGTCCTGTATCTTGCAGCAAGAGTTGTACCTGTTGACTTGGTAACAAATGCAGAACAAAAATCAGTTTGCTATTTACTTTTACAATCGGATGCTAGCCAGTGAAAGTCGTCCCCCCCCCCCATGTAGCCCAGGTGGACTTCAATTCAACTCACAACTGGTATAATAACTTGTAGTGGCGGACTTGTCTGCTCTTTTCTCCATCCCTCAAGTAAATTTGCATTAGATTGGGGAAGCTAAGCCTCTGGGAAAGGGTGCATTGCAAGGATGCAGTTTCTACGAAGGCTTTAGCCCAGCATCTCTCTTTAATTTAATCGGATGTTATATTAAATCCTTTTGAACAAAGAAGAATAGTGCTAGAACTGTGCAATAACATTCATCATTCCTTGTAGACATCAGTGTAATATGTAATTGGCCCTGCAGAAGGCTGGCAAAACAACCAAAGCTTGAAATTAATTAAAATCAAAATGGCTATCATTGCCCTGGGAAAGGGAGTTTTCTTTTCTGACATCATCTACGCTAGTCTGAAGTATAGAGTGCTTTTATGTGAATGTGTGGAAAGTCTAGGGAAAACTAATCTGTGTTGTATTCAGGTACAGTGAATTAACTGTGCGCTGTCCCCTTATTTACACTCTAAACTCCAGACCTTCCTGTCTTCCCTTGGTCTTGGGGAAAACTTGCCATGGCCAGCATTAAGATACTCTCCCCAAGACCTCTGTTAATGTCCTACTAAGTTGCAGACAGTTAACAACAAAATGTTTTTGTTTGTTCTCAACACCTGATGTGGATCCTGGATTCTGTAACTAATATTCAGTAAGACAGTACAACATCTGTCCATGTTTTCATGAAATGCTTTATACCAGGGGTGCTCACACTTTTTTGGCTCGAGAGCTACTTTGAAACCCAGCAAGGCCCGGAGATCTACCAGAGTTTTTTTTTTACAATGTCCGCGCCATCATAACATATAACATTTATGTGTACAATGTATGTTGGTGTACCTTGAGCCCCACTGAGTATAACAAGACTTACTCCTGAGTAGACATGCCTAGGATTAGGCTGTGAGGCTGCAATCCTAGCCACACTTACCTGGGAGTAAGCCCCATTGAGTACAATGGGCCTTACTCCCGGCGTTTCCTCCCAGAGGCACCTGAAGGGGGGGGTTCGGCACTCTGCGATCTACTCATTTTGCCTCGCGATCTACCGGTAGATCACGATCCACCTATTGAGCACCCCTGCTTTATACAATACTTTAATCATTAAAGTTTAATGAAATAATTCTTTTTAAAAATGTGTAACAGATTCTTGCATTAAGTATTTTTTAATATTTTTATTTAAATTGAGTTTTAAAGGGTGCATCAATCATGGCAATGAAGATAAGCAAATTTTAAAAGGCAGTAACAACTTTATTTCTAATTAAAAACAATTTAGGGCCCAATCCTGAGCTAGACCAGCACCGGTGCTGACCACTGGACCTTAAGGCATGCCCGTGATGCCCAGTGCTGGCCTAGACCCTGTCTGGAGCTAGGTAAGAGCTCCAGGTGCCTTGAGGGCTTCGGGGGCAGGGGAGGCATTCCAGGGTAGGAGGTGGATGGGGGAGGAACTGGGGCAGGACTGGTGGAGCTCTGCCAGATCCTGAACTATGTGTTGGACCTTCTGGCCTGACAAAAACTCTCTTAAGTCTGCACCAGCAAAATTGTCTGCAAAGACATTGTAAGGCTTTGGGACTTTTTCCCTGGGGAAAGGAGCTGAAAGTTTCTTTTCCCCAAGGAGACCTCCAGTGGCTGCCATGATGCCACGGGATGTAATGGTTGCCATTTTGGTGCTGCTGCACCCAGCGGTAGTACCACCTTTAGGATTGGGCTGCCTGTCGTATACTTGGTCTCACTCGCAGGGTTTTGGGTGCTCAGAGCTGTTGGTTCTGAACCCTAGAGCCCTCAAAGATCCCTGTTCGGTAGTACTGCCACCACCCTGTAAGAGCCAGTGCCTCAGTCCAGGGACACCGAGACCCTCTAGGCTTAACTATATCCCTTGCAGGCACTGAGCACTTTCTTTACTTAAAGTCTCAGTCCTCAAGTTACTAGTCCACAATGAGGATTTTTGGTAGCTTGCTGAACAGCTAGGCAGGATTCTGAACCTTTGTCCCCAACAGACAATGAACCAACATGGTAAAAGGATTTTTCCTTTATTAAGTACATAGGGTTACAAAAAGTTACAAAAGGCAGCAAATGCTAGAGGCATAAAAACTTCTAGGAAACATATCAGCATAAAACAACAAAGCTAACTGGCTAACTCTATTAATCTCTGACTCTCACCTGGGTCAGCTTCTTTTGTAGATCCTCAGTTACCTAAGAGGCCACATGGTCCTGGCAGGGCAGGATGTGCACCCACCTCCTATCTCACCAAGAGACAAAGACCAAGACAAAAGACTCTGTCCTCAGGAAGTGGGCTGGAAGCTCGCCCTCTCAGCTCTTCCCTCCCCCCTGGAGATCTACAGCTGCATTCCATCCTTGATGGGCATCTTTCTGGCTGCCTAAGTGCTACATTATCACCTTCCATTGAATTGTAAATCCTTGCAGCTAGGACTGCAAGCCCCTTGCAAGCCCCTTCTGTGTTACTGGTTTACTGTGATTCAGGCTTTGCAATGCTACTAGGCCTAAACTGTACATATTCATGACACTGTCCATCGTTAGTACAGTGAGGGAGCTCTGCCTCCCTCATGTGCCTATGAAATCCTGCATAATTTCAGCACACAAATTACTTTGCACACTGATTCTGAGCAACCACATTTGTGCATGAGATGTGGATCTGACCACGTGACACTGAAGGCTGTTCTCACAAAGGAGTTGGTGAGGAAAAGTCACTCTTTCCCACTGGTCTGATATTATGAATGGTGGTGTGCGCACCAACTGCTGTTAGGGGCACTCATGTTTCACTAACATGTTCTGGGTGACTGTTCTCGGATCACAGCCAGTGCCTTAGTTCTTTCATTGTAGTAATGGAGGGTTGCTGTTGTTTTAAAGCAGGGGTGTCCAAACCTTTTGGCCAGAGGGCCGCATCAAATATCTGGCTTGGTGTTGAGGGCCGGAAAAAAATTTAAATATAAATTTTAAATAAATAAATTAGAGATGGAACTTAGATGAGTGAATAAATGAATGGCTGGGTTCATTCATTCAACTTCTCTGGCTCTCAGAACACCCTCCAGACACAACCAGATCACAGCTCTGGTCATGTTCAGTTGAGTGGGCCAAAGGCTTTCAGGGGACAAGAGGCTGGCTGTGGGCCGGATAGAGGCTTGCCACAGGCCTCATCTGGCCCCCAGGCCGGGGTTTGGAGACCCCTGTTTTAAAGGAAAGCAAGGTTTAAAGAGAAGAAAAAAAATATGCTTCAGTAACAGGAATGACCACAGCTGTTCATTGTGTTGTATATTGTGGAAATGGAGAGAGTCCAACTTCTTAAATATTTAATTGTTCCAGCCATAATGAAATCTAAGTACATGTAGCTATGCTTTTGTGCATCCATCTTTCCCTTCTGTTGTCTCTCTGTATTGACAAGCAATAGAATGTAGGCTCCTTGAGACAAAGACCTTTTCTGTGCTTAAGCTACCCACATCAGCGCTTGCTCAAACGGAGACTACTTTCACATCTTGCAAGAATCATCTCACTTGATTTTACAGTGAACTTCAATCATGCTCTTTCATGACTTTTTACCTTTTCCCAGCTCTGAGCTGCAAGATCTTTTGAATATAAATGTAAGAAAACTGCCTTATCTTAAGCGGAGGTTATACTGAAGTAGTGCAACTCCTGAAAAGAGCCAAATGTGATCGGTGTCATATAACTTTCTTCCATTAAAACAATCAAATAGGTTGAAATCCCCTGAGTCATTCTTAGTGAGTCTCTAGCTCTTGAGTTATGAATAACACAGTTGAATGGAACCTCGGGGGAAATGGAGCATTACCTGGGAACTGAACTCCACTAAGCTGAATTGCCTTTAATAATTCTCTTTAAAGTCTATTATATTGGTGCTACATCAAACAATTACATGGTTTAAGTAGTAATCTCTTCCCCTCTCTTTTTCTTTGTTTAGCTACCCAGAACTGTAGCTGGCTTCAGGTAGCAGAGGCATTTCCCTCTATCCTCTCAAGGGTTCCAGTTCCCATCTACTCTAACACCAAGTAAAATGGCATCCCACAATGCAAAAACATGGAAAGATTTGGGTACTAACTGCTGCAGTTTTCAGCTATAGTACATGTATACCATACATGTTTGCAAGGCGTGAAAGCATGAAAGATCAGGAGGGTGGTTTTCCTTGGGATAGTGGCGGCGGCTTCCAACAGCTTAATATTATTGAATATATTACAGGCAGTGCTTGTCTGGACAATTTATTTTTTTCTACCTCAAGTTTATCAAGAGCATTTTATTTTTCAAGGAACAGAACAAAATGGCATATCCTTGTACAAACTCCCATTCCCACCCCTATACCGAACCCCAGCAATGTTTGTTGGCAACCTTCAGTCTCGAGAGACTCTGGTATCGTGCTCTGAAAAGTGGTTCTGGAACATTGTCTAGTGTGGCTGAAAAGGCCAATTCGGGAGTGTCAATCCCTTCCACACAGGGAGCAAGTGCAGTCTGTCCCTGGTCTGTCTCCCTGGCTATGGGCCTTCCTTCTTTGCCTCTTTGCCTCAGACTGTTGATAATAATAATAACAGGTATTTATATATAGACCAAGTGTCTCTTCAAACTGGGAAAGGCCATGCTGCACAACCTGCCTCCAAGCGGGCCGCTCAGAGGCCAGGGTTTCCCACTTGTTGAGGTCCACTCCTAAGGCCTTCAGATCCCTCTTGCAGATGTCCTTGTATCACAGCTGTGGTCTACCTGTAGGGCGCTTTCCTTGCACGAGTTCTCCATAGAGGAGATCCTTTGGGATCCAGCCATCATCCATTCTCACAACATGACCAAACCAACACAGGCGTCTCTGTTTCAGCAGTGCATACATGCTAGGGATTCCAGCACGTTCCAGGACTGTGTTGTTTGGAACTTTGTCCTGCCAGGTGATGCCGAGAATGCGTCGGAGGCAGCGCATGTGGAAAGCGTTCAGTTTCCTCTCCTGTTGTGAGTGAAGAGTCCATGTTGTGAGTGAAGAGTCCAACAATAACAGCAACCTAATAGAGGGAAGAGAGATAGAAGTGGGTGGGTAGGAAAGTTGCATTGGACACTATCTCAAGATTGACTAAAGTCTAGTTTGGCTATGAAGACTAGGGGCTTCTATTTCAAAAAATGCATCAGGTGGAGGAATAAAATTTGTTCAAGGGAAGGAGTGACTTTCCTGGAGTAAGTCCCATTGAACACAATGAGGCTTTTGGCCCAATCCTGTAGGGGCAATCCGCAGGTGGAATGAGTGTTCCACCAGTGGAGACTGCCTCATGGCAGGCACAAAAGGGTCTCCAGGAGTCTGCAAAGCTGTGCACTGATGGAGCACCAGTGGGGAGGCCACAGTGGCCTCATGTGTGGTGATCTTTGTGAAAATTAGTTTTTCTGCACTGGTGCAGAATTATGAGAATAATCTTCATAGGGATTATGGACTCCAAGAGCAAATCAATGCTAGCCACAGAATTCAGCAAACTGCTCACAAAGCTGCAGCTGTAAAGGAGGAAGAGTTCCCCATCCTCACCTCCTTTCCCCACCATTTGTAAATTGTAGTTTGTTTGCTTTTGTGAAAATGCCAGGTTGGTGCTGCTGCAAGAGAACAGAGCACATTCAGAACTCCCAGTGAACCCTTTTCGGTCAGGGTGACCAAGTGAAATGGTACAGGTACAGAGTGCCTGTACCTTTAACTACTGTGTAGAAGAGGGAATTTTGGCAGGTGCAACTCAATATGGAAGGGTTTAAAAAGCTGCACCTGCCAAAATTCCCTCTTCTATACAATGGTTAAAGGGACAGGCACTATGTCCTCCATTGTATCTGGTCACCCTGTTTGTGGTGAACATGACATATCACCAGTTTCCATCGAAATGCAACTCAAACCGCACAAACCAGTCCATCATCATTTGATCCACAAGAAGTTCCTTTTCTTCAGGATGGTGGTGGTTTTTCCATCCTGCAGGTGTTCTGCAATAATAAGTCACAAAGCACAACCAGCTCAACAATATCTAGGGGGCACAAAGAGCTTCTGTCCCGAAAGCAGGATTCTAAAGTAACTGTGAACAGGCAAACAGTAATTGACAAACTATTGGCAAACAAAACAGAAAAAAGAGTGTTGAAAGTGGGGGATTTGCTGCTGTTCTAAAACTTTGGATTGAAGTGAAGCTAATTTCATTAGAAATCTTGAACAATTAGGTTGCCCCTTTCAATCTCTGTGAAATTCTAATGTGTTTGATTTTTATAAGCAGATACATTGTCAGTCATATTATTGAGGTAAGACTGGAACACAGATTCACAAATGATCACTCATTTAATGCTTGGTTCTCTGTGATTCTGTCCTCCAAAAGCCCTGGCAATTATGCAGATGGTGCATGCTCAGGCTGGTCAGATTTTAAATTCATGGCATAAATATTTGGAAGCATTCTGATATAAGGATATGAAGTACATGCTAAGGGTAAAGAGCTTAGATACATAAGGTCAAAGCTGGCTGTCAGTTTGTTGTTTACAACCCTGGGGTGTAAAGCAGACTCGGGATGGGAGATCTGTGATTGGACAGTTGCATTTTCACTTTGAAGCAACTGCAGGGTGGGGTTCAAATTTTAAGCAGGGTCATTCAAGGAAGGGAAGGAATGTTTAAATTGCCCCAGTGAAGCTGCTATTGGATCACCAGCAGAAAAAAAGATAGATACAATGTCATCTTTTACAAAGGAGGTTGGCCTTTCTTGTGCATTTTTAGGTATTATCATTACCACTTATATGAATGCTGACATATTCCTATGGTGATACGGTATATACTCCTTCTGTAGTCAGAGGTGAAACTAATTCTTTCTCCAGTCTTCATGAGGGAAATCAAAATTAAGGGGGAAAATATCCCCAGAAGTAGAGACTCGCTGGTGTTCAACAGCTTCACATTGTCCCCTAAAAGCGGATTGGACAAGTTTCTGGAGGAAAAATCTATTACGGGGTACAAGCAATGATGTGTATGCGCAACCTCCTGATTTTAGAAATGGGTTATGTCAGAATGCCAGATGCAAAGGAGGGCACCAGGATGAGGTCTCTTGTTATCTGGTGTGCTCCCTGGGGCATTTGGTGGGCCGCTGTGAGATACAGGAAGCTGGACTAGATGGGCCTATGGTCTGATCCAGTGGGGCTGTTCTTATGTTCTTAACTACAATTCCCAGGAAGTCTTGCAGGTCTCTTGTTATCTGGTGTGCTCCCTGGGGCATTTGGTGGGCCGCTGTGAGATACAGAAAGCTGGACTAGATGGGCCTATGGCCTGATCCAGTGGGGCTGTTCTTATGTCCCCTCAAAAATAAGTGCTTCTTTCCATTAATAGGGTTTGTTCATTGGAATGTAAGTAAATATTGGTTAGGTTCCAAAGAAAGGTTATTTATTTATTTAAAGTCTCTCTTCCCTGCTGTTCAGCCAATAAGGCTCCCAGAGTGGCTTACCGAAAACAAATCAATGGGAAAATCATTAGTATAGAAAAGATGTGCGAGGAAAGGGATTAAGCCTCACTGACTCCCTGTGTTCTTCCTCCTCACAAGGCAGTTGGTGGTTGAGGGGAAAGGGGTGTGTGTGTGTGTGTGTGTGTGAGAGAGAGAGAGAGAGAGAAATAAATAAATAAATAAATAAATAAATAAATAAATAAATAAATTGTATGTGTGTTCAGAGATTCATTTGCTGATTTTCCAAAGGTGGTTACTGTTACCAAAGAGATAGGCTACTATGAAGTTTAAAAGTGGCTTGTCTCTTTGGCAGTGACAAATACTGTAATGGTTTTAGCAAATGCAACTCATATTGTGTGTCACTCTTTTCTGCATATGTTTTAAGCCAGTGGTATTCAAACTGGGGTGTCGCAACACCCCAGCCTGAGGGTCCTGGTCCCTTTCCCCTTAAGGGGCGGGTGCAGCCAGGAGCAACTGTTACTCTGCACATGCCTGATCTTGTCTGATCTTGGAAGCTAAGCAGGATCAGGCCTGGTTAGTACTTGGATGGGAGACCGCCTAGGAATACCGGGTGCTGTAGGCTTATACCATAGTCTTTCGAGACTGAAGGTTGCCAACCAGCCAGGAGGGAGTGCAACTGCAAGTCCAAGTCCAAGTGCAACTGGGGTGCAACTTCCAGTCCCTGCAGCAGCTGTCCCTGGCTGCGGGGAGCCAGGCACGAGTGCCTGCAGGGCTCCCCGGGTCAGGGAAAGTGAGAGTGGGGTGATTGCGCTCCGCTTTCCGTTTTGCAGAGCGCAATCGCCCCACTCTCCTTTTCCCTGACCCGAGGAGCCCTGCAGGTGCTTGCATCTGGCTCCCTGCAGCCAGGGATGGCTGCTGCAGGGACTGGAGAGTGCACACCAGTCCCTGCAGCCCAGTCAAAAGGGGAAATGGGGTGATCGCCCACTGTTTCCGGTTTAGCGGAGCGCAGCACGATCGCTCTGCTGTCACCTTCCATGACAAGTGCACCAAGCTCCTGTAGCCCCCCTGAGCGGCGCGATCATGGGGATCGCACCGCTGCCTCCCCCCGCCCCCGCAAAGACTTACTGTGGGATTCAAACTCCCTGCGAGTTTGAAAACCGCAGGTATAAGCTTTTGTTCTTTCCGTATCAGAGACAACATAACATCACTGAATGATGAATAATTCAGGGCTCCAAAGTGTCCTATGGACACTTTCCAGTGAGTCAGCTCCTCTCAGTAGAACTTACTTCTGAGTAGACATGCTTTGGATTGCACTATAGCAGAGGTTCCCAAACTGGGCATTGCAACATGTGTCTGGGGGCATTGCAGGACATGTGCTTGTCAACCCTTTTGGCAGTGTGAGCATGATGTGACCTTCTGAGCACTGTGCAGAGGTCCAGAGTGGCAGGCTAGGCTGTCTGTGGAGTTGCAGAGTGGCCCACCAGCCCCACCTGGGCCAGATAGTACTACACTGACCCTTTTGTCCAGGTGCAGACCTGGAAGTAAGAGCAGAGGACGTCAGTGCATCATACGTCATCAGCACTTACTTCCGTACCCGGAGATCGATGAGGGTGTCACCAGCTGGATACTTGGGAAGCACTGCGCTCTAAGAGCACTTTTGATCAGGCCCTTAATTTTTGTCATTGCTGTTTAGACATAGGAATTATTTACAATCACATTTTATTGATGAAACTCCAAACCTTGACTGTATACTTTGTCCATTATTTATTGCCAATATAAACTGCAAAGCATTGTAGCTTATAAAGTTTCAGTATATGGATTTTTTTTGTCATTGATCATTTTCTTGATTTACTGGTTTGTCTGGTTTGAAGCCTTTGTCTTCTCAGTCTAATAAATACATTATTTAAAAATCAAATAAAGTTTTTTCTTTAGCTTTTATCAGGGATGGGAACTCGAGTCACTGACTTCAAACAAGTCGTGAAAATGCGCACTTTTGGGTGATTTTTGGGGGTTGTTTTTTTGCCTTAGACTGGCTGCAGAACCTCTGGGAGGAAGAGAAAGGAGTCAGGGAAGTTGGGGGCACAGGGAGGCTTACACACAGAGCCTGGCACCAGCCCTGTTTTTCTGCAGTGGGATTTTTAAGGGGGGGGGCCAACTCAACTCGAGTCCTTTAGATTTGTGAAGGGGTGACTCGGTGACTTAGAATGTGCCCCCGTTATGACTCTTTTTTGAGTCAAATCACAGGGGGCGATGACTCTAGACTCAACTTTAGTTAAGTCCAGCTGGATTTCCCCATCCCTGGCTTTTATTCTTCTAAATGCCTGTGAAGAGTGAATCATATCTAACAGGTGCCCATCTCTGTCCACCTACCTGTCTCAGCTGTTTCTCTTTCTCCTTCTATTCCCTGGATTGTAAAAGGAAGGAAGGGTCAGAGAAGAAGAGGAAATGTAGATGGGAGTGGGAGGAGCAGAGGCTGGCACATCATCTGGCAAGGAGGGCAACTTTTGGCATGCTGTCTTGAGCATCATGAGTGTTAGCTGGTGCTGCTACCTGTATGAAAGTTGGCAACCTTCAGTCTGGAAAGACTATGGTATCGCGTTCTGGATGGTGGTTCTGGCACAGCGTCTAGTGTGGCTGAAAAGGCCGATTCGGGAGTGGCAATCTCTTCCACACTGGGAGCAAGTGCAGTCTGTCCCTGGTCTGTCTCCCTGGCTATGGGCCTTCCTTCTTTGCCTCAGACTGTTGGCCAAGCGTTTCTTCAAACTGGGAAAGGCCATGCTGCACAGCCTGCCTCCAAGGTATGAAAGGATGGATCA
The DNA here is from genome assembly GCF_035046505.1 of Tiliqua scincoides. Taxonomy (NCBI): domain Eukaryota; kingdom Metazoa; phylum Chordata; class Lepidosauria; order Squamata; family Scincidae; genus Tiliqua; species Tiliqua scincoides. The sequence continues at coordinate 8,006,026 of NC_089825.1, forward strand.
CAAACAAAGTCTCTCTCTCTCTCTCTCTCTCTCTCTCTCTCATACCTGCATGTAAAACGTCTTATGTGGCTGTAGTTGGGATTCTTCCCATCCCTGGACGTGGCCGTGAAACCAGTAACTGAAATATGATATGGCCTGCATTGGTTGTATGAAAGGTCTTATTATTTAATGAGTTTGCTTTCCAGAACAACAGTTCTTATTTCCTACTTGATTTAAGTTCTCCTTCCTGAGTTGCTTTTGTGGGCAGATGAGGAAGAAAGTGTCTCTGCTCTACTAATATTTAACACCTCTGAGAACAGTTCATGTAGACCACATATAACTTTTTATGAGTTACAACCCCCTAGTTGTACGTGCTGCCGGTAAATGTGATCCTCCAGTAGAAATCATTTTCTTTGGTGCTAGAGAGACATTTAATTAACCTGAAAGGAAATAATGGATTTTCATTAATGAGCTGGTGCGGTGTGTAATATTTTATTAACTATAACATTATTAGGAGAAAGCCAAAGATATTCAGGAAACTTGTTCTCCAGACTAGATGCCCCTTGGACCCAATTCATTTATCTTCAATAAGCTGCAAATGTGAGATGTACTCTGTTGATGTATTTTATGTGGTGGTTACTCATAGACATCCAGGCTTTCCAAACCGAATCTTGAGGTTTCTCAGAAGTTCACTGAAGTTCTTCAATGTGAAGATCACTAATGGTAGACAAGTTTCTCTGAAGGACATTTGGCTTCCAATTATCAGTCTACCCATGAAATTCACAGGGATGTGTAGGATGAGTTCCAACCTTTCATTGTTGCAATGTGAAGTGTTAAAGGGGTTAGGTTTGGGGCTCACTATCCAACTCTAAACTTCTCTTTAAGATTTATAAACTGTTAGGGACTAAGGACTGAAGACCACATGCCGGCTTACTGTCAGGGCGTAGTGTTGCAAATATGCTGCAAGGCAAGTCGGTGATACATACCACCTGGCCAGCGTGGGTGCTGACTCAGCATGAACCTGTGCTGAGTCAGAGCTGGACGGAGGATAGGGTTGCTCCAGGTAAGGGCCGAGCAGCAGAGAAGTGAGTGGGGGCACAGGGGGAGGTGCTCCTGGGCAGGGGGTGGGTGGGGAGAAGGCATGGCGGGGTGGGAGGGGGTGGAGATGACGGTAGACACTGCTGCCATATCCCGATCTCCCTCCGGGCCCAGGAGACAAACTCTCCTAGGGTCTCTTCAAATCTGTGTCCGCTCAATAGCGGGTGCAGATCCAAGGAGAACTATCGGGCAACCTGGGGTTTACATGGGATAAGGGAGCGTAAGCCCCTTCCCAGCCGATTGGGATGCAGTGATAGCCATTTTGGGTGCTGGGAAGCTCAGGATTGGGCTGTAAAGCAGGTAAATATCTCCCCACTGCTTCCCTTTTCCCCCTGAATTGTTAGCTGCAACATTCTGTGACTCAAGTGTCTTCAGTAGCCTCATAGGACCTGGAACCCCACAGCTCCTCCCTAGGACAATTTTTATTTTCTTTTACTGTATTAATATACTTGGGAAAATCCGGGAGGAGGCTTGAAGGAACTGACACCTTATTTTGGGTTGATCTCAGTTAACTTCTGAACTGGTAAGTATGGGAGCATCTAAATTCGGTTGCAGAAGGAACAGATGGGAGCTGTAACAAAACACGGCTGTATATTCCTAGTGGTGTGTGTTAAATTAGCATTTGGATGCAGGATTAAGGAAAGGTGGGGAGAGAGTTAGGAGAGCCTCTTGCTCAGTTTCCATCCGTGCATTTCACCTCTGCTCTTTATTCCCACTCTGTGTGTGCACACATGCATTTTTTGTATCTACTCAATAGATTTAACCCATTATTCAACTTTAACCCATTTTTGCCTGGCCCACAGGTGGACACATTTGGTCCCTGTTGCATATATGCAACATTGGGCAGAAATGGTTTAAGTTCCTTGCTTCCGTCTTTCTTCCCATTCACTTCACCATCCCTGCAGTAGCTACCATTTGTGACTGAGCCTTGGAGAACAGCTTTGCTGGACTGCATGTGCACCCCCTCCCACCATGGACTGATACCTGCAAAGGTTTATTCTTTCTTTTAGGGGATTAGTAGTTGAACCACTTGTACTTATGTATACCTGGGTTCTCCACCGTCATACAGAAATCTCAATTTTGCCTCCAAGCTGATGACCATGAGATGTAATCCTTACTTACTTGGAAGACCATGGTGTCGTGCTCTGGATGGTGGTCCTGGCACAGTGTCTAGTGTCTGGTCCATCAAGAAGCTGACGGAACATACCAAGATCCAGGTCTACAGAGCTTGCGTCCTGAGTACACTTCTGTACTGCAGTGAGTCATGGACTCTTCGCTCACAACAGGAGAGGAAACTGAACGCATTCCACATGCGCTGCCTCCGACACATCCTCGGCATCATCTGGCAGGACAAAGTTCCAATAACACAGTCCTGGAACGAGCTGGAATCCCTAGCATGTATGCACTGCTGAAACAGAGACGCCTGCGTTGGCCCTGTCATGTCGTGAGAATGGATGATGGCTGGATCCCAAAGGATCTCCTCTATGGAGAACTCGTGCAAGGAAAGCGCCCTACAGCTAGACCACAGCTGCGATACAAGGACATCTGCAAGAGGGATCTGAAGGCCTTAGGAGTGGACCTCAACGGGTGGGAAACCCTGGCCTCTGAGCGGCCCGCTTGGAGGCAGGCTGTGCAGCATGGCCTTTCCCAGTTTGAAGAGACACTTGGCCAACCGTCTGGGGCAAAGAGGCAAAGAAGGAAGGCCCATAGCCAGGGAGACAGACCAGGGACAGACTGCACTTGCTCCGGGTGTGGAAGGGATTGTCACTCCTGAATCGGCTTTGTAATAAAAGAAACAATTATTGTTTTGCTGCAGCTTCACCAATTCCACACAAATTGCTAACCCCACAAAGGTTTTTGTGCAACCTGCAACCTGTCTGTAATTTGTGCTGCATTAATGGCCTGAAAGCTAGAACAGAAAACCCAGGTCTCTTCCAATTTGCAAAAATCTGCCTGTCTCAGAACCTGGAAGTAACTTTTCCTTGCTTCAGCCAACCTGCATAGTACTTCTACGTTAGTTTTTGCAAGAGATATTCCCAAATATGCTTCTAATTTATGAACTCGTAGTCCTGTGATTTGTTCTTTTCAGTACAAGTGGTAAACTACCAAAATGCAGCACCTTGTTCTTTTTACAGGAGATTTGGAACACGGTATCCTCCACTGGATGTTTCAAGGGCGCAGCAATAACTACATGATCCTTCTTATTCTATATTTTCTTGAGACTTTTTTGTGACAAGCAGACACTAGTGAAAATAAAACAGCTTGTCCTGAACTCAATTTAATTAAAGGGTAGTAGATTGTAGTATGCTGCCTGAGGGTAGGCATAGAATCTCTTTGTGTGATATCACTAGCACTGCCCATGCAATTTATTTTCTTAAAGACTAGACTCCAGAAGAGCTACTGTGTGCATTCTGTGGAACTGCCAGAGCTGTAAGACAAAGTCTGAATAACTGCACAATCAGCTGTGCATAATCTTCAAAGCCGTTTCTTTATTTTTATGACATTGAACCAGATATTGTCTAATTCTGATATTGCCCTTAAGATTAGGATGTTTGTTGGCATCCTTCAGTCTCGGAAGTCTATGGTATCACACTCTGAATGGTGGTTCTGGAATAGAGTGTCCTCTCCAGTGTGCGAAGCCTGGGTAAAGTAGGTATGGAGGATAGGCTGTTACCCATGCAGCAAATCCCCCCTCTCCACGTCGCTGAAATGGTCCACTGGAAAGGCAGAAGCCAATACGGTTGGTTCCAGCGACATTGCAGGAGTTGCCAGAACGTGACTGTGTTCAGCCATGAACTGCCTCAGGGACTCCGGCTCTGGATTTTGCCTCGAAGTTGACTCCTGAAGCCTTTTCCACAACTGGATGTAGCCACAAGGCAGTGGAGGTTTGGGAACAGAGTTTTCCTTCTCTCAGATGAGCTGCCTTCCCAGGCTAAGGAGTCCCATCAACCTGGTGGCTGTTTAGTCGCCTCTTATGATAAGTACAGCCAAACAGAGGGCCTATTCTTATCCCCAGCCCCCAGGTTTGATGATTAGGATGTTTGACGGAACTGAATATTCACCTTGCTGAACATTTGGGTTGCTTTGATTTTATTTGACACCATTTTGTTCCTCCAGCTATTGTTGCTTTCTGTGCCATTTTCTTATTCTTCTTTGCCCTTGCAGTCCTTTGCTTCATCAGCCTACAGCTCAGTGAAGCCTGTTTATTTTGTTTACAGGCAACTGTGATGCTACCATGTCAACACAGCATTGTGGTGCCATTGATAAAATCATGTTTGTTGTTGGCAACCTTCAGTCTCGAAAGACTATGGTATCACACTCTGAATGGTGGTTCTGGAACAGCATCTAGTGTGGCTGAAAAGGCCGATTCGGGAGTGACAATCCCTTCCACACCGGGAGCAAGTGCATAACCGGTAAACTGCTGCTTCCCGTGTTGTGCCGACGCCGTATGGCGAAGTTGGAGTGTCAAAATCAATAGGATGAAATGGCAATGAGGGCAAATTAAGATACTGTGGGACAAGTAGAAAAATGAAGGCATTAGGGAGAAAAGTGTCCAACTCCCAGATGTTTTCAGTTATTGCTGAAAGTCTTCAGAAACAGGAGGTTGTTTTCAGTGATCTTGAACACAATAGGTGTGAAATAGTTTGGCACAGCTCTAATTTAGCAGTATGTCCCATCATTTATATATTGCTGGAGACCTCACTTAGGCTGTAATCCTATGCACAGTTTCCTAGGAGTAAGACCCACTGAACACAATGAGACTTAGGGCGCAATCCTAACCCCTTATTGTAATGTTTTTCAGCACTGACATAAGGGTGATGCAGCTCTGAGGTATGGGAACAAACATTCCCTTACTTTGAGAAGGCCTCTGTGAGTGACGCCCAACTGCAGGATGCAGCACATGGCCCATTGGCACAGCTATGCCAGTGCTGGAAAGCACTGACATAAGGGGTTAGGATTGCGTCCTTTGAGCCCAATCCTGGGCTCGGCGTGCCAGTTCACTGCCGACACACACTGTCGCTAACGTGCCATAAGGCACGTTTGCAGGTCATACCACCAGGCGATCACTGGTGGTAGCCTAGCGCTGGCTGGCGCTGGGCTACCGCTGGGCGGGCAGCCAACCTCTGCTGCTTGGTGGTTCGCGGACTGCCGAATAGCAGAGAGGTAAGCGGGGGTGTGGGGGGAAGCAGGGAGGAGGCATTCTGGGGAGGCAAGTGGAGGACGGGGAGGAGGTGTTCTGGGGAGGCGGGAGACAGGGAGAAGCATGCTGGGGGAGGGAAAGGGGAGGGAGGTGGAACTTGGCTCCACTGGATTCAAAGACTCTGTGTAGGGCTCATCGCCTTACACAGAGACTCTTGATTCACCGCCCACCTTTGGGTTGGCAGTGAATTGAGTCGCCCCATTGCGGGGATACTGTGCTTACCCAGGGGAAGGGGATGAAAGTCTCCTTCTCCTGAGGTGCCTCTGGCAGCTGCCTTGGATGTACAGGATGCGGCAGCAGCCATTTCCAGCACCTCTGCAGCCGCACACCCTGGGCAGCTCAGGATTGGGCTGCTACTTCTGAGTAGGCATGCCTAGGTTTGTGCTGAAAGTCTTCCTGTCAATGTCCTGGCACTGTAGTTATATGGTCAATTGCTATGCTCAGTTTCCTGAAGTACCCTGAAGTTTCTTGAAGCATGGGACATGGACTCTCGTCTGCAAAAGGGGACATCCAAACGTAGTTGTGCTAGACTCTTCCATCATGTTTCATGAACATTTTTAGAAAGGAAAGCCAGCACTGGAAAAGGTGGCTGGAATCCAACTGCTGTTCTTTGCTGTAGTTGAATCTGGAATTGGGAAAGTTTCTCTGACCTTTTAAATGCCTGTTTGAAGATGTTAAATATCCTAATGGCCTCCTTTCTACACTCTGTATTGTAGTAATTTAAGTAAATGCCCTTTTTAAATGGCTAACACTATTATGGCCACTAAGCACCAACAGCAACAATATGCAAAGCTATTTTTGGAGACAGAGAGCTATTAGCAAGCTCATTCCTTACCCAACTCATTAGCCCAGCACAATACTTATGTCAGGAGAGTAACAAGTCCAGCTCCCTACTTCATCCTAAGCATACTCATTGTCAGGAATCACCTGATTTATATCTAATTTTCAATCTTGATTGTCACTGAATCCATCCTTGATTCCCTTACCAGGTCAATTATTCCGACTTTATTCCATGTATTCCTTTTGGTGCTCTTTTGGTAGTTGCTTGAAAATGTAAGGCAAAATATGCTAAAAGCATTTGTGAAGCTAACCCTGAAGTATTTCAGATTTATCATTTTTAGAGTGCAGTACTGATATTTATTTCAGAATGTCCTTGTTGCACAAAATGGGCATCGCTAGCTTCAGAAAAACATGTGGAATGAATTCTTAACTTCTATGAACTCCCAGTTATTCAAAGGATTCCAGTCTGGCACAAAGAACCAATGTTCTCCATCAAGTTTTGCCTCATTCATTCATTTTAAAGAGGCATCTTGATGCTCCTCTATTTAAGGAAATTTGTCCCTGATAGTCCTTTATTTTAGCATCTGGGTTTAGAAGACTGCTTATAGTCAACTTCACAGTGCCAATGATTCCCAAAAGAAAACGTTAAATAGGCAATGATCCACATTCACAAAAGTTTTATTATTATTATGTTAGCCTATCAGTGGCAGAAAACAAAATCACAGAAATACTTCAGGGCTTGAAGTACTTCCACTTAACATGTGCAGGAATACGCTAAACCAGCAGTTCTTAGTCTGTGCACCAGTGGATCATGACCCAATTTTTGTTTGATCACAAAACTGACAAGGCAGATTAGATGTACATCAAGGGTTAAACAACCTGCTACTGGGAGGGGGGAGCACTGGCTGGTAAAGTGAAACTTGTTTTTGTTGGGTCCCAATGCTAAAACGTTTGGGAACCACTGACATATGCTCTTTTAGAGAACACAGGCCTCCAAAATTGAGAGTCAGAAAAGTTTTTCCCAAACTTTATGGTGGTTTGATATGAATTTGGGGTGCCAATTCCAAAAATGGCATCCTTTTTGCTCTAACACTTCTTGGAGATATAGTATAGCCTCATTAGTGAATGGTTCAAGCAGCTTCCTCATGAAGAAGCCATGGTTTAGGCTTCCTCATGAGGAAACTGCTTGAACCATTCACTAATGAGGCTTTGCTGTGTCTTCAAAACTAGACGTGATAGGGCAAAATGGATGCCATTTTTGGAATCAGCACCCCAAATATACCCAGGAATTGGTGTAACGTTTAAGGAAGCAAAATGTGCGTTGGCCTGTGGAATCTATACAGACAAGGGGACTCACACAAGTACTTATTTTCAATGCACTTCTATTCTCCCAGTGCATTCTGGGAGAGACTGAGGTTTGTTAAGGCATCTGAGAGTTATTAGAGCTACCCTTAACAAACTACCATCTCCAGAATGCATTGGGTTAATAAAAGTAGATTAAAGCTATAGTGCAGTGATTCCTAAACTGTGGGTCCTTGGCTCACTAGGGGGTCACAATTTTTGGTGGTTTGTGAAACTGACAGGGTAGATTATGTATGGGCATCAAGGGTTAAACAACCTACTACTTGGGGTGAGCACTGCTGCCCAGTCGCCATTATAGCCACAGTCACTTGCGCGACTGGTAAAGTGCAACTTTTTTGGGAGTGGGTCTAAGTTCTAAAACATTTGAGAACCACTGCATTAAAGCATTGTGAATTTGGTTTCCCTGTCAAATATCAACATAGACTCTACAAGATACATTCACATACACATTTCCACTCCACAGTCAAATAAACTACTAAAACATAAGTTACAGATTATTATATGAAATGCAGCCAACAGATTTCATTGAACCGACAAGGACCACCACCTCCATAATTGTCCTATTTTGTACTCGGCATGGAGCATTAGTAACAAGTATAGGCTCTTTCGCAATTGGACATGGGTACTGTATTTCATGAGTGCATTTAAAATTTCATGTTTTGAAGTTGGAAGGTGTAATGGAAATGCACAAGATACTTCAAGGGGATAGGGTGTGGTATCAACAGTGGGCCCTTGCTCTGGCAGGCAAGCATGGGGTTAAAACCTAACTATTAGCAATGAGTGTGCTGCACAGCTGTGGCCACTAGAAGCAGCCAGGTCATTACAGGGATAAAAGCAGTCCCCTGGAGCAGTGAGAGTTGGTGGGTAGTAGAAGGAGGAAAGCTTGGAGCATGCACTAAACTGATGGATTAATGGACTGGCTGACTGACCAATGGACTAACTGACTGATGGACAGATGAGTGAATGGACTCTTGAGGATTGCTGGAACAGAGACTGCTGGAGACTCTGAAGACTAGTGTGTGTGGCTGCCACACCAAAGAGGACCAAGGTATTGCTTTGGTGGGTGGAGAAGCTGTGGGCAGGAGAGGGGAGGAAAGAGGACCTCTGCAGGCTGAACAGGTGAGCTTCCCCGGTGGTGTTGTCCAGCTGCAGTGCAGAACTAGGGCCACTGTTGGGGAGCTGATTAGCTTAAAGTGGGCATATGTTCTCTAGGTGAAGCTTGGACTGGGGATTTGGCAAAATAGAAGGTAGCAGGTCTTCCAACTTCAAAACAGTATCATGTGTTGATGATTCCTCCCGTTAAATGTCTCTGAGCAAAAATACATGTCATATTAAAAGTGTAATTTGAACCTGGTTAAACTCAAATACTGTCGATATGAAGGGTGACCACCTTTGCAGTGCACAGGGGTGGTGTTAATGTAAGAACACATGAGCAGCTCTGCTGAATCAGACCTAAAGGCCTGCCAAGCCCATGATGCTGTTTGGGCAATCAGATGCATCTGGGAAGTGCACAGACAGGAGATGAAGGCATGCCCTTTCTGCCACTGGCTCCCCCCAACTGGTATTCGGAAGTCTATTGTGCTTAACACTTGTGCTTCAGCCCCACAGAAATGCTTCCCTGACACTGCTATTTGCTTTGAGAAGGAAGCTCCCATTTGTCTCAGTGATATTCTAAGGACCAATTGTAGCCCTTTAAAACCAAAAGAGACAACCCAGATTACTTTCAGTAGCTGTTTCCAGTGTGAATTGCAGTATAAATGTACCTTTGTTTTAATAACTTCGTAAAGGTGTTGAAAGGTTTTAAGGGTGAGCCTTTCCAAGATAGAATGCTATTTTAAATTGGTCAGTCCTGAAACACAAAGTTGTAGCATAGATATCAAAGTCAATATCTTCCATGTTTGGTGCAAAGTCACTGCAAAGGGGGAAAAGTATATCATTTATAAGCTATTAAGAGGCCCTTTTTTGGTATATATGCGTACACAAAGATGCAGTGAAACAGCTATGAACATCAAACCTCTCGACCTTGCCTTGGGTCCTACAGCTGTAATTTGTTTAAATCTGATTCAAATGACTAATTTTAATAGATATAAGGAACAGATATAAGGAATAGATATCCTATTATCTAATGCAGTGGTTCTCACACATTTAACACCAGGACCCACTTTTTAGAATAAGAATCTGTCAGGACCCACTGGAAGTGATGTCATGAAGTGACATCATCAAGCAGGAAAAATTTTAACAATCCTAGGCTGCAATCCTACCCATTACGTCCCATTTACTAGCATTGTAAAAAGAATATACATAGTAGCTTGTTAAAAGTACAGGTCTGTAATATTTCCCCAAATGCAGTCACATCCCATGGTAGCATCAAGTCTGATATATTAAAAATAAAATATTGAAATGAATGGGGACCCACCTGAAATTGGCTCACGACCCACCTAGTGGGTCCTGACCCACAGTTTGAGAAACACTGCTCTAATGCTGTAATCCTATTCTCTAATTTCTAATTTTATAGTTCTGAAGTTTTAGGTACTTAGTGACAAATTAGAATGATGAGTGACTTGGAAAAGTTCTGTGTAACAGAGATAAGAGCTGGAAACTGGATGTATTTTCAAAGCTTAGAATAAGCTGATTGATTATGGTTGTGGAGCAGATGCTCCGGCAGGTATGCTGATTAGCTGGTCAGCGGTATGTTTGACCCCATCCAGCCACAGGGGTGTCTCCCCAGCAGAATGAACTCTTTCCTTTGTGTTAGTAACAATTTTAAACCAGGTAAAAACTAGAAAACACTACAGTTCTAAGATATGAAATAAGACCAGAGTTGGAAAGGTCATGAGCTATTGTCTTCACTGCTATCTTGAGAGTTTGGGAAGAGAGGAGTGTGGAGGCCCAATCACAGCAATACTAAAATCCCGAATTTCTCTCATGTATTCAGCTAGCCACTGCCCCATCCTCTTCTTGCCATCAAGTAAGCTTCTGTAACGTGTGTGTTCCATAAATGTTTCTGGTTTCACAGTCAAGGAAAGACCCAATCCTATCCAACTTTTCAGCACTGATGTAATCATGCCAATGGGGCATGCACTGCATCTTGGGGTGATGGGGCAGTCATGGAGGCCTCTTCAAGATAAGGAGACATTTGTTCCCTTACCTCAGGGCTGCATTGTGGCTGCTGGAAAGTTGGATAAGATTGGTCCTGAAGTCTCTTCTTTTATGCAAATAAGTAATTTTAACCTTTCAAAGGAATTGTTCAAGGGTGACAACCAGCTCTGTATTTTGAGAGAGATTATCTTCTCCCCCAACAAGGGTGTGTGTGTATGTACCTCTTACTGTACTCCAACATATGGCTGTTTATATCAAGAATAAAATCAAATTCCTTATGAAATACATTTTGCAAAATGCACTTCAATCTTTCCTCCTCCAAAAACATTTTAATTTTTTTAGATAGTTTCCATTTGTTTTTTGAGTGAAGAAAATGTCTTTAACAGGGAATGTCATCAGAATGCACAATGATTTTTCTAAGCATCTCAAAATATTCAGTGTTGGCAAACCCTTATCAAATCCACCTGAGCTGTGGTACAGAATGACTAAACGCTTTACTAAGAATCGCACCGAATTTAGTACATTCCGGATTATGCTCTGTGTAGGATTTGTCAAAACTGCTACAGCAATGCAGGCTTTTACATAATGTATGTTGTAGCCTGTCTGCCTGCCTGAGATTCATCTAATGATACCGTATACACCCTCTCTGGTTTAAACTGTGTCCTGATTGTTGGGTTCATTAAACACAGATCCTCACAATGTGCCAGCTACCTCTATATTGTGTGTATATTCTTCTGATTAGGTAGGTGGGTTACTTGCATGTGCCAGAAGTTGGTGTAACCTTGGAATCCTTGAGAACCATGCAAGAAGAAGGGGTTCTAAAAATGAAGCTGGGGCATCAGGAATCTTGTATGTCTTTGCTGAGAGAAGAAGCAGGAAGGACCTACTGGTGGTATTAAGGCAACCTACAGATTTGGGTTTATGGAGGGATCTATTGGTGTTCATGACGATCAGATCAATGGCTCGTAAGAAATCTACCTCTGTCGACAGATGTGCTTTGCACAGATCAGTTACCCAGGAGGATGAATTGGAAGTTATATAGAAGACCATGTGGGATTGCATGAGTTGTTCAGTGCAACATTGGATTGCCTGATATGGGGAAAAAGAGTATTCAACTGAGGAGGCCTTGAGACTTTTCTAGTTCTTGGTGATAAGATTCAGCAAAGTACTACAAGGTTTACAAAGCTAGCTCATTAATCTCCCTAGGCAAACACCTGCCTTCTCTCTACCTGTGTTGGCTGGTGCATTTGTATAATGTAATGCTTCATCCAGATTTGTTTGTTGTCGGTTTTTTTTCCAATATGCTGCTTGTTGTTGAGAGCACTGATCCTAAATAGTAGAATTACTGGAGCTACAACCTAGCATCTTGCCTGAGTGAGAATATAGAATGTCCCGTGGGAGTATCTGCATCAAACCATCTGGTTTCTTATTGTGATTACAGCCCATGGGACTTCATTGCCAGTTTGGTATTGGATCTTCCTATTTTCTGGGCAGTAGACCTCTGTATATGTTGTTCAACAGAACTGACAGCTACAATGCAAACTCCTTATTGCTGTAAAGCAGTTGCCCGTTCGCTCCTTTAAGCATCCTACTCTCTAACTGGCAAGGATTTAGGTGGAGTTTGGAGTTTCAAAGCTTCATTCACTGGGTGGCCCTGAGTTTTAGTACCACGAGAGAGGGAGAAAAAATTTCTGCTCTCTGCTGTTCATAATATAATTATCCTTGGCCATGTCCTCCCCACTTTGTTATCTCTTTTCAGATTTGATGCATGACTAGACTGCCTTCCTGTGCAGATGTTCTTGTAGCTCACAGAGCCATTAATATTTATTGTAGATCAAATTGACGTAATTGTGACAAGTGTCTAGGTGGAAACTGTTAATTTTTCCGGTATTGGGGGTGGGGATGGGGTTTACCCCTCATACCAGATGACCTTGTGGACAAGACATTAAATGTTTTGTGCCCAGTGTAAACTCCTTTCAAAATAAAAACTGTGTGCATCCCTGAAGACTGGTGGTGGTTTTACTATCTGGATGCTGTGGTTTCCAGCAAGCCTCAACCCTGCAGAAATGTAATAGGAAAAGAGAGCCTGAGTGGTTGGTTTAAATGTCTGCAATGAATCAGTCTTTCAATCCAAAAACACAAGATGTCAACAGAACCAATTTGCTATAGATTTTGTTGTTGTTTTTGATCAATTAAAAACTAAGGAGTTGGACTTGCTTATAGCATTAAAATATGACTTTCAGTTGTGTCAGGGAATTGAATTGCCACAACATTTGGGATAAAAAGATCAGTGTACATAAAAATTAGAGCACCCTTTTAAATTCCATGCCCCTTCACTTGGACAACAGAAATATGGTAACTACACTTGGTGTCATCAAATCCTGTCTGGAGATACAAGTAGGATTCAGTTGTTCTTTGACACATCCATTTCTGCTGCCCGGGGAAGTTTTCTAAGGTTCTGCACAGTGTTCCCTCTAAGCTGTGAGGTTAGCTAGAATTGAAGGCCTGTGCAGCTTCCTTCACAGCACTCTGGAGCTGCCCCCACTCAGCTCTGTTAGGGTGCTGTCCAGTCCCTGAAATTTTTACAGGGAACATTGGTCCTGTATGTGATCAGCTGCCTATAACCAATTGCTGATCAACTACTTCTGAGTCCTGTTCCTGCCTTTCTGTTGCTTTATCCTGATTGCTGCTGCTGGTCACCCTGTGCTCCACTTAGTTCCCCTTCAGATGTAGTCCTACATTCCACTGGATCCCTGTCTGACCACAGCAGAACAGGGACTGGTGTAGTGTGGTTGCAATCCTCTATGGTAAGCCACTTACAAACATTGTAGCCTGTGAATGGAGCATAATCTTATGGGTGTATATTATGGTAGCCTTGTATGGGAATGTGATGTTTAAATTAGTCCTAAGAGTGTGCAAGTGAAGACAGAGAAAATGTGATGTGTACAAACTAAAAAATAACTAGACTTCTAACTGAAGCATAGTGCTGTTTTAGTGGATAAATGATTAACCCCACTCACTTGTTACATGCTCTCCTGTTTAGTATTTAACACATTTTTGCTTGACTATGGTAGGAGGCCAATTTACTCCTAGGATTCTTAAACTTGATCAGAGCTTAACATCTCTGAAATGATAATGTCTCAGCTTGAAGTCTATTAACATTCATAACAATTCATGCCTGTAAAGTACTATAAACAAAGACAGAAAATTGAAGGGCATCAGGTAAGAAATATTCTACTCAACTTCAGTCAATAAATGTAGCTATTGAAACAAGTCACTGCAAACAAAAACTCTGCCAGGATGTGGGGGAAACAAGCAAGGAACAGAGTCCAAGCATCTTGGGCACTTGAAATCTTGAAATAACTGTTGCTTGGAAAATAAGGCTTGTATAAAGAGACTAGGTCATGTGGACAGGTTGCAGATCTCAAAAGAATAGACTCCTCTAGGACACTGTAATTGTTGATTAATGCAACAAAGAAAATACTAAAATGTTGTAATAAATGCACACTCCTGCATTAGCACTAACCTCACATTAAATTAGAAAATGATGGTGGGGAAATGGGTGTTAATTTGTGTAAATTTCCCTTTCCATTGCTTTTGCATTGAATATGTTCTCACAGTACCAGAGTGTGGTCCACATGACCTGCATGTTTGTTGCTCAGAGAATAGGTATGGTTTAGCCTACACTCAAGCATGAAAATAGACTAATCTGTTTTTATACCAGCACTACACTTAGGATGGCTGCTGCTTGTATCCAACCTTTTTTTTAACTAGGAAATTTGGGGATCCATTGGCCAGGAATAAAACTGGCATAAGTCTCTTCATTACTTTCTAATGTCTGTCTGGTGGCATTAAACTCTAGTTTACAAAGTACAAACAAGAGAAAAAGTGTTCTGAGTTGCGGAAGGTTCATGGCTGTTGAGAGGCAAAAACTAAGCATTAGAAAGCAAGATTTATTTAGGAAATCAGGAAAATAAGGACATAAGTGAGTGGTTCTGCCCATGTGGTTATCACACACATGCCCCAGGTTATTGACATTCATGATGTTAAGTGCTTAAAATTTCAGAAATCACAAGATAAATAGCTGGGACTGATGGTGGAACACCCTGGCCAGCACTACAAGGCAGGGTGACCAGATATCGTAACCACAAAAGGACAAGGCACCCCAAAATGTAGGACATGACAAAATAAAAGCTAAAAACTCTCATACATTGATTTCATGTGGTTAATTTATACACTATATTGCTTATTATTAAATTTAAAACTATATTACATATAATTTATTAATTGCAAGAAGGCTATGTGCTGCCTGCAAGGGCCTGCTCACAGGGAAAAGGAGGACATTTAAGTTCTTTTCCAGGACATGAAGCTAAAGAAGAGGACATGTCCTGGAAAAAGAGGATGTCTGGTCACCCTGACTACAAGGCTATTCTTGTTCTAGTCTGGCTGGAGCCTGGAAGAGGAGCACTCCTGGGGGGGGGTCATTATGTTTAATGTGTCTTCCTTTGTTTACAATAATGCATAGGAGAGTTGTGCAAAATGCCACAGAATCATGGCAGGGTAGAGAAGGGAGGGCTCAGCATTTTGCGCCCACTGTGGTTATATCCTGATAATGCTCACTCTTCGTGTTCTATTTATAGGAGAAAAAACATTTTAGTTGGCTGCCAGTTGAAGTCATTTATTGTCATGGGAGGGGCATACAACTGGGATAGAACCATGATTGGGACAAAGCACCAATGCCTCCGTTCTCCCCATCTCTGATTTCATAGCATTTAATGCATGCACAAGTATGTACACACGCACTACACTACTGTAAACAAAAAGGGTGGAAGGAACAAACACATGTATCTATCATGACATGTCAGTTGCCCCTTAGGAGCTGGAAATACATGGCAAATACCTCTTTGCTGCAGGTGCTACTAGTTTCCTTTATATTTAGAATAACAGATCAGTTTTTTGGAGAAATATCTTCCAGCTAGCTTTATATAATCAGGCAGAGCCAGTGTCAGGCTATTTTGTCCTCTAGGCAAGGCTAACTACTTGCACCTCTCCCCCCCCCCCAAATGTTCATAAAACTTTATAATTATATTCCATAGCACTGTTGTAGTATTTGCCTGTTGTGGTATTGTCAGTTGCATTTTACATGGGTTAAAATGACTAATCTGTATTAAACTGTGACCCTCAAAGGTCAGAGTGCCCCTTGGGGGTCTGCACTCTAGGTTGCCTAGTTGACCTAATTATAGCACTGGTCCTGTAACTGAGTCACTTCCACAATGACAGTAGCCAAAGACCTGGTCTCAGGACTTCATGCTGCCAGATACCCCAGACTAGATCTGCTGAAGGGGTTCTAATTTCACCTGTGTGACAGACATGCAATGGCTTATAATTGCTGTGGTCTGGTTTTCGTTTGGCGGCCGGCTTCCCCACAGAGGTGTGAGAAATGTTTGGGAACTAATCAGTGCAAGACAGGGCATTGAATGAAATGTAATACTTTTTCTGCCCCGGGGGGGGTGGGGGTGCATCTTTATTAAACCAGGATTCCCTTGTAGCAACAGCTAATGAAAACTTCCCATAATCTTCAGGCATAAAATGTGCAAAAAAACTTATCAATATATGAGTCACTGTGTAAAAGCAATCTTATCTTCTGTAATTGCCATGCTATAATTACAAGAACTTACTATTCAGACTTTTTGTAGCACAATAAAAATATGGAATGGGTGTGTGTGTGTAGGATAGTTTTTTTTTGTCACATCTACCAGTGCTTCTTCCCATATGTTTAGAAAGAAGCAGTAGCAAGTGGGTATGGGTACAAGGGCTTTGTCTGTTGTAGGGCCCAGTCCTATCCCACATTCCAGCATGGGTGCAGCCGCAATGCAGCCCCAAATGTAGCATTGAGGGAACAAACCTGACCTTGAGGAAATCTCTGTGACTGCCTCCCCACCACAGGATGAGTGTTGGGAGTTGAGTGTTGGGAGAGTTAAGACAAACAAAAGAAAATATTTCTTTACCCAGTGTGTAATTAGTATGTGGAACTTCCTGCCACAGGAAGTAGTAATGGCATCTTGCCTAGATGCCTGTAAGAGGGGATTGGACAAATTTCTGGAGGAAAAGGCCACCATGGGTTACAAGTCATGGTAGGTATGTGCAAGGCAGAAAGAGGTAGGCTTCCTCTAATTGCCAGATGCAGAGGAGGGCACCAGGACACAGTTTATGTCTGTTGTCTAGTGTGTTCCCTGAAGCATTTGGTGGGCCACTGTGAGATACAGGAAGCTGGACTAGATGGGCCTTTGGCCTGATCCAGTGGGGCTCTTCGTATGTTCTTAGGATGCAGTGCACGCCCCATTGACACAGCTGCTCTGGCACTGGAAAATTGGATAGGATTGGACCCATAAAGCAATTCCCAGGGGTGTGTGCTTAGCTTTCTCCTTACCTACCTTCCTAGAATACTAAAGTGTCTTTTGAGGGTATCACTAGGTGGAAAAAATCCTCTTGTAGAAAAAAATATTTTGTTTTAAAATCATAAAGTAACTGTCTTAAATCTTAACTTTCAAATATTTTATACGCTGTGGTGATGAATTTGAGTGATTTTTAGAGTTACTGTAATGATTTTAAACCATTTTGTGAATACCTGCAGAAACATTCATTTTGGACTGAGCGTTTCAAGGGTAGTAAAAATGCATAGATGTTTCCTTTTAATGTGAAGCTCTCTGTGGGTAGATAGAGTTGGCATGGGCTTCTGATGCCTTTAACTGCGAAAGGTAGCTGGAGAGGGTTCCATTTCACACATAACCTATTCCTGCCAGACTCATACAAAGGCACTCTCTTGGCACTTTTATGTACTGGTGTATCCAGTAGGTATTTAATTTTCAGATCTCCACAGTGTTTGCACTTGAGTCTAATGCAGAATTGATGGCCTTTCTCCCTTGCTAATATTGCCAGTAATGGCTGGTGAAGGTTATTACTGAAATCAGTTTCTGAAATCAGGGAAGGGAAAGAGGTTCGGGCCAGTACCTGAATGCGTGGCAGGGCATTTGTCTGTGATCCAAACTCTCTGAAGATTTTTGTAGCTGGTTGCAGTGAACTTGAATGTTAAGGGGAAGTTGCTAAAAGCTATAGTGACTTCTTTGCTATTACTGCTTTCTTACCACCCAACACTCCCTGCTTTTTAAAGCCTTTAAGCTATTGCAGATCACGCACAGTCCCTCCCAGTCTGTTGCCTCCCTGCTTACACGGTCACCCTTTGCCTTCTAAACTGGAGGATTGGACTGTTAATTTCTCATAGAGGAAATGACCAGTGAAATAGAAAGAGCTCTGTTTTATTTTTAGTTTTTTTTTAAATCGGTTTGTAATGTGCTTAATCCTTTTGCCATTTGCTGAAATTAGGAGAAGAGACCTTGCCAACTTGTCAGACCGTAGATGCTACTGCATGAGTAACATCTCCTTATCACGTTGTTCCATTGCAGATTATTTAAAACATTGCTATAATAACTTCTCTTCATTTCCATAGAACTTGAAGCAGATTTGCATTTTTAAAAAGAGCAGGATTTAAACAGGCTCTTAGCAGCACGATGGTGACTGAAAGCTGCATCATTTCAGCTCCAGAAGCTTCTTAATGTTGGAAGTCTGGCATGAGAACCACTTTATTTTTCTCCTAGCCTGTATCCAGCATTGGTCAGATGAAGTCTGCTGCCCTGTGCGCTCTCTCTCTGGAGAATTTTTTTCTCCTAATGCCACTTTCAGTTATTGGCTGTTTTATGCTGAGCTATGAATTGTGCAGCTCTTGGAAGGTGCACTAAAAACTAGTGGCTCTTATTTTCAAGAACACACCTAGCACGCTACTGTTTGTTTGTTTTCCAAACAGTCTTGACTTTAGCACATAAGTGGATCTGTATAGGATATATACTGGAACTGAAGAAGCTGGGGATGAACAGAGCAAAATTATCCAGAGTTAGCAGAATTAAAAAATTTTGGAGGGTGAGTGAAAAAAACACTTTTTACTTTTCCAAAAATGTTGTAATAGGAAATAAAAAAATAAGCAAGCTTGAGGGGAAAGGCTGCTAATTAAACTCAAGTGATTCAGGTTTTGTTTTACATCAGTGCCTGAAGCTTTGCACATTAGTTTCATTTTTTTAAATCTCCTAGTTGACAGAATCAGTGTTTAGTACTTTCAGTTATGTCTGTTCTTGCATTTGTGTCTAGGTGGGAGGAGGTTTTGCTGAACTTAAAGTAGAAGCAGGTTATCTCCAGAACATAAACGGGCTTGTTGCACTCTTGAAAAAAATTGCATGATCAAAAAGTAACTTTTAATTTCAGATTCTGAATACCTTTTTTGACATAAAGTAATTTTTAATTTGTTTAATTACATGATTTAAGACAAACTACAAAATAGTTTTGTCTTAAAAAAACCAATCAACTAAAATCTTTACAAACTTTTCCTCTTGACTCCCCCCCCCCCCCAAGTTGCATGCTAAGGACAAGCCTACCAGAAAAGATTACTTTTTTGAGTAGTTTTGTTTGTTTTTTGCCCTCACTGTCTGAAATATAACTAAGAGGAGGTAACGTCTAAAGGTTCAAAGTATGGCAGTGAGAGCAGGGTATTTAATTGACCAGGGAAGTGCCATCTCCATAGCTAGGTTTATGTTGTTAGGCACTGGAGTCAGAGGTTGGTTAGACTCGCAGATAAGCATAGTAACCTTAACTATCCTTTTTCATCAATTCAGTATTAATGAAAAAACTGTGCAGACCATTTTTGTGAAGGGAGTACATTTTCTCTGATGAGTTGAATCTCTTTGTCTTTATAGTGGTTTCTATCCATCCATCCATCCCATGCCCGTCTCCCCAAGTATGGCAGTGTATATAATTATGTATAAGCTGGGAACTGAAGCTCTGTATAGCATCAGTAATGATAAGTGCCAGAAACCCAGAAGAAAGTCATCTCTTTTATACGTTCCAGTACCATTTAGCTGTTGAATCTCAGTATGAAAGGACCAAATAGCAATTGTTTCTTCAAGCCTGAGACAAGGATACTAAAGGAACTCAGTGCATTCATTCAGTTTACTGCATTACATTAATTTCAGTTCTGGATATGATCGGTAGTTGAAAAAGTTGTCAGCCAATATAGAATAGGACTCTGTTTGGGATTCGGCTAAGAACTTTTCAACCTAGCATTATTCAAACTGTGCTGCTTTGTATTATGAGAGTGTAGTGTGAGCATGTTTTGTGCCTGAGCTCTTAGGATTCCAGATAGTAGGGATGAGAAAAACTTCAGTTTGACACTCTGGAGAGCTGATATTGAGCTCCACACTTGGGGTTTGGCATTGGGTCATGAGAGAGATCACCAGGATGTGTTGGCAACATTGGCAAGTGGGCCAATGGGTCAATATGTTGTGCTGTCTTTACAGTTTTGTTCTCACAGTGAAATGAGAGTGTTAAATATGATGAGTTGGTATAACAGTGATTCTGTAACTAACTGTAATTCTAAATTACAAAAAACAAAGTGTTCCTGGTCTCTTGTATGTAGAGAGATGACTTTGTTTTGATGTTTTGTTCTATAAGTAACATTTGTTGCATCCTGAGCAAAAGTGGCACTTTAAGTATTGTGTCACATCTAGGTTGAGTAAAGCAAAATAAAAACAACCACAAAATCTCCACTTTCTACAGGAATTAAGATCTATCTATTTCTCATAAACAAGTACTCTCATATAAAGTGACTTGGGTTAATTGCTGCTAGAGAGCCTTTTTCAGATGAGCTTAGGAAGCACTTAGGTTTTCAGTTTATCTCCTTACATGAAGTAAAACTTTTTAAAAATTTCTGTTTAAGTTTCTTGTGGTCTTCTACAATGGAATGCTTGGTCCTTTCAGCACCGAATGCCAATATTCCATTGTGAAAAGAAAATGTTGAACGGTTCAATCCTTTATTTAATGTTCCCTGTTATAGGCTTTCTAAAGATTATCTACCCTGTCTATCACCTTTGCTACATAATACATTCAAGTTAGACAGATTTCTGGACAATGGAAAATTTTTTTAAAAATCATTCTTCACTTTTTCCTACTTAAGGAGCAAAGCATTTCACAGTCAGAGAATGTTTTTAGAGTTAAAGAAGGTATTAAATATAATACATTCCAGATTGTGGTAACTGGGCATTATTTATTTCTAAAGCCACTTTAAGCTACAACCCCATCTATGCACACATACCTAGGAGTAAATCTATTGAGCACATAGGTCCTACTTCTGAGTAAACATGCATAGGATTTCACTGAACATGAATGTGTAATACCGTCTGCTGCCGAACTTTCTTTGGAATTGTGGCTATGATATAGTTTCTGGCTAAATGTCATTTAATTTCTTTTGTGCAACATCTTTCCAATTGGCCTAATAATCTGCTCAATTTGGCTTCAAATCAAAGAAGCCAAACAAGTCTGTTAGTACATGGTCTTCCTTCTCTGTGCAATGTATAGCTCAGGACAACCTAAGTTGAGCAAACTGTGAAGACGTGTTGTCATTGTAATATCTGTTGATTTATAAAGATATAGGTTGAGCAGGTACTATGCAGCAAGGAGAGGTCTGCACGCATGCAGGCAGTGCTAATTTCAACATAACAGCCTTGTCCTTAAAATCTAATAGCAAAATGTTCTACTCGGCTCTCCTTGTGCACATTTTTCAGATTCATACTGGATGAACTAGATACAGCCCACCCACTCAGTGAAAGTGTTCAGAGACCTGGAACTGTCAACTGCTCTAAAATCAGCAATGGGATGGGATGAATAGCCAGTAAACTGGAGCTCTGTCCAGACAAGAGGGAAATATTGTGGGTGGGTGGGTCATCTGCCTGGGAAGGTGGAAAAGAGTTCAGCCTGTTTGAAATGAGGTTTCTCTCCCTTTAAAGCAGGGGTTCCCAAACCCTGGGTTGAGGGCCATTTGTGGCCCTCAGGGTCCCCCAATCTGGCCTGTGGGGAGCCCCCAGTCTCCAATGAGCCTCTGGCCCCCCGAGTCTTGCTGGAGCCTGTGCTGGCCCAACTGGACTGCTCTCAGCGTGAGGGTGACTGTTCGACCGCTTACGCAGGTTGCAGGCTGAGGGCTCCCTCCACTGCTTGTAGTTGCAAGTCTGTGAAGCAGCAGCAAGGGAACAGCCAGCCTTGCTTTGTGCAAGGCCCTTTATGGGCCTTGAGCTATTGTGAGACCTTCATTCATTCATTCATTCATACAGGTTCCATCTCTAATATATTCATTTATGTAAATTTATTCAAATTTTAATGTAAATTAATTCTTTTTTTCTCGGCCCCTGACACAGCGTTAGAAAGATTACGTGGCCCTCCTGCCAAAAAGTTTGGACACCTGTGCCTTAAAGGATCAGAGTCCCAGTGTGGGAGTGCTCTCAGTGGCAGCCAGTGGCAGAGACCAGGTGCATTCACAGTGACCCCTCTTGGGTAGAGACAACCTGCCCAGTTAGAAAACTATTCAAAACCTCAGTTTCAAAATGCTGCTGCGTGACGCTTAACCAGGGCCATTTGGAAGAACCAGTGCTTGCCAATCTAGTTTATCAAACTTTCCTCAGTGGGACTCAATGGTGCGACTGTTTCTCAGTGATCCTATTTATGGCTCTGTCTTCCAGAGAAGCTTGCCCAGTTCCTACACTGATGTCTTTTTGGTGCCCAGCAAATAGTTGCCCTAGTCCAAGGCTTTAAACCTGTAAGAAGATAGCATTTCCTGCTATCTTTTTAATCTTTTTAATCTGCTGTTCTATTTAATCTGCTGTTCCTTCACATTTTGAAGGATGATGCACACATTTACAAAAGGCAACAAATACCCACTGGTGACCAGGCTTCATCAAGCTTGAAGGGGAGAAAGAGTGCCCTGGCTGATCTGTTCCCTTCCTCCCCAGCTATCTCCCTCTTGCTTTCTCCTCCTCCTAAATTCCTAAGCAAAGCAGAGCAGCATGAGTTCCACTGAATGTAAGTCACATGGCAGCAGGGCAAGGCTGTGCTGATGAGGGGATATGAAGCCACTCCCTCTCCCATGCTCTGTTGCCCAAACTGAAAATGAGCCCAGCTGAAAAAAGGGAGCTTGATGTAATAAATGCAGTGGGGGGAGTGCTGGTCATAAATACTAGTTGAGAGAGTACTGTTTTCTTGCTCTATCTTATAGGATGGAAGTCTATTGTTACACACTGCAGTTCATACTGCAATCATCTTCTAAGCCATGACCATCCCAAAGCCAAACCTCTGCCTCTTATGTTATTGCCAGTCCTAGCCATACTCTGTAGTAACCAGAGGGTCAAATGCCTCTACTTTCCTCCAATTGCTCATACTCCTATGCTTCCTTCCTAGAAACACAGCTAAACCCTTCCTTCTTTTGTTAAGCCTTTTCTTCCCAATGTTGCATATATGCAACAGGGACCAAATGTGTATACCTGTGGGCTGGACAAAAATGGGTCAAGATGGTATATCACTATCCACTAGTCATCAATTAAATTGGTGGTGGAAGGGTCTGCTGTTTTGCACATTCTTGCCTTCAGTTTGTTAAATCATATGACTTAATCAATGTCAGTCAATCAATGTATTGAAGGAGTGCAGTTACCGTTAATAATGGTCTCTGTTAGGTATTGTTGGTAATGAAAGGAATAGTCACGGTTACCTACAGCAGCCGAATAAGTATTTTGGACTCCAGTGCCCCCCACATAAAGTCTTTGTTTAGGAAATGTTTCGTGTGCATTTCTGCATTATGTGGCGGAATGCCCACTGTGGTCAATCACGTAGAGAATTATTTAAGCACCGTTTTTAATGGATTATTTTACTCAATAGACCATAATGGCTTATAGTACACACACATATAATGGGCTGTTCTTGCCTGCGGTGAACATTTTTCAGAATAAATGTGTTGCTGTTCCAGAAAAGCTCCTATAGTTTAATTTGGAATGAACCAATGATTTTGAATTTAGGAAGGCTTCTTCTTCAGCATCTAACTAAAAGGAAGTGACAAGGTCAACATAAAAAAATGTATAATCTCTGCTTTATAATTTTCTAATTAGTGAATTTAAGGCTGCTATTTTAAAAAACAAACACAATTCTCCTTTCTTTCCCAAGCAAGATGCTTTAGAAAATATTGATTTAATTATTTTATACATCTGATTTTTATTTTTTTTAAACCTTTCTTTTAGATATTCTTAGATCTTGGCTTTGAAAAGAGGCTTGTATGATGTTATAATGATATACCACTGATTACAGGCGGGAGTATCCAGTGATTCGACATCAGTGAATTAAGGATTAGGAGAATTTCCTGCTACAAGTAGGGGGTTGGACTAGATGACCTTTCAGGTCCCTTTCAACTCTATGATTATATGGCACCCACTGACTTGACTCATCAGTGATACTGGCGTTCCACCTGTATTCCACTCTAGTTGGAATATGTTAAATAGAGAACTATAAAAGATGTAAACTAAAAACAATTCAGTACAAATGAGTAAATATGTTCTTTTCCTTGCTGACTGAATTTTTTTCAAGAGTTTGCTCTCTGTATTGTGCTTTGAGGTTAAAAAAAAGTCTGTTCACTTAGGTATCAGCAAAGAGCTATCAATAAGCCTTAGATGCCCTGACCTGTGTTCAGTGATATATAGCTTTGCAACTTTCTAGGCATCTGATTGTATTTTCTAAAATGTTACTGACACAATGAAACAAAATAAATATTAAGGTATTGTTTTATTTTCAGGTTGCAGCTGCATAATAACGTTGTTATTGCATTTCATTTCATTTCTTACCATTTCTGGAATTTTAGACCAGATGAACGGTGGCCTGTAGTATATAATTCATGTCACTGTGCAGCACTGTGGGGATGAAAGTTTTTAAGCCATTTCTGCCCAATGTTGCATATACGCAACAATGATAAAATGTGTACACCTGGAGCGTGGGCAGAAATGGAGGGAAAAGAAAAATTGAATACTTTAACCCAAATACTTTTCCACTCTTGAGCTTGATGGCCCACTTTGCTTGTCTATAGATTTTTTTTTTGTTGGCAACCTTTGACTTTATTTCTTATAAATAAAAGAGAGCTCACAGAGTCATAAAAGGCTCTCATGATGCTCACAAGATAGTGATCACCAGGACATAGTAAACTCCCTATTTCCAAAATAAAATACAAATGAATTCCTTATTATCCATGAATAATTGATTCTGTACTGTTTCAAACCTTGTAAAATGTTTGTTCCATTTCAGTTGTCCTTGCTCACAAACTAGCAATATGCCCACCAATTCTGGGACTCTGTATAGCATAACCATGCCGATTTGCATCCACCTTTATATACACATTCCTTTTTAACCTTTTACTTCCAGGTCTGTTCCAGGTCTGTTTGGTGGGCCGCTGTGAGATACAGGAAGCTGGACTAGATGGGCCTATGGCCTGATCCAGTGGGGCTGTTTTTATGTTCTTATGTTCTTATGACAGTCTTTGTTCTTTTTGTTACTGTGAGATTTGTTATTGCAAGACGTGCAAATAGGTCTGACGTGAGGATGAGGGCTGGTATAATGACTGCTAATGGCGAGGAAACCAAAGAGAGGAAAACAATGTTATGGCTCTATCAATGTGGGGGGCATTTAGGGAACTCTTTCCAAGATTAAATGTTGCAAGTTCCATACACTGATGGTTACATTACCTTTCCTTGCAGTTTTTGAACACTGTCTTTGTTTCCTGTAACCAAAAAGAGTGATTGCATAGAAGAAATTAGATATGTTATGGTGGGACAGTGTATGTGATAGATGTGCTTAAGACAGAGGCCTTAGGACAGCCATTTTCAACCACTGTGCCGTGGCACGCTGGTGTGCTGCAAGTGGTCCACAGGTGTACCACAGGAATTTGGGGGAAGTTCATTTTTTAATAGGGCCAATGGAAGATGTGAGCCCCCACTGGCAGCATGGTGTGCCTTGTCAATTGTCAAAAACCTGGTGGTGTGCCTTGACCATTTTAGTGCCTTGGCAGTGTGCCATGAGATGAAAAAGGTTGAAAATCACTGCCTTAGGATATGTTGTCATGTTTGTTTTTTTTATTTATAAAAGGTATGCATGAGCAGAAATTTGGGCTCCAGTACATGAAGTGAGAATCCATTACCCATATGGATGTGTTCTTGGATCAAGATACAATATGTACCATGACCACTATGTCATGGATGCATCTTCATGTCTCAAAAAGTAATGTGAGAATGATCCTCTTTGAATATGGGCCTCTTCAAATATGGCGCTTCTGAGGGATGGGCATTGTGATCTGCTGTCTGTGTGCAGCTGGCTGAACTTCATTAGCTCTGCATAAAATGTCCTAGTAATAAAGAGAGAACCAAGATTCCTGAGATTGGAGAGAACAGCTTCTTTTTGGCCTGAACTTGGAGCCTAATCCTATCCAGCTTTTCAGTGCCAACGCAGCTGTGCCAACAGGGTGTGTGCTGCAACCTGTGGTGAAGGGGCAGTCACAGAGGCCTCCTCAAGGTATGGGAATTTTTGTTCCTTTACCTTGGGGTGCCCTGGCAGCTGCATCGGTGCTGAAAAGTTGGATAGGATTGGGCCCTTCATTGTCTTATCCCGTGCTTGAATATTGGACAAGAAAAATATTCTGCTTATCCTGTCCTCCCTCCAGTAATTCCCTGTCAGTTCTGCTTCTGTCACATGGAACATCAAAAACTTGAGGTTAATGCCATATATAATTTAGAATAACAGTATACTTGTTTTTTTACATCTTAAATAATATTTTAAAATCATTGAGGTTTGCTTTAAAAGCTTTGAACTGTTTCTTTCACAGTCCAGTTTGTGGTTACTCATAAATTCTTTATAGCCTGAGGTTCTACTTCACTGGTAACTTCTTCCCAAGAAACAGATTTGAGGTTTTATTTCTAACTGTGCAGTGGAAAGGATCTTGTGGGTTACTGCATACCTATTCCAGGGCGCCTTGTATAGTGACACTCCAGAAATATGCATGGCAATTAGACAGCAAAGTGCACTGTTGAAAATTTCATAGACGAGGCAGTCTAGAAATTTGGGACTGTTTCTAACTCTTATTGCTCTGAGAAAATCCTGAAATAAATTGGCAGTTTAGGCTAAAACAGGGTCTGTGCCATCATAAATCTGCAGTTCAGTTTTACAGCAGAACAACCAACTCCCACAGTACATACTCTACTATTCTATAAAATATTTCAGCTTAAAATGTCATCAACCAATGCATGGCAACTCCAGTGCAATCAGCGGTGGTTCCTGACTTCCCAAAGGCTGGAATTTGTGTACCAGTTTCAGTATTATATCCATACCAATCCAGCTTGTGACAAGCTGGCACTTGACTGTTGGTCACCCAGCTTTCCAAATGGCTGCACAACTCTGTCATGTAAGGGTGTGTGTGTGTCTCACGCTGTCAGGGCAAAAATAGCTAAACAATGGTGTCCCATTATGTTCACTTAAATTCCTTAGAAGTAAAATTCCTTAGAAGTAAATTCCTTAGCAGTAAACCAGGTTTCTTAGGGAATCCCCAGCAGACATGAACTGTCCAGTCATTGCATATCTCTCCAGAGATGCAGTGGGTTCACCTCAAGGGTTGGGTCACAAGACTGATCAAGTTTCTCAGCTGCCACCCAGCCAAGATGAGAAGTACTGCAGATTTGGTGGGGTCACTGGCAATAGCATTAGCTCAGTGCATCAGAGGCCCCAAAGAAATGTGCAAAAACGCACATGGAAATCAACATTTCCCACAGATGTAGCTTACATCAGGATGCAAAACCCATTCAGATTTTTTAATCCATGTATTATTCATAAATTTTCCTCCCCACAGAATAAGCTAAATACACATAATAAGCCTTTTCCACATCTTCGTGTGTGAGTTTGGCATCTACCACATGGGTTTTGGAGGTGTGATTTGAACACACGCAGCTATCTGATTACCCATGAGTTCTGAGTCCTCTGAGGGGATGAGAAAGCATTCTAGACCAGGGGTGTCAAACTCGTTTCATACAAAGGGCCAAATAGCCTGCTCAGCCCATGATACCTGCTCAGGGCTGGAAGTGATGTCATTAGGCAGGAAGTGATGTCCCATATCTTGAAATATGATCAAGATATGCATATTTTCTCTTCTGTCATTTGCAACTAATGAGTTCTTAAGTGAGAAAAAGGGCTTATTTTTTATTGTGACCTGTTTAATAATAAAAAATAAGCCCTTTTTCTCACTTAAGAACTCATTAGTTGCAAATGACAGAAGAGAAAATATGCATATCTTGATCATATTTCAAGATATGGGAGAGCCCAATTTTCATGTGGGCTGCTCTTTCAGCTGTAACTCCTTAGAAGTGCTAAGCAGCTGAGAACCTGAGGGTCAGATAAAAAGCTTCCGCGGGTCACATCCGGCCCCCGGGCCTTGTGTTTGACACCTCTGTTTTAGACTGTCTGGTGGAGACAGTGTGCAGGACTAGGAAGTTTATTTTAGAATTAACAGATGAAAGTTCCGTGAACATTCAGCATTTGTTGAATGGTGGTTGTGAGAGCACAAGTCCAGCCCCAAGACCTGATGCCTGAGGTGGCACACCAAATGCTTCCCCCTCACCTGATGATGTACCAGTCTCTATTTCTCTCATTTTACAATGTTCTGGTTTAGCATTCTGCTCCCCTCCACTTCCCTCTGCCTCTCTGTCCCACCTTCTTTTCTAATCCAGGGAACCAAAGGAGAGGATGGAGCAAAGTAGGCAAGTAGGCATAGATGGACACGCTCCAATCTGAGCAACCTGTTCAGCTGGCCTCATGAATGGACCACTCCGATGAGGGCTAAAGGGGAATAAAACTGGACTCTTTTACTGATGCACACTTTGTACCTGTCACTGCCAGCTTCATGGTGATGGCACTGGTGTTCATTCTGAAAAGTACCACTTGAAGGAGGGTGTTTCAATGATTATAGGGGACAAAGGTTGGGGTGGTGACCAGACTCTATTTCAGTATAGCTTAACTTTAATGCATGTTACAAGCTTATTTAAAAGAGGCAGCCATGCTTGTTCTTAAACTTGAAGGTACTACCTCTCTCAGAAGGCATGCGGTCTTCATGGCAAAGCCTCTTTGAAGAGTATCAAGTCTTTTGATGTAGGAACTTGCATAGTGTGAAGGAGTGTCTGAAGTGAGGACTCTCTCCCTTGCACGCATTGGGAAAGTGGCAAAGGGTAACCTCTTAACTGTGGAAAATGTGTGTGTAAAGTTGTGCTTGTTTCTAGGACCGCAGACTCTCTTGTTTCTGGTATGTGTTTCCATAAATTCAATTCAGACCTTAAGTCTTGCCTCTTACAGCCTAATTCTGAAGGCAGCAGCTCTGCCGGGTGCAGCAATGCCAGACTGCTACCGCTGCATCCAATGGCACTGCCAAGGCCACCAGAGGTCTCCTCGGGGGAAGGGGTCTTTAATCTGTTTTGCTGGTGCAGATTTGAGAGACCTGCCAGCCTAATATGGAGTTCAGGATTCACTCGGCTGGTCCCAACCCCTTCCTGCCCTGGTTCCTCCCCTTATCTTCCCCCTGTCCCCAAGGCCCTTGGCACTGCCCAGAGCTCTTACCTAGAACTGGGTGGCATCTGGCCTGCACAGATATTTTCATCAAGCTGTCCACTAGCACCCAGTTGCAGAGGTCTCCTTTAAGTAAGAGAAGAATTGTTCTCTTACCCAGAGGAAGGCTTCAGTGGTGTGAAGGAGACTGCTTGGACCAGAGACAGCTATTTTGCTGTTGCGAGTTCACCTCGATCCATGCTGCAGGATCGGACCTGGGAAGAGGGTTAGGATACTGCCAGCTTTGCCAATCCTGCCCCCTTCCTGTGATCTTATCCATCCATTTTCTGGTAGACAGAAAGTAGCAAGAAAATGGCAGGTGCAGGAGTGGGGATTATGGATGGAGTGGAAGAGAGCAAATGAAAAGGAATGTCACAGCCGATAAACATGTTCTGTGCATAATGGTTTCCACTGAATTGCTTGCATCAGGAAATATTTGCATATGTGCTGATGCAATTAGTATGTGATACTTCAAAACATGACCACCACCACCACCCCCAAATCTCTAAACAGAAGCCTTAAACAATTAAATCTCAAAAAAGGCCCAAGGAAATTTTGAAAAGCCATCCCCACTCCATGCTCAGCAGACTAACAGTATTCTATCAGCTGAAAAACTTGAACTGGAAGGACTTGCACTTGCTCTCTCAGAAGATTGACTATTTGTTCTGGAATACAAGCCATAACTTTGTAGTGCAAAATAAGATTTGTTGCTTTTTAAGACTATGCTGCAAGTAGCAGATTCCTAATGACTGTGCTAGAGGGATACACTCAAAGATCAGTAAATAATGATTGAAAAGCAAGTAGGCTGCAGGTTTGCTGGCGTGCAACAGAAGCATCAACCTTACTGAGTAAAATGCAGTGGAAATCCTGAAAAAGTGTTATTTTTGTGGAGCCTTAATAGATGACAAGGTTGTTGTTGCAAAAGATAACTGTCTTGAGATGTCGTTAATCCTTAAAGATTTATGACCTTTTGTTCAATGTTATCTTCCAGCTCTTGAGTTGATACATGTTCTTGGAAAAAAAATAGTGTTAAAAGACAAGCTCTTAATTAAAAAGCAGACATACAGAAATAGATGGCTGTGTAAAATTGTTTCATGGAATCGGCATCTGCTCTTTTTCATTAAAACACATCCTCTGAAAACCTTTGTTTCAATTGTCCTTTCCTCATCAAAATTTCTTTCCTTCAAGACCAATCTTTATAAACAACACTCCTACAGACTAAGAACACAAATCTGCCAGGAACATCTTTACATAGATTGGAACAATAGAAACCCATTGCTCAAAGGAACTTGTATGGGAGATTGTGCCATATGTGCATGGGTAGCCCAATCCTGAAGCTGGCAGCTCTGCCGGGTGCAGCGGACCAAAACAGCTACCACTGCATCCAGTGGCATCACCAAAAACAAGCTAGATAGTGATGTGGTTATAAGAATTGTATATGATGTTAACAGATGGGATGCTTCACTGAATGGACACCAGTTTTATTCTCATTTCTGTTTCCTTTATTTTTTTTAAGCCAACAGATTGACACAGAAAGTTTTGATGTATGACGTGCGGGTGGACAGCATAAACATTCATTTCACTCTGTAATTACTACACTGGAAATTATGATGGTGATTCTTTTCCTTTTATGATACTCTGGAATCTGGTGGCACCAAATTCAGGGGACCGTTTCTTTGTTGATCGCAAGATGGCATGATGCATAAGCATTCTGCCAATTAATTTGAGGTGTCTTCAACCATTGCTCATTACTCTGTTGAGTGCTCTGCTTGCTATTTGATTGAAAGCAGTCTGGAATTATTTAATTGATTCAATTTCCCCCCCACAGTAATTAGCCAACTATAGTTTTGAGTGAAAAACATGTCTGAGATAATGAGCATGTGCTGATTAACCACCATCAGCTGCATTAAAGCATATGGTAGGTTTGTTGGGGGAGGAGAGCAAAGCTGAACCATTTTGTTCCCCTGCTTTATATGGTGGTAATCCATTCCAGTGACACTGTTGTATTAGGAAAATATTGTAATGTGAACCCAGTAACTCATTTTATTTTGTTATTTTTTCCAAGACCTCAGAAGATGAAGTTTCTGTCACAGAGCTAAGTTATCTCTGTCTCTAAAAGTTGATTTTAAAGTGCCTACTGCATTCTGTTATCAGTTTACACAGTGCTGAAATTTGTAAAAACACATGGTGTCCTTTCCCTTTCCTTCCTTGGAAAGCTTCTAGGTTACCCCTAAGAATTGGTTCACAGTCTGCCACCTGACTCAACTTCATGGTAGAGCTGAGCTGACCCTGTCTAAGACTCCCTGCACAACATGAATCCTTCTTGTGCACTTGCACACTTGTATAATGATTAGCATTTTAACTATAAAAGGTATTTGCTGTGTTATTGATCTGCAGTGCTCTGAAATGGACCACAATCTAAGTGGTCCACAATCTAGTACTAAGAGAAGTATACTCTTAATGGACACTCTTTAAATAAGAGTGCTTAAATAAGAGTGTCCATTCTGATATTTTGGTTACTCTCTGCTTGTTAAATCAGTACCTTAATTGAGTTTTGACAGTTTCTTGGCAGTAATACAAAACCCACAAAATAAGAACTTCATGAACTGTGTCCTGTACTTATTGAAGTGTGTGTGTGTGTGTGTGTGTTTCAAGCCTTGAGTAGCCAACCACTTCTAAGTGTGGGTGCTGTAAAAGTTTTTAGGCAGTTAATTAAATTAGCACATAGATAGACTTTTGTACAGCCCCCTTCCATTTCTATAAGAAATTCCCAAACTCTTTGCATCAGAGTGAAACTCAAGTCACAGGGAAGCAGGCCACCATTTCCCTGTGATCCCTACTTTGAACAGTGCTTTTTCTCAGCCCTCCTACCAATGATCTTATTCAAACCGCTGCACACCAATTACTGTCAGCATAAATTGAGCAAGCTTGCAAATTGCCTTCAGAGTCATCCAGGGAAAGCAACTTTTATCCCTCAGAGTAACTGAAATATTATGTTGATATTGTATACAATTATTCTGGTAATTTATCAGTTTTTCCTCCAGGACAAGTTAAGTGCACTTTATGCCTTTTTAGCGAGACCATTCTTAATGCATGGCATCCTGAATTATTCATAACTCGCTTTTTGGTTTTCCAGGATTCTTTATATAGATTTTTGTTTGCTAATGCACTTCATAGACTGTGTTGTGCACTAAAGCATTATATAGGTGATGGCAGCAGTAATAGAAATGCTCTATTATGCATTCTGGACTTCTGCATAAACAGAGAGGATATTTTTCCTCTCTACACATCTACATGCACATTCATAATATTCCAAACACATTTATCAACTTATCCTTTTCAAGGCAAATTTGGGCAAGTATGTCAGAAGGTCAAGTAGTGGGGATTGGCAGCCCAATCATATCTAAAATCCCATGCAGTAAACCAGCAATGTGTAGGATTTTTGGCTGCAGGAGGTTTCCTTGGGGTAAGGGGACATTTGTCACCTTGCCCTGGGGTAAGTTCTAGCAGGCATGATGGGTCAACCTAGACCTGCACCAAAGATATCACTGGAAAAAGTCCAAGTTGATCCATGCAGGTGATTTGGTCTCGGGAAGACAGTTAGGATACAGTACATGTGGTGCTGCTGATCCTGCCTCAATTTCTCCCCGTTCCACATTCTCCCTGCCCTCCCCCTGCCTTCAACCTGCTCCGAGCTGGACTTACCTGGTCCATCAGGGACCCCAACTGCTACCACGCATGCAGGAAGGCTCCAGCCTCCCACCGGTTCTCTGTGCTGTCGCAAAGTGCTTTATGGCACTTTTGTGATCGCGTGCACCATCAAAACATGCATTCCTCTAGTGCAGCACTTGAATAGGTTTGGGCCATAAGTCTTAAAACAGGAAGTGCTCATTTCTCTTTCAATGCAAATGGTACCAAAGAAAAATAAATTGTTTTCAGCTGGTTATTTCCTTCCAGTTTTACTTACACACACACACACACACACACACACACACACACACACACACACACACACAGTGAGTTCACATGTGCATTTATTATTAAATGAAGACTGTGTCATCAAGTAATAACAGTTAAGGTATGAAATGGCCTTCACAGAAAACAGATTATTAAAGGAGCCCTTCTGTTAGGGCACTATCCCTCCCCCCAAAAAAACACACAAACAGGCTGTGTTCCTTGAGATGTTGGCTTTCAATTGGTGAGTTTCCCAGAATGTGATATTGCCCAGTGATAGGAAGTATTTTCTTTCTGAATTTCTGCTGATCTTACAGTTATTAAAAGCTCATGAGTCCTGCCAAGAAGACGGCAGCAATTCTGTTTCCATGCCATCCTTGTACCAGCTCAGATGCAATCCTTTTTCAATAAAGGGAATCAATACATAACTGCAAATCATTGGGAGAATGAGGAACCTTGAATGATAACCTATAAATGCATGTGGAACTTTGCTGTTTCAGCCCTAGATGAGTTCCCTGAGCAAAGCACAGGACAGTTCTATATCATAGGCTTTAGCTAATGTGGTCCTGTCAGTTTGTAAATTCAACTTTTCTTGACAATTCCCTGACATCCTAAAGTCTGGAAGGCACATTTGGAGAGGTGAGAATATCAATTTGCCAATCAAATGACTCAATTTCCTCTAAATATTAGATTTACTTTTAGAGAAGTGACTTACGTTTCATATTTCACAGTCTGTAGAAGGTTGTGAAGAATGATAATAAAGTACTGATATAAGATTGCTAAGCCCTCCCTTTCTGGCTTACTATTATACAGCTATATTATTTATTGTAATTTTCCATGGCAAATTCAACCTCCACCCCAATAGATAACCTAGAGGAGTGTGGTGGCAACTATGTATGTACTTTTAACAACGATAGTTAATGGGGCTTACTCCTGGGTGAGTGTGGATAGGGTTGCAGCCTTTGGGATGTTTGGGGAACTTATTGTAAATTTTTAAGAAGCTCTGTTTGTGTAAGGGCTGGGATGAGTATTTTTCACCAATTATCCTTTCCCTGCCATAGCCTATTTGTGAGAATTGCAGAAATCTCAAGGACAGATATCTGGGAGCGTGGGGAGGTCGGTGGAATTTGCTTCTCTCCCTTGCTGCAAACAGAAGACAAATTTAGGATACAGACCTAAACCAAGATGCTTCAGTCTCGTTCTGGAGGATGTCAGATGAAAGCCCTCTTTGTATGCTGTGGAACAAAATATATTCCCTGAGTGGTGGTGGAGGAAGTCGTGCCTCCTCATGTACTGTTAGGTTCAGTGGACAATCACTTTAAAGATTTCATTTGGGTGTTCTGAAATGAATCCATTGCAGGGGAATTTTCTTGGCAATTGCTTACTTCCGTAGAGCAAATAAGTTTCAAAATGTTATATGACTGATTGACTACAATGCTTGTGATGATAGCGGAGTGATCGTGGACTCTATCAGCACTGTTTTTGCACATGTGAAAATTCCTTTGTTCCATCCTGTGAGCAACTTCCTCTATTCAACACAGAGCTGGTTTATATCATGTTTACGATATATACTGTTTTTTATCATAACATATTACAATAAAATAACATATCATAATTGTTCGTAATATAAATAACTTTTAAAAAGCTATTTATCATGATCTTGCTTCAGTTATGGGGTCAGAAGTAGGACATTGTTTTCCTCAGTTGATCTTTTGTGATTGTTTTGGTTTTGTTCGTTGACTGCTTGTTTGTTTGTGTTTGGTTATTTATGTTAATTTTATAGTTTGCATTATTATATTATTGATAATGTTTGGGAAACTGACTTAGAGCCCAATCCTGAGCTCGGCTGTCCAGCTTTCTGCCAGAGTGCACTGTCACAAATGTGCCATAAGGCACGCCTCCGAGGCTTACCACTGGGCCTGCACCTGTGTTAGCCCAGCACTGGCCGCATCTGGGCTAGCGCTGGGTGGGCGCCCGTCCTCCGCTGCTCGGCGGTCTCATGGACCGCTGAGCCACAGCACGTTAAGCGAGGGCAGGGAGGGGGGTGGGGGGGAGGTGTTCCAGGGAGGGGGGAGGCATGGGGAGGGCGGAGAGAGGGCAGGGAGGAGACATGACGGGGAGGTGGGACAGTGGTAAAGTGAGTAACCCCATTGCAGGGCTGCTTCCCTTACCCAGGGGAAGGGACGAAAGTCCCCTTCTCTCAAGGTGCCGCACATGGCAGGCTGAGGCGCACAGGATGCGTTCTCAGCGCCACTGCAGCCGCACATTCCAGGCAGCTCAGGATTGGGCTGCTTGTTCTCATCAGAAATGGGATGTATACACAGTTTTTTAAATAAATATTTTGCTTCCTCGGCATCGGTCATGTCGTGAGAATGGATGATGGCCGGATCCCCAAGGATCTCCTCTATGGAGAACTTGTGCAAGGAAAGCATCCTGCAGGTAGACCACAGCTGCAATACAAGGACATCTGCAAGAGGGATCTGAAGGCCTTAGGAGTGGACCTCAACAAGTGGGAAACCCTGGCCTCTGAGCGGCCCGCTTGGAGGCAGGCTGTGCAGCATGGCCTTTCCCAGTTTGAAGAGACACTTGGCCAACAGTCTGAGGCAAAGAGGCAAAGAAGGAAGGCCCATAGCCAGGGAGACAGGCCAGGGATGGACTGCACTTGCTCCCGGTGTGGAAGGGATTGTCAGTCCCGAATTGGCCTTTTCAGCCACACTAGACGCTGTTCCAGAACCACCTCTCAGAGCGCGATAACAGTGTCTTTCCAGACTGAAGTTTGCCAACAAGTTTGCTTCCTGCTGCCCAACCAATGAAGCGTGAAATATTTTGCTTTTGTTTTAATATTTATTAAGCTTTCATATTTCTAAGAACTGCTGATACTTACTAAGAAATTGGAGACAGACAGGATCTAAAGACAAATGGCATTTGACAAGAATAAAATAGAATTACGTTATCAACATACCACAAAGGCCGTAATACCAAATCAGCTTGTCAGCAGTTCATCCTTTTCGAAAAGAAGTGAAAACCACTTTGTTCCAAGCAGTGAATAATACCTAATTCCATTAATTTTTTGGGTGTCAGTATTTTTTCATGCAGTGGAAGCCAGGATATAGTAAACTGATTAATGCCAATCTAACTAGGGATTGGAAGTAGAGTACTGTCCAGTCATATACAGGTGGAGCCTGTTTATTTGCAGATTATACATCTGTGGATCTGACCCAACACGGATCCCCTGGACCCACATTGAGCCAGACTCGGCTCCACCTGAGTCCTCCGAAGGGGACCGGAGCTGTGCTTTCTGAAGCCCCGAGAGGCAGTGCATGTCCTCCAGGCTTCAGCATTCTAAGGCCTGGGGAAGCCCTCCAAGATCTTCCCTGAGCCTTAGAGTGCCTTAAGAGGCAAAAACAAAAATTTCTTCTAGTTAAGAAAAGTGGGTTGTAAATACCCTAGATAAATAAATTCGGAAGTATCAATTTCAGTACATTCTGAAAGAAAAACAAGGGTCACAGCTCAGTTGTGATTCTACTGTACAGCTAGTGGCAACTTCCAGCTTGCTTCTTGTGTGTTGTTTGTCCCTGAAATCCCCCACATATTCTTTTTTTGTCAATGGGAAACATCTCAGTTTTCAGTAAAACAACTTCCAGGGCTACAAATCAATTAAAAAAAAAAAATTAGAACAACTACCGCTGATGAAGACACAAGTGAGAGGAGAGGCCAATGGATATTTTTAAAATTTACCACTAAATTCAAACCCATTTAAACTAATTTCTTAAAGTTAATTTTGTAATTTTAAAATTAGGGATAGAGATAGACGACAGTTCGTTCTTGTCAAAATGTATAGAATTGTGCTGTGAGTGAAAAATTTGGTAAGTTCCTCCATTTATTCAGTTATAGAAACTTCAGGATAACTCACAGCACAATTCTATACATTTTGACAAGAGCAAACTGTCATCTGTCTCTACCCCTAATTTCTTGGAGTTGGATATACATCTAAATGGAAAACTTAGATGTCTCCCCAGCTCGGCTAGCCACTATTAAGAGAAATAATTGGATTGTCGTTTCTGAACAGGAAGAAGTAGTCTGTTTGCTTAACTATCTAGCACAGGGGTGTCCAAAGTTTTTGGCAGGAGGGCCATATCATCTCTCTGACACTATGTCAGGGGCCAAGGGGGAAAAAGAATTTACATTTAAAATTTGAATAAATTTACATAAGTTTACATAAATGAATATATTAAAGATGAACTTATATGAATGAATGAATAGCTCAAGGCCTATAAAAGGCCTTGCACAAAGCAAGGCTGGCCTTTCCTTTGCTGCTGCTACTGCATCACAGACGTGAAACAAGAAGGAGCCCTCATCCCACAGCTCTTGCGAGAGGTCAGTTACAGTCACAGTCACGGTGAGAGCAGTTTTGTCAGGCCAGTGTGGACTGCAACAAATCTCTGGAGGGCCAGAGTCTCATTGAAGACTGTGGGCTCCCTGAGGGCCGCATTGAGAGGCTTCGAGGGCCGCAAGTGGCCCCAGGGCCTGATCTAGCATCCATTGGCTGTATGGAACAGGGTGAGATAATATAGTGGACAAGAGGCTTTCTGTGTCTTAATTTTCATAGCAAATCTTGAAACATTTGTCGTGGCACCTATTGTAGAACAGCATAACCTAAACTCCCTCCAAGAACTTTATTCAAGTTTCTAGGTAAAATTTCAGTAGGCGTTATTCATGTTAGTTAAGTGCAGAGAAAGATGAGTTGCTATTCTACAGGCTGCAATGACGAATATGTTAACTTTAAGTGGAAAACTTATACTTTTAACAGATTGTTCCTTACAAAATTTATACAGGGATAACAAAATTTTCTTTTTAAAAAAATAAGAACAAGTGAACTACTACAGCAGGAAGAAATAAGGGCAAATGCACAATTTGTGGTTTCCTTAGCTGGGAACATGAAGAGACGTGATAAGGAGCAGCACAAGGCACACAGAGTGTATTTTTAACAATCTCTTGCAATAGAAAGAGCCAGAGTTATTGGAATCCGAAATGAGCCCAGGTTGATACCAATCCACAAGAGGAGTTCGTCAGTGGTAACAGAATTTGAATTATATTTTACTAGATTTCCTGCATATGTCAAAAAATAAGTAATTGCCAATTACCTTACTCGGAAGACCTGGTAGGATACAATCAGGTCACTTAGAAAAGAATAAAGGTAGCAAAGCCAGGGGAAGATCTGTGCTAGAGAGATACACTGTAGAGAGTGTCAAGGAACAGGTGTGGAGAAATTGAGAGAAGATGAACTAAGGCAAAGGCCAGTATTTGCATGAGCTTGAAATGTAGATGTTGGAATTGAGATGCAGGAAACACACACAGGCACAAGCCTGCGTGGGTTAATTTTGTGCACCTCTTGCATTCATCTGCACCTCTTTGTTAGTGGATACTTTTTCACCTATCATTTGTTTGGGAGTTGTATGAAAAGCAGGTCTGAATTACTGATGTGCACTGAATGCAGCATATTATCCACAATTCGGTATCAAGATCCTCATTCCTAGAAGTACAGATCTGAACAATTGCTTAAATAGTGCATCATGTTCCCTATTTGGAAGCCTGAGCAGCATGCATGCCTTAATGCAGACTGCATTCACTGTTGGTCATCATATCCTGGATTGGCTTAATTGCATGAGAACTTATGCAGTTAAGGTTGCAATCCTATGCACACTTTCCGCTGAACACAATGGGAGTTACTACTTAATGGACATTCATAGGATTGCACTGTAAGCTTTCTGCTCCTCCCAGGTATCTGATAACAGCAAGCCTATTGTCCTTTTTGGGGACACTTATCTGCAAATGCAAATATGAAGCAAAATTTGCAGATTTTTATACATTTTTCATACCAAAGCATTGCTATGAATATTGTGATTATATGTTAGTATGGATTTTAACTGCATCTGCCCCATAGGAAAGAGCATTAAGAGCTGCTACTAGGAAAAAATCTAGTTCTCAGCATTTATTTCCCCTTTCTTAATCAGATGCATTGCCATTCTTCTCTTCTTCACTGTATCTTCAAACTAATTGTTTGTGCACTGCCAAGGCATTGAAGTATTTTCAGATATATGCGTTCTCTTTGCAGGTGAAAGAAAAGATGCTGGTTTTCCACAGTTTCTGCCCATGTCATGCTTGTGCAGATATCAAAGCAGAGGAGGGGTATTTGTAATTTGAGTGAGCATCCTGGCCAACATGCTGTTTGCATTTTCTTGACAAAGCAGGAGCTGCTTGATAAATGGACATTGGCGATATCTTTCACAACAAAATGGAGCTTTTGAAACTGTTATGGGTATAGGTGGCATGTTTATTTATTTTATTTATTGCCAGTGATGTAATGGGCTCAATCTAGCAGTGTTGGGTGAGTCACGCAAATACACGACTTTGGGTGACTCTGTGACTCGTGAGTCATGCACGTGGAAGACTCTGAAAAAGACTCGGGGATGCCCCTGATTTGGCACTCATCCCCATGCACCTGCTCTGCCTCTGCAAAAGCGGAAGTGGAATGCAGTCGCCCCACTCTCGCTTTCCCTGACCTGGGGCGCCCTGCAGGCGCTCGCACAGGGCTCCCCGCACACAGGGACAGCTGCTGCAGGGACTGGAGGGTGTACCCCAGTCCCTGCAGCCCAGTCAGAAGGGAAAGTGGAGCGATCGTGCTCCGTTTCAGGTTTTGCGGAGCGAGGCGCGATCGCTCTGCTTTCACTTTTCCTGACCTGGGGGGCCCTGCCGAAGTTTGCGCAGGGCTCCCTGCACCCCCGGGAGGCTGCAGGAGGCTTGGGCAAGTGCACCCAAGCCCCTGCAGCCCCCCTCCCCTGCCTTCCCCCTGTCTCCTGGTGCCCCCGCCCCTTAAGGGGGCAGAGGCCAGGACCCACAGGCTGGGGCATCGCAACACCCCAGTTTGAATACCACTGCTGTAGCGGAAAGCCTCAAGTATGAAAGCGGAGGCAGTTACAACTTGCAGGGCTTCCTGAAAGGCCATTTGGGGAGTAGAGATTATGGCCTTGGCCCACCACCCCAGTGCTACTCACTTCTCTGTGGGCCTCTCTGACAAGACTAGTCTCCTATGAGATTTCTAAAGTTGTGTAATCCTCAACAGTTTTCCTTCAAAATTATGTAAAGAAGGCTCAGGCTAGCTACATTTCCCTGGGAGTAATTCCCATTGGCTATAATGGGACTGACTTCTGAGTAGACATGCATAGGATTGGGCTCTTAGGACCTGAACCTATCCAACTTTCCAGCAAAAGTGCAACTGCAATGCAGCCCCAAGGTAAGGGAACAAGTGTTCCCTTATCCCGAGGAGGTCTCTGTGACTGCTCTCCACCATAGAATGCGGTGCACACTCCATTGGTATAAGTGCATCACCACTGGAAAGTTGGATTGGATTTGGCCCTCAAGTCAATAAGCTTTGACAAAATGCCTTTAAGGGATATACAGTTCAAAAGAGAATATAAATCCTTCCAAATTCTAACCGTCTTGCAATTGTTGCAAGTAAGTAAATTTTATTTCCTCCAGAAACAAACAAAAAAATGATAGCCTCTCTCATTGGCGTCTGAACTTTCTATCATTTTCTCCACAGCTTTTCTCTCACAGGACCTTGACATGCAAATTTGAGAATGCCAAAGTGTAGCAGTTTTTCCCCCCAGCAGAAAATATATGTTGCTTGGTATTTTTTAATCGCCCCATCTGTCACTTTGAGATGTGCCAAACTACAATATTGATCTTGTAACTCTGGGGAATGGTATGATATTTAGAATTGTAAATAACTTTTTTCTTTGCTGTGTTCAAGTGTTTAATTTATACACACAGCTTGATCTTTAAAAAACTGTTTTTCAGAATCTCTGACATTTATCTTTAGATAATTAAATGTAATATTTTAATACACATATTTATGTCATTATTGGTTGGCCGAAGCAGTTAGTCTTGACATTACCTTCACTCTGTGGAGAGTCATTTCATGCACAGTTGGAACCCCAGCCTGCTACTTCTGATGTTACCTTTTGAAAATTGTGTGGTGTCTTCAGCCATGGAGAACACAGTGATCTGACTCCTAGTAGTAGTGGAGATAGGTTACTATAAAGATATTTGCAGTATTGAGCTGGCTGGTAGCTCATGAACCAGTCCATGTGAGCAAAAAGGTGGAGTATTGCAGCCGTTTATCTTTTGATTTAAGTTTGTATTCTATTTTGGTTTTAAATATGTTGCCACTTTCTCCAAACCCTTGAGATTGGTTCGGGGAGGCAAAAAGAACAAACACACACTAAAATCCACTGCCGTTTTAATATGAGAACTGAGCAATATTTTTGTTTCAGATTCGCTTATCTCTTTTAGCCACAGGCCATAGCAATAAAAGTATAATTACCAAGCAAAAATCACAACAATATAATATCAAAACCAATTTAAAAACAGAATTGTAGGAGGAAAAACGCATTGGCAAGGCATCGACTAATTACATGCCCTATATCCAGCTCACAACAAACTACATTTGGTTCAATGTATTTTTGTAAGCAGCTAAAGCAAAAGTAGCCAGACTCCTGGGGGAAGGCAGGCTGACCAAGGGGAGTAGTGACTTGTGGTCAACATGCACTCACCCCTTCCTGCTCCATGTTTTTTACTGGGCCAGCAACTGAATGGGGAAAAACCATAGTAGTTTGTATCCATCACTGCCATCCCAGGCTACTGAGACAAGGTGTGGGGAGTGGTTTCTGGGGGGGGGGATACCCTTCACAGAACAGCACAGAATCCCAGAGGTTCTTAATAAAAATCAAACCCTCAGTAATGTCTGTGGGGCAAAGAGACATGACCATCCACTGATGTAACTAAAAGAAAATGGAATTAAACAAAATGGGAGAAAGAAAGGTGGGTAGTAAGTGTACAAGCTGGCTGATGGAAAATGTGCAGTTTTCATTCAATGATTGCAGTTACCATTAGTGCCCAGCAGATGGAGCAGGGATGTTACTCAAATCTTTCATCCCATCCCATTCCCCCCCCCCCCCCGCACAGGCAGCTGCATTAAACCTGTGGACGTTTGTGTGCTGGCTGGAGTCACTTAGCAGACAAAGCAAAACATATTCCTTAACTCAGTCTAGCTAGATGGTCCCTAGCTTTATTTTGTTTCAAATTCCAGTTTAACAACAAAAAAACTATTCTAGGCTCTAAAAATAGTTTGTGGAGAAACTGCATGTTTGGATCTTGAGCAGCCTGATCCAAATGAGCCTCAGCACCGATACTGGGTGTCCCAAGCATGCCATAAGGCACATTTGCATCACCTTGTGAATAAACAGCACCAGCGGGGAGGCCTGGGCTGCCCCACTGACACCTTAGCAAGAGCCCCAGCATCCTGCAGAGTGCAGGTAAGCACCAAGCAGTGTGGGGGAAGCATGCCTGGATGGAGGAGAAGGGAGAGAAGGTGGAACAGGGAGAGGGGCAGAAACAGGAGGGTCTCCTCCACTAAATCCTATCCCCCGTGTCTGGCTTCTGAGTGGAATAGCTGCCACTAAATCCTATCCCCCGTGTCTGGCTTCTGAGTGGAATAGCTGACACAAACTTGAGAATCCCTGTTCAGCTGGGGCTTTACTCAGGGTAAGGGGACAAGAGTCCCATTCCCTCACAGAGACCTCCAGCCTGCTCAGATCCAGCACAGGATCTAAGCGGTAGGCATTTGGAGCTGCCACTTCTGTGCTGGATAGGATTGGGCCCGTAGAGCATTTTTGCGAACCAAGTGGATCGTTGGGCAGGGGTGTCATTTAATTGAACTATTTTAGTGATTTGTCAGTATTTTTTCCTGGTGTGCTATATCATAA
This sequence comes from Tiliqua scincoides, assembly GCF_035046505.1. Classification (NCBI taxonomy): domain Eukaryota; kingdom Metazoa; phylum Chordata; class Lepidosauria; order Squamata; family Scincidae; genus Tiliqua; species Tiliqua scincoides. The sequence continues at coordinate 8,048,863 of NC_089825.1, forward strand.
TGTTGTCTCTCTTTTCATTGATTCCCTTCTCGGTTGAGTAAAACAGGATAAAATTTTGCAATTTATAATTTAGAAAAGATTGCTGGTCTTTTTATTTCTTTTTTTTTTTTACAGTTCCAGAAGGTAGTATTTCTCATCCGCTCAAGTTTGTTCACAAATTGAAGGTGCTATCATTCATAAATGAGTGACAATAAGAATCTTATTTAAACAGATTCTCAGTTGTCATAAAACATTTTCCTTAAAATAACTTTTATATAAAGGCAGGCTGACGATGGTGATAAAAATAATCCTTTATGAACTTTGGAAATAGTTTTGCGGGAAAATAGGAGATACCACAAACATACCAATTGTAGTGACCAGTAAGCTTTGTGAGTATGATTTTTTAAAATCATCTTGTGATGTCATAATCAACCATGTGTTTGGACTGGGGTTTTTGAGTGCTTACTAGTTCAAACTGTATCCAAGAGTTAAGAACTGGTGAGATATTGTCATACAGTATTCAATTCTCCTAGTAGTGTGGTTTGCAGTTGTTTAAGGGTTATCTTGTCTGTCTAACCCAGATATTTCTTAGGGGTTTGGGGGATTGTGCTGAGTGCACCAATGACAATAGGGGTATTGGTAGTCTTCTCTCCCCAAAGGTGCTATATTTCAATTTCTAGGTCTTTACATTTTTTACAGTTGTATAAAAATGTAACCCCTGGGGGCTGGGGGCTAAGAATAGGCCCTCAGTTTGGCTGTACTTGTCGTAAGAGGCGACTAAACAGCCACCGGGTAGATGGGACTCGTCAGCCTAGGAAGGCAGCTCATCTAAGAGAAGGAAACTCTGACCTCAAACCTCCACTGCCTTGTGGCTACATCCAGTTCTGGAAAAGGCTTCAGGAGTCAACCTCGAGGCAAAATCAGGAGCCGGAGTCCCTTAGGCAGTTCATGGCTGAACACAGTCACGTTCTGGCAACTCCTGCGACGCCGCTGGAACCAACCGTATTGGCTTCTGCCTTTCCATTGGACCATTCCAGCGACGTGGAGAGGGGGGATTTGCTGCATGGGTAACAGCCTATCCTCCATACCTTCTTTACCCAGGCTTCGCGCACTGGAGAGGACACTCCAACTTCGCCATACGGCGTCGGCACAACACGGGAAGCAGCAGTTTACCGGTTATAAGTCTTTGCTCGATTGGCGTAGAGCATGACGCCAGGGGCTGCTTCCGACGGTGGGAGAGATCATTGCATCTCATTGGGCAGCTACCGCCCGCCTTAAGCTGGGCAGTCCCCAGCCAGTAAGGTGTTGCCTCGCCACGGTCCGTTAACCTCATGGGGTGCGTGGGGTTTAGGGTGAAAACCGACAAGCGGATCGACAACTCTGCACCATGCAATAGAAAACAGAAAACTCCTGCCCTAAAGCTGGGCACCTGGAACGTTAGGACAATGACACCTGGCTTCTCTGATGACCTGCAAGAAATAGACGACGCACGCAAAACAGCTGTCATCGACATGGAGCTGAGCAGACTGCAGATGGACATCGTCGCCCTTCAAGAGACTAGGCTGCCAGATTCCAGATCTGTCAAGGAGAGAAATTTCTCATTTTTCTGGCAGGGAAAACCACCAAACGAAACCAGGGAACATGGCGTTGGCTTTGCGGTCAGAAATACCCTGCTGAAATCCATCATCCCACCTACTGTGGGAAGTGAAAGAATTTTGTCCCTGCAGCTCCAGTCATCAGCAGGACCTATCACTCTCATCAGTGCTTATGCACCGACTCTGTCGTCTCCAGCAGAAGCCAAAGACAAATTCTATGATGACCTGGCCACCACTGTCAAGAAAATCCCTGTAAAAGAGCCATTGTTCATCCTCGGCGATTTCAATGCTAGAGTTGGTGCTGATAACAGTTCATGGCCCACTTGCTTAGGTCAGTTTGGCACTGGGAGGATGAACGAAAATGGCCAACGCCTGCTAGAGTTTTGCTGTCATCACGGTCTCTGTGTCAGCAACACATTCTTCAACACAAAGCCCCAACATAGAGTCTCTTGGAGACATCCAAGATCAAAGCACTGGCACCAGCTCGACCTGATCCTCACCAGACGCTCCAGCCTTCCCAGCATCAAGTTCACATGCAGTTATCATGGTGCTGCCTGCGACACTGACCACTCCCTGGTGTGCAGCAGAGTGAAACTGCAAACAAAGCGACTGTATCACACGAAAAAGGAAGGAAGACCTTGCATTGATACCAGCAAGACCCGGGATCAGAGAAAAGTGGAGGAATTTGCACAAGCGCTTGATGAATCTCTTCCAGGCCCGGCCGACGCAAACGCATCCAACAGATGGGAACATTTCAAGAATACCGTTTACAACACCGCCTTGTCCATATTCGGCAAGAAGACCAACAAGGCGGCAGACTGGTTTGAAGCCCACTCTGAGGAGTTGACACCAGTCATTGAGGAAAAGAGGAGAGCTCAAGCAGCATACAAGGCCTGTCCCAGTGAGCGCAACCTGCAGGTCCTCCGAACTGCTCGCAGCAAAGTCCAACAGACTGCCAGGAGATGTGCTAACGACTACTGGCTCCAGCTCTGTTCCGAGATACAGATAGCAGCTGACACGGGCAACATCAAGGGGATGTATGATGGTATCAAGCAGGCCCTAGGTCCAACACAGAAGAAAATTGCCCCTCTGAAGTCTGCCACAGGCGAGGTCATCCAGGATCGGGCGCAGCAGATGGAACGCTGGGTGCAGCACTACTCTGAGCTATATTCCAGAGAAAATGTAGTCACCGAAGAAGCACTGAACAACATTGAGTGCCTGCCTGTGCTGGAAGAGCTTGACAGTGAACCAACCCTAGAAGAACTTCACGTGGCCCTGGACTCCCTTGCCTTTGGCAAGGCACCTGGAAAAGACAGCATCCCTGCTAAAGTCCTAAAATGCTGCAAAGAGATCATCGTCACTGAGCTGCATGAAATCCTCTGTCTCTGCTGGAGAGAAGGTGGAGTACCTCAAGACATGAGGGATGCAAACATCATCACGCTGTACAAGAACAAAGGTGACAGGGGTGACTGCAACAACTACCGCGGCATCTCTCTCCTTAGCGTTGTAGGAAAGCTGTTTGCCCGAGTTGTACTAAAGAGGCTCCAGGTACTTGCAGAGAGCGTCTATCCAGAATCGCAGTGTGGATTCCGAGCCAACAGGTCCACCACTGATATGGTATTCTCCCTTAGACAACTGCAGGAGAAATGCAGGGAACAACGACAGCCACTCTTTATAGCCTTCATAGATCTCACAAAGGCTTTCGACCTGGTCAGCAGAGACGGCCTCTTCAAGATTCTACCCAAGATTGGATGTCCACCCAGGCTCCTCAGCATCATCAGATCTTTCCACAAGGACATGAAGGGCACTGTTGTCTTCGATGGCTCCACATCAGACCCTTTTGACATCCGAAGCGGAGTGAAGCAGGGCTGTGTTCTTGCAGCAACCTTGTTTGGGATTTTCTTCGCTGTCCTGCTGAAGCAGGCCTTTGGAACTGCAACAGAAGACATCTATCTCCGGACCAGATCAGACGGAAAGCTCTTCAACCTCTCCAGACTGAGAGCAAAATCCAAAGTCCAGCTGAAATGTCTGCGTGACTTCCTCTTTGCCGACGATGCAGCTGTCACTACCCACTCTGCCAAAGATCTCCAGCAGCTCATGGATCGTTTTAGCAAGGCCTGCCAAGATTTTGGTCTGACAATCAGCCTGAAGAAAACACAGGTCATGGTTCAGGATGTGGACTCACCTCCCTGCATTACAGTCTCTGAGCATGAACTGGAGGTTGTCCATGACTTTGTGTACCTTGGCTCAACGATCTCCGACACACATTCTCTCGATACCGAGCTAAACAAGCGCATCGGTAAAGCAGCTACCACGTTTTCCAGACTCACAAAGAGAGTCTGGTCCAACAAGAAGCTGACGGAACATACCAAGATCCAGGTCTACAGAGCTTGCGTCCTGAGTACACTTCTGTACTGCAGCGAGTCATGGACTCTTCGCTCACAACAGGAGAGGAAACTGAGCGCTTTCCACATGCGCTGCCTCCGACGCATCCTCGGCATCACCTGGCAGGACAAAGTTCCAAACAACACAGTCCTGGAACGTGCTGGAATCCCTAGCATGTATTCACTGCTGAAACAGAGACGCCTGCGTTGGCTTGGTCATGTCGTGAGAATGGATGATGGCCGGATCCCAAAGGATCTCCTCTATGGAGAACTGGTGCAAGGAAAGCGCCCTACAGGTAGACCACAGCTGCGATACAAGGACATCTGCAAGAGGGATCTGAAGGCCTTAGGGATGGACCTCAATAAGTGGGAAACCCTGGCCTCTGAGCGGCCCGCTTGGAGGCAGGCTGTGCAGCATGGCCTTTCCCAGTTTGAAGAGACACTTTGCCAACAGTCTGAGGCTAAGAGGCAAAGAAGGAAGGCCCATAGCCAGGGAGACAGACCAGGGACAGACTGCACTTGCTCCCGGTGTGGAAGGGATTGTCACTCCCGGATTGGCCTTTTCAGCCACACTAGACGCTGTGCCAGAACCACCTTTCAGAGCGCGATACCATAGTCTTTCGAGACTGAAGGTTGCCAATACAATACATTTTGTGATCTTTTCCAACTATTTCTCCTTGATTTAATTGTCTTCTGGAGTGTCCACATCAATAAGCAACATTTTATCAATTAGCAAGGTCCTTTCAAAAAAATTTTTAGGGCAACACCTGTGCACTCTTGCTGATGACAACACTAGTCATGCTGTAGAAGCTCCAGAGCTCTGTTCAGCCCTTGCCTGGTCACCTGCAAATGCATGCAACAATGCCAAAAATGTTTTTAAATTAAACATGGCTTTGGGCAACTGAGTGTATGAGATGTGAAATAGCAAAGAGACTGGGTGCTTAATCCTTTTTCAGACAGACAATTTTCTGCTTCAGATAAGTTCTGAAATGGCTTCCCATCCCTATAGGAAGCATGTTTATACCTGAAATTGTGTATCTGGAATCTCATGATGGAACTGCAGGCTTCAGGGGGGGTTTTAAAGGGAAAAAACTGCTGGTGAGGAAAGGATTATGCATCCTTCCCTGTGCTGCTATGCTTCTTAAAAGTGGGGCCTCCCTGGCTAATTAAAAAAAAAAAGTTTGGGCTTCATTATGTGCATTTCTATGTAAAGTCTAATTTAGTTCTCCAATGGAAAAGCATGAAGAATTTGAGAAATCCCACTGTTTCCTGCTTATGGATAATCGCTTTCTGACCCCAGGTTCATATGGCAGAGACTCAAGTTTTGGTTACTTCCTTTTTTGCCAATTACTTAAGCTCTTAGGGTATGGATAATCTTCTTAAATGTAGCATAGCAACTACTGTATGAAGGGTTATGCAGTCATACAAACAATTGTAATCTGAGAGCAGCAGAGAATGGCATGAAGCTGAATCAATGTGATGTGAAGGTACAGTTCTTTTGAAAAATAATATAACTTGTACAATTAAAACTAGAGACAACAAAATACGTACTTGGATAGTTCCCTGTAATTAAAAGATTATAGACTGTCCTCTGGTGACTTTTAAAACCACTCCCGAATTGGCCTTTTCAGCCATACTAGACGCTGTTCCAGAACCACTATTCAGAGCGCGATACCATAGTCTTTCGAGACTGAAGGTTGCCAACAACGATGTTTGTAAATATGTATGGTTCTTACAGAACAACTCTTTTCAGTTAAGAATAGACTTGAGCAAGATTTATTTATTTAGAAAACATATCTTTTCCTTTTTGCCAGGGTCTTAAAGCAGCTACCTTGGTTACCCTTTCTAACTGCTTAATACAGTGTTTCTCAAACTGTGGGTTGCCGGATCCCAAAGGATCTCCTCTATGGAGAACTCGTGCAAGGAAAGCGCCCTACAGGTAGACCACAGCTGTGATACATCTGCAAGAGGGATTTGAAGGCCTTAGGAGTGGACCTCAACAGGTGGGAAACCCTGGCCTCTGAGCGTCCTGCTTGGATGCAGGCTGTGCAGCATGGCCTTTCCCAGTTTGAAGAGACACTTGGCCAACAGTCTGAGGCAAAGAAGGAAGGTCCATAGCCAGGGAGACAGACCAGGGACAGACTGCACTTGCTCCCAGTGTGGAAGGGATTGTCACTCCCGAATCGGCCTTTTCAGCCACACTAGACGCTGTTCCAGAAACACCATTCAGAGCGCGATACCAGAGTCTTTCGAGACTGAAGGTTGCCAACAGATGGGTTGGGACCCACTAGGTGGATCACGAGCCATTTTCAGGTGGGTCCCCATTCACTTCAATGTTTGTTTTATTTTTGTTGTTTTGGACTTGATGCTACCATGGTATGGGACTGCACTGGGGGAAATGTTGCAGTTCTGTACTTAGAACAGGCTACTATGTATATGCTTTTAACAGTGATAGTCAGTGTAGCTTTCTCTTGGGTAAGTATGTATAAAGTATGTATAGGATTGCAGTCTTTGGGATTTTAGAAATATTTAAAAAAACAGATCAGCAACTGCTTGGGAGGGTTAGGGAAGTTCTTCTTTCAAATAAATTTTTAAACTTATTGTAAACTTTTATTTACTTAATTGATTTGATTTTGTTGTATGGGGCATTAAAATGTTCCTGCTTGATGATGTCACTTCCAGCCATGACATCACTTCCAGGTTAATGACATCACTTCCTGATATTCTAAAAAATGGGTCTTGGCACTGAAAAACTTGAGAACCACTGGCCTAATACAAGTTATGTCTATTAAGTAGTCAATATCACTGAATTCAGCAAAACTTACCCTCTTCGTGTCTCTGGCTGGGCAGGGCAATCAATGAGGATATCAGCAGCAACTTACCCCTCAGATGTGGGGGTGTATCCATGCTTGGGCCCGCCCTGGTCTCATCTAGTATAATAGACTGTTGGGTCAACATCTCTAGAACATAACAAGGTCCATTATCTAATACATTCCTTGAGTGGCAGATTGCCAGTGGTTGATACAGTGATGCAGTGCTGAACTAGAAGCTGAGGGAAAGGCACCTTTAGAAAGAGATATCAGCTAGAATAAGAGTGAAAGAGTGTGAGTGAAAGTCATTTTTCTTTAGTACTATCCATGCTAATCCCACTTTGGACTAGCACCGATCAATGCAGTTCCTGTTGTGTCTTGCAAGTGTCGGGCATGCTGATTCACCATGCCTGATACTTGAAATACCCTAGAGACATCCCAGCAGCCATGCGGGCAAAAGGGCCGGGGTAACCAACGTAGCTGAAAGGTCACACAAATACAGTATTTTCCCTTAAGCATTGACAGAAGAACTGAAGGTCAAATCTGCAAGTGTGGAATACATTTTTTTTTTCCTCTGGGCAGTGGAAAATGTTAAAAGGTTTTGCGATGATACCACAGCAGATTAGGGCTGTTTTAAGTTTGACAAAGCACCAGGTCCAGATGAATTAGATCTCAGAAGTGATGAGTCAAAAGCAGCAAGTGAAACAAAAATCTGTTGGCAGAGATGTCTGATCCTTCCCCAAGCACAGGGTGGATCAGAAGTACAGGAGAGAGAGAGCAGGATGGGGGATACTGAATAAATGGAGCCTCAATGGTTGCTAAGAGAGTATCCAGGAAATGTTAGATTTTGCATGCCTGGCTAAGAGACTGTAGGCAGGAGCTCAGAAATAAACGATAGTGACAAATGAAGTGTAAGCGTCTCTGAGAAAAAGTACAGTACTTGGACAATGGGGGGGGGGCCTTTTTCTATTCTAATGGATTCCTGAAGATCAATCTTTTGTCTAAGAGGTGACAAAACCTTTCTAAAATGCAACCCCTTGGAACTCTGACAACCCTATAGCTGTTTTTGTTTTGTTTTGCAGGTGACTATATTTGTCAGTCCCCTTTTCATGTATGTGTTTTGATCAGGTGGGTTTCTGAATGTGCTTCTAACGTCAGCTTTGCTACTTCATAAACTGATAGCTGTTGTTGCTAGGGGTCTCTTGTATAATTGTGTTACTTGCCTTGACTCATTCAGGGCTAATGCAGTATGAAAATGTGTGTTTAAAAATAAGTACGCAAATGAAAGGATTTTAAAATTTCAGCAGATGCCTTGTGCACTCCTATTTCACAACTTCTATACAGAAGCATATTTTGGAATAGTTCTCACCTCAGACACATCTGGAATCCCATAAATCCCTCAACTGTCTAATAGCAAGGCTTTGTACTGTTTGCAAGGTGGTTGGCTGGCAGGTAGACTTGCCTAGATGTTAATTCAAGACATTTGGGACTGAAATGGCCCTGCTGCATTCATCCTCTCACCTCCAGTGCAGCAAAATCTGTTCTGTTAGGTGATCTTAATGGATGTGCTCTTGTAGAAAGCCACTGACTCCCATCTTGAAGAAGACTCGGATGAATAGGTGGTTTATTTTAAAACCATTCTATCCCAGTTTTCCTCACTTTGGAAGAAGGCTTCTTCTGTTGGAGTAAGGGAACCTTTGGCTTAGATTCAAAGGTGTTCTTCTGCTGCTCCCAGAAGGACTGTAGTCAGTTTAATACTGGAATGGAAGCCCAAGGGGACTTCAGTAGAATAAAACAGAACAATATCAAATAAGGTGAAAATAACATCCAAAGCAGCATCTACAAAACCAAAACTAAGCTATGTATCCATACCACCTATACTTTTCCACATCATGGAATGTGACTATGCCAAAATGGGCTGTGCTGCTTGCTGTGGTAGTGGTGGGCTAATCTGGAGGTTTGGGAGGGGAAAGGAAAAATATTTTCCCTTGCCCACCCGTAAGTCCGTTGACACCCATTTAGGCTCCTCAGACCTGTAGCATCTCCTTACCTGGTGCAAGTCTAAGGAGACAAAGGCATATGTCTGGGCAGGAGGTCTGGTCTGGGCAGGAGGTCTGGTCTAGAGGGTAGAGCCTCCATTTGCCTGAAGATTAACATCCACAAGGTCGGCAGTTCGAGGCCACCGGCACCGTGCGACCTTGAAGCAGCTGGCAAGCTGCAGCTGAGCTGTTCCATCTGCTCGGAGCGTGGGAGGATGGAGGCCAGAATGTTAAACCAGATCGGAGCGTAACATCTTGAATGTGGTGGTTCTTGAAAGAGAGAACCTTCTTTCAATTTGTAAAAATCCCTGCGTGGATTTAATAAGCCTGCCTGTGTAAACCGCCTTGAATAAAGTCTTGAATAAAGACCAAGAAAGGCGGTATATAAATACTGTATATTATTATTATTATTATGTCAGTCTGCACCAGGGGGAATAACATCTGGTGAAAGTTGCCCACCCCCTCTTGCCTCTAACACACCCTTGGCTTACCCTGCCTCAGTGTGCCACCCTGCCAACTTAGAAGGTTGGCAGGCCTTCTCCCTGCAGCAGCATGAAGGATGTCTGTGGCTACAGTCCAAAAGCGCGTGGCTATGTTTGCTTCTGCACCGGCGTTTGCAGGGCCGTAAAGTACGTTCTGCCACTGTAATGCTAGTTCCAATGGTGGCAATGTCACATAAGAGTGGGCTGAAAGGTTTTGGTAAATCTATTGTGGTACTGTAGGGGGCAGGGGCCAATATCTCTGATGCAATAAGATGGAATGCTCCACTTTATGAAAAAAAAATCTAATAAAGTCTACCTTTCTTCTTCCTCCCCCTCCCTTCCATAAACAGCAAGGATGGGAAGACATAATGTTGCCAAAGCTAACACTTTCTAGTTGGAGCTAGTTTAACATTGTAGTGAGAATGCTAAACGACATCAGAGGAACACTTTCTGTGGTTGGACAAAAGGGTACAATGCTCCCTAGTATCTGTTATCGCTTCTTTTCTTCAGGCTTCTGTTTCTTGTATGAGAGAGAGCGCCTGCCATCCATAAATCTTTCTCCTGAGTACAACTGAGAGATTGTCCTTGGTATGCCCTCTAGTGAAAGGAGTCTGTTTTTTGACATAGAGACACTTTATTACAGGCGGCAGCAACAAAATCAGTGGCTTTTTGCTTGGCAAACTATCAAGGAAGGCCTCAAAATGTCCCAGTGGGGAACGGTGGGGAACAGTGCTGGATCAAGCCATAGGCCCATCTAGTCCAGCTTCCTGTATCTCACAGCGGCCCACCAAATGCCCCAGGGAGCACACCAGATAACAAGAGACCTGCATCCTGGTGCCCTTCCCTGCATCTGGCATTCTGACATAGCCCATTTCTAAAATCAGGAGGTTGCACATACACATCATGGCTTGTAACCTGTAATGGATTTTTCCTCCAGAAACTTGTCCAGTCCCCTTTTAAAGGCATCTAGGCCAGATGCCATCACCACATCCTGTGGCAAGGAGTTCCACAGACCAACCACATGCTGAATAAAGAAATATTTCTTTTGTCTGTCCCAACTCTCCCAACACTCAATTTTAGTGAATGTCCCCTGGTTCTGGTGTTATGTGAGAGTGTAAAGAGCATCTCTCTATCCACTTTATCCTTCCCATGCATAATTTTGTATGTCTCAATCATGTCCCCCCTCAGGCGCCTCTTTTCTAGGCTGAAGAGGCCCAAATGCCGTAGCCTTTCCTCATAAGGAAGGTGCCCCAGCCCAGTATTCATCTTAGTCGCTCTCTTTTGCACCTTTTCCGTTTCCACTATGTCCTCTTTGAGATATGGTGACCAGAACTGGACACAATACTCCAGGTGTGGCCTTACCATCGATTTGTACAACGGCATTATAATATGAATACATATGCCTGGATAGACTGCAGGATTGAAATTGACTGTCTTTCTCTAATGGAGTGGAGAGAGAGACGCAATAGTTGTGTACTAAAGTCTCCCATATGAAAAGACCTTTCTGCGCCCCCGACCAAACTTGATTTGGCCCTGGCTAAAGTTTCCTGATCTATCATTTCACAGTTCAGTCTTCCATCCTCACAGAAAGAAAGATGGGGGGGGGGGGGGAAGTTTGGTACATTTTTAATTTAGAAGACAAATTTAATTTAGAAGACAAATCATGTTATAGCTGTCATGTGAATCCTACCAAAACTTAGGTTCCTACAAGCAGATTGTGGCAAATTCAGGACAAACAGAAGGATGTACTTCTTCGTGTAATTCATTAATATATGGATTTTTCTGGTGGCTTATAGCACATGACTTGAAAAAGAAGAAAAAAAGATTCTATGCATTTTGAAGATTTCCTGCTGTAAGTGGTCAGCCCTGTTGGGGGAAAGAGAGAAATTTGTATTTCTGCAGAGCAAGGCCTTTAATGGTGGGTAGATTGAACCAAGGGGGTGTGAGGGAATATTATAAGCCTTCCAGAGAGAGGAGCAGATTCAGAGCATCCTCTAGAAAGTGTGTTAATATTCAGCATGGATGCTGATGTTGACAGAGCATCAGACCATCGCATTCATGGGCAGTATGCAATTCAAATCTTGACAGATAAATAAAATATTTCAAAGTATTAGATGCTCAGGACAGACACTATCACAATCTTTGTCCTGCTTCCCAGAAGCATCTGACTAGCCACTACTGGTGATACTGGTGACGAAAAAATAGACCTATGGTCAGATCAGGCGATTCCTATGTGCCTGACAATTTATGTTCCACTAGAATGGTATTCTTTGTTTAGGATGTTTTTGCAATAGATGTATTGGCATAGACTTAATTCAGGCAGTTTTATTGCCACACCTGGCAGGTTTACACATCCATGGAATGCGGCATTACTACCTTGAGCAGAACCCAATATATATTTAAAGAAAACAAAATAAAAAAGAAATTGCACCTTTAAATCGTAATATATTTTGCTTATTGGAAAACAAGCTGAGCATCGTTGTTTTGGCCAGAGGCCTTCTCCAAACTGTGGGGAAATGCATTTAATTCTATTAAACAACATTAAATCATGTTCCATATTCTTTCTTCTCTGCCAGTCCCCTGCTAACTGGAGGAGCTAGGGCTCAAAAGGTTTTCTGTCTTGTACTTTTAAAATTGAAATGTGGACAGAAATATCCCACATGAAATACTGCGTTATTTCTGGGCCATGCCAGTTGTAAAGCAAAATGGCATAGAATACAAAATGTGTTTGGTTAGAATGGATTTAATTGCTTGGTTAGCTTCCTGTGAAGTTGTTTTCATTTCTCTCATCATCAACTTGAGATTACCAGGTGATCTAGATCAGGGGTGCTCACACTTTTTTGACTTGAGAGCTACTTTGAAACCCAGCAAGGCCCGGAGATCTACCAGGGGGGGAAGGAAGCATCTGACAGACACCCCCTTTAATGTATGGAGCCCCTGCTAGAGTCTAGTCAGTTTCGTCAGTTTTGTTGCTGCATGCCTGAAGAGCAGCTAAAGTGTCAGTTTCAGTGTCAGTTTAGTGTCAGCTAAATATGTCAGTTTCGTCTAGTCACTAGACGAAACTGACATATTAACAGTTTGGAGAGACAGGGCTCAGCGATCTACTCATTTTGCCTCGCGATCTACTGGTAGATCGCGATCCACCTATTGAGCACCCCTGATCTAGATATTTAACCCAATCCTAACATGTGCTGGAACAGGCAGGCTGGTAGGATTGCACTGTATCAAGTGCAGGGTTGGGGCTGGCTGGGGCTCAGCCCTGGGCAAGGGGAATTAATTCCCCTTATGCCAGGTAATATGGCAGCAGCTGCATTGGGGTAGTCTGTGCCACCTAAAGAGGTGGCGCAGATCCAAGCAGTCTTGACATTGTGCTGGGTTGCCCAGGAGGGGGGTTAGGATCTGGCCTAAGTGATGGATCCTGGCTCCGCTCCCCTCCTGGGCCCAGACCACCCACAGCATGCAAGACATTATGTAGAAAGTAGAAATAATGCAATCTTCTGTCCAGAATTACAGAGGTGAGGCAATGTTTCTGAAGCTTCCCATTTACCCCCTCAAGATTCACAAATTAGATTTAGGAGAGGGTTGTGAGTATGTGTTGACAGTGGAGGGGGGAGAAACATTACTTGCTTTCTTAGAAGGCTAAGGGAAACAGAAGAGTCAATGTTGAAAAGCAGAGCTGTCCATGATTCTCAACCTAGCAATGGTGATGGTCTCCGTGATGAGCAAGAGAAGAACTTTCAACCCTCTCCTCCTCACCATTCAATTCATGATTGATGAATTGTGGCAGGCAGGTGCCAATGTTCTGCTGGTGCCAGAAATTGGCTCTCTAAAGCACAGTGGACATCGCTTCCACCCAGCCAAAGTCTCAGCTAACCGAGAACCTTTTCTAAGTCTTTCCAGCTCAGCGGGGAGCCAATAAACTGGCTGACTGAGTGAAACCATCCTGGATATGCATCACTGCTCAAGAAACCATGCAGTCTGTAGCCCTCATGGCTCACAACATGAGGTAGCAGTGAAACAATTTATAGTTTGCCTGGTTCTAGCCCCAACAGTGCTTGAGAACTTGCTTGCTTCTAGGAATGGTGAAAGACTTCTCAGGAGGAGGGGTTGTAGTTGACTTTTCTCAGTACAAATCTCTTGATCTCCATCAGGAAATTACTCTCCTGGCTTCATTTGTAACCAAGGGATAACAAAATATCAAAGGGAGTTGTTGTCCTCTGTTCTTTCTTCCCCAGACCTTTTTTTTGGGGTCTTGCTGAATTGGGGGGGGGGGGAAGCTCTGGTTCAAGCAACAGGTCTATGGTTTAATCAACAGTGTGTTCCTAGTGAATGCTTGAAAAGCCCCTCTAACTATTTTGAGCATTCAGCAGGAGCTCTTGTAAAACCTAAATGGCATGTAGAGTAAGCCAGAGAGGGTCTTACATCAGTAAAGTAGCTTTGGATGCAATCCTAACCACACTTTCCTGAGAGTAAGTCCCATTGAACAAAATAGGACTTACTTCTGAGTAGACCTGGTTAGGATTGTGCCCTTTGCCACTTTGGCTATTCAGGGTGGTGGTGAGCAAAACTGCAGAAAGGCCTGAAATTCTTCATCCTTCCATGCCCTTATGTTTAGCATAATGGGCTGTTCCTAGCATATAGTAATAATCTGAATGGAAGCTGCTGGAAACCATAAAGATCTGCAAAGGGGAAACTGACATTTAAACTTAGCTATTTTCAGAGTGTAACAACAGCTGGTTCCACACTTATAAAACCTTCTTCCGTGGTTGTCTTTTTCCCTGCTGGTTGACATTCCAGCACTTTTGAATAGTGTTCATCTATGTGGCATTAAGTTAAATTACTGCATCCCTGGAGGTGTATGACAGCTCCGCACAGCCGGTGGGATTCGTTTCTGTTAATTGCGCTTTTCCTAGAAGAATGATTTTAAAGAGGAGGAGGAGAAAATGGGAAAAGGTTGCCTTCTGAATTATATCCTAAACCTTGAGGCTTAGGTTAGTAAATTTCACATTGACATTAGGGATTCCACTTCAGCAAGAAAACTAAAGCCAAGGCAAACATCTGGCACAATTGCAGAGCACATGAACTGTAGCAGAAAGTACCAATCAAGGCAGGAAAAGGAAATCCTTGTAATAGCACTCACGATTCCAGCCCTCTTTGTTTGTAAGGGTCTTGCTGTAGTGATCTAGTTTATGCAATTTTACATGTGCCTGCCTCATATGTAATTTTCCCTTGTTAAAGCCTCGTTTCCCCTGGTTTGTATGTTGGCTGCCCTGAGCTGGAGGTTAATCAGGAGCTTGATCCCCTACTGACAGATGAATAGATTGGGCAATGTCACTGCTTACCTCCTTCCTATTAGAGACACAGTTTGCAGGCTGCAGGCTTGCCAGAGAAGAAGAAACTTTTGATCACTGTTAGAATGAAGTTAAAGAACTATTTTTAGGTTGTAATCTGGTCTCCAAGGCCTACAGGATGAGTATTACATGCTGCATTACAATAATAATACTGTTGATAATAGTCTTGAGCTCATTCAGAGTAGTTACATAAGGTCATTTTTACATCGATTCAAGGGAGTGCTATCTTTTCTGGTTCTTAATTGAGTGGAGCACAAAAAAAAAGGTTCAGCTTCAATAAAAGCAATTGTAAAGTACTGGATTTCTCAAAGAGGAAAACAGTTTTCATTTCCATGTATTCCATAGCAGTTGCTTATTTTGAAAGGCAATTGATTGTAGGCTGTAGATTACTGTTTCTGGAGTATTCTGAATTAGATAAGAAAAATCAAAAGAACATCAGACTGATGGTTGACCACTTTGTATTTCACAATGAACTCCAAGGAATTTTTGTGGTGAACATTAAATAAAATTTCCCATAGGTGTGAATCCAGTATTCTTGTTCTCCATAAATGATGCTGTAAATATTACTGCCAAATGTCATAAAAACTAATCTCATACGATCATAGAGTTGGAAGGGACCTAAAAGGTCATCTAGTTCAACCTGTAGCAGAAAATCCTCTTAGAGCATCTCCAGCAGATGCTTTTTGTGTCCCTGCTTGAAGATTTTTAGTGAGTGTGAATTCACCACTTTCCTCCCCCCCCTTTCCTTCCCCTTCCCTGTTTCCCTGGCAGGATCCTTTATTCATCAGTCCACCACAAATTAGCATACTGAAGCAGCAGCAGGATGTAGCTGGAGAGGAATCCAGAGATCCTGGAAGCCTTTTCCTTTCTTCACATGTGCATATAGTCCTTTCAATCTGCAGGCCGCTGAACTTGAAAGTTAGATGAATGCTGAGCAGCATTCAGAGTTTGCAGATGTCTGGAAAAGTGTATTGAATCCTGAAAATATGAAGCATAAGTCATGTCTTTGAATCTGAAATTAAGAATCCTAAACATGATTCTGTCTTGAAAGCACCTTCGGCAGGCCACTGGTATGCTCAGCGAAGGCAGCAATCAGTGCCATGGTGCTGATGGCTATTTTTGTGGAGCCAGGGTCTGACGTTGGGCTTAACGCATTGGCAGAAAGCCATCAGTCGTGATCTTGCACTGGTGGGTATTGGGATCTTTGAATCTTATTCCATGATCAGCTGTGCTGTCCTTGGTGCTTCTGAAAAGTTCTGAGCCTCAGTATATTAGAGGGCTTCAGTGTAAAAGTGTATTGAATCCTGAAAATATGAAGCATAAGTCATGTCTTTGAATCTGAAATTAAGAATCCTAAACATGATTCTGACTTGAAAGCACCTTCGGCAGGCCACTGGTATGCTCAGCGAAGGCAGCAATCAGTGCCATGGTGCTGATGGCTATTTTTGTGGAGCCAGGGTCTGACGTCGGGCTTAACGCATTGGCAGAAAGCCATCAGTCGTGATCTTGCACTGGTGGGTATTGGGATCTTTGAATCTTATTCCATGATCAGCTGTGCTGTCCTTGGTGCTTCTGAAAAGTTCTGAGCCTCAGTATATTAGAGGGCTTCAGTGTAAAAGTGTATTGAATCCTGAAAATATGAAGCATAAGTCATGTCTTTGAATCTGAAATTAAGAATCCTAAACATGATTCTGTCTTGAAAGCACCTTCGGCAGGCCACTGGTATGCTCAGCGAAGGCAGCAATCAGTGCCATGGTGCTGATGGCTATTTTTGTGGAGCCAGGGTCTGACGTCGGGCTTAACGCATTGGCAGAAAGCCATCAGTCGTGATCTTGCACTGGTGGGTATTGGGATCTTTGAATCTTATTCCATGATCAGCTGTGCTGTCCTTGGTGCTTCTGAAAAGTTCTGAGCCTCAGTATATTAGAGGGCTTCAGTGTAAAAGTGAAGGTTATTCGATGGCATAAAGCAACTTCAAGAACATTTCCTCTGGTGATATGGAACCACACGCAAAGCACATTCCCATAATATGCAAATTAAGCTTCCCCTATTTTGGGATTCCGAGTCTGACAACCCTGGACAGCTTTGTATTGGGATATTGTATCATGCTGCACTGAACTCCTTTTGTTCTTACCCTCCTCCTTTCCTCTCTCAGATGTTGTTTTATAAAATGGGAGGGAGGCAAAAAGGTCTAACATGATGTGCTGTTTAGCAAAGTGCTCATTAGTCCGCCTTGGAGTGTCTTGAAAGAATGAACATGCTGTAATTTCACCTTTGCTGTCCTCATTATAAAACAGATGAGACAGAGTTCAGTTGCTGTCCAGTGTCTGCTAGCACAATATGAGCGTCTCTTGCAGCATCTCCAGTATTCAGAGTTGCACAGTAAATGTCAGCTCAAGAGTGCACTGAAGTAACACATTGCTAGATTCATCACAGTGACAGAGACATTCTAAGGTGGTTGCAGTGTTTTTGGCTCATGTGGATGAGAACAAACAAACTGGTGCCCTTGTGTTGAAGCCATAATTGGACCAAACTCCTAATACCCAATCTGTCTGTTCAACAGGTTTCATGATGGCCTGTATGGAAATAAGTGTTGCCTGGATTCTGGCTATCTTCCCTATAAATTCATTACATCCAGGTCATATCTATCCACTTAAATTTGGGATGGTTTTATATGTTTCAGCCATTTTCCCACACAAATACCATATGTGTTATCCAATAGAAGTATAGATAGATATAGAATCCTTTATTGGCATAAACAATAGAAGTATAGTGTTTGCTTAGTGTAATGGAGTATCAGTTGAGGAGGTGCACTTTGGCTGTTGTTCATCAGATCTACTGAGATTTAAGGTGCAGTCCTAACCAACTTTCCAGCACTGACATAGCCACAATGCAGCCCCAAGTTAAGGTAACAAACATGCCCTTACCTTGAGAAGGCCTTCTTGATTGCCTTCCCACTGCAGGATGCAGTGCACCCCACATTGGCACAGCTATGTCAGTGCTGGAAAGTTGGTGAGGATCGCACCCTTAGAGAAGTTTTTTGGGGCTGTTTTTTTTTTTACAAAATACAAAAATGAGAAGTGCAGAAAGTGGTGTTATGTGGTTTTTAGTTCATTATCACTGTTTTCCACCATCTCTAGTCATAAGGCATGTAGGTCATACAGCCTCAGAAACCATGCAAAAATGGAACCTCAGAAAATTGTTAAGTCTGTCAGGCCAATTTGTAGCTCTGTCATGTGTCAAAGTTTGTACGTTTGAATAGTCTACTTTTCGTCTCCAAAATTTCCTGCAGGAAAACAGATGCTTCATAGAAGTAGATGAGCTATTGAATATTTTTTCCCCAGCTGTGTTACTCAAATATGTAAAAGGATCCAAAGCAAAAGAGAAATGCTTATGTAAGGTCTTTTCTTGCAACATTTACAGTAAGAAGAATGCATTATCTTGCATGCAGATCATTTTAAACAGCCTATAAATCTGTATTATCATGGATAAGTGAAAATGAGGCTGTTCCACTTCTGAGTATTATGAAGAATTAAATATTCAGTGCGGCAACCGCCTTGAAGACGAGGAGTTCTTAATCTGATTGATGTGGTAGAAGCCTCCCCTGTCATCATAGTCTCTTCCTTTTGCTGGTAGCAGCTCAGATCCCACATTTCTTGACTTGAAAGGCTCCATCTTCCCTCTAATAATACACTGAAACACTTTCAGAAGTGGGGCTTATGGGTGCATTTTCTCTTTTCACTGACTTCTTACGTATTTGTAAATACTGTCTACATTGCCACCAGGTGTCACTATGGTGGTATTTGCACAGTTAGCAGTGTCTAATGCCAGAACTAAGCTTGAGTGCACAATAGAAGGAACCACCCTATGAAAGTTTCATTTTTCTTTAATGGAAAGGGGGGGGGGACTGCTCCTGTTCTAAGTGACCTTGATATTTGTCTTTTTATTTTGTATGTTCAATCTTGCTTCATGATCTTTATTAATTTGTATACAACTACAACCTAATTCATTGCTCATGCAGCATGAAAAACACAGAAGCTAAGCTAAATAAATTTCCCCCATTATTAGACTTTATATTGCATTGGCATCATACTGATGTCTCAGGGCCCAATCCTATCCAATTTTCCAGTGCCGGAGCAGCTGTGTCAATGGGGCATGCACTGCATCCTGCGGTGGGGAGGCAGTCACAGATGTATCCTCAAGGTATGGGAACATTTGTTCCCTTACCTCGGGGTTGCGTTATGGCTGCACCGGTGCAGGAAAGTTGGATAGGATTGGGCCCTCAGTCATCTGCGTTGCCCAGCTCATGAGGGTATCTCTTTCATCAGAGCTGTACCTTCATCAGCATCACTGATCCTGGCACTGGAACATAACCATGTGATGTAGACAGTCCATTTGGATGCTGTTTTTTCCTATCATGACTTGTTACAATCTAACTGGGCCTTTGTTTCATTTACAACACTTCTAAGTAAAAGTACAAGGATCAGGGCAACACTCTTAATGAGAATAGGGTGAATGGAATTATGGTGGTAGAATTGTCTAGTAGTAGAATTGTCTAATGGCGGTACTGGTCGTGCCTTGTTACCCACTGGAATTCTGTTCTGGAACCCTCAGTGGATATTAAATCAGTGGAAAAATAGCTTTAAAGACCCATTTCCAGGTTTCTTGCTCCTCCATTGTTGCCCCAGAATGCATTGGTATAGATGCTGTACTGCATTCAGCCAATAGTTGGGGTGAATAATGGAATCTAATGGCATGAAATTATAATTATTTAACAACTTGAAGGTAGAAAACTTCGGCTGGTGCCCGCTGCGGCCGTACTTGGATCATGCAGACCTGGCCATGGTGATCCATGCCATGGTGACATCGAGGTTAGATTATTGTAACGCGCTTTATGTGGGGCTGCCCCTGAAGACGGTTTGGAAACTGCAATTAGTGCAGAATGCAGCGGCCCATGTGGTCACTGGAGCTAGGCAGTTTGACTCTGTCAGCCCGCTTCTCCGGGGGCTGCATTGGCTGCCCATTCGTTTCCGGGCCCAATTCAAGGTGCTGGTTTTGACCTTTAAAGCCCTATACTGCTCTGGGTCAGGGTATCTCAGAGATCACCTACTTCCACACAATCTGGCTCGTCCTCTTAGGTCATCAGAGAAGGCCTTTTTACAAGTGCCTCCGCCTAAGGAGGTACATGGGGTGGCGGCAAGAAATAGGGCCTTCTCAGTAGTGGCACCAACATTATGGAACTCCCTTCCCCTTGACTTGAGAATGGCTCCCTCTCTTGAGACTTTTCGGCGAGGCCTGAAGACGTTTTTGTTTAAAGAAGCCTTCTGAGTGCATGGCCTTTTTAAACATCTTTTCTGTATCTTTTAGTATTTTTACAGGCCTGATTCCTCTGATTTGCTACGTTTTGCTCTTTTTATCTGACTATGGTTTTTATGGGTATAAGTTAATGTGTTTTTAATATGTTTTTATTTGTGGTTAAATTATGTTTTTAATCTGTTTTTAATATGTTGTGAGCCACCCTGGGTCCCTTTGGGGAGAAGGGCGGGATATAAATAAAGTTTATTATTATTATTATTAGAAAATTGGATTTTGGTGCTTTTTTCCTTGTTACAAGGCATTTAAAGGTAGACATCAATATCAGTGGTGAGTCAAATCAGTGGATGCCAAGATCTCACATGTAGTACAATACCATTATCAGGGCCAATTGGTATTACTACGTTTAACGTTTCCAAAAAGAGAATAGCCATTGTATCTACCAGAAATGGAAAAACCCAGCATGGCTTGATTTGAGTCAAATCTAGAGTCACCACCCCCAATGACTTGACTTGAAAACAAGTCATAATGGGGGCACTTTCTGAGTCTCTAGGTTGCCCTTTGAGTTGCCCACCCCATTTAAAAGCCTGCTATGGAAAAAACAGGGTTGCTGCTGAGGGGGGTGTGTGTGTGTGTTGGAGTTGTCTTTGAATACTCTCCCGATGTCCACCCTGCCCATCTGTAAACAGGGCAGCAGGGGTGGAACAGACAGGGAGACAGCCAGGAGAGAAGCAGCAAGAGGGAGGAAGGAAGGTCATGCGCAGCAGCTGCAAGGCTTACCAGGATGACCTGATCCTTGGCAGCTCTCCTCAGAAATAGTCCCACTGCAGCTGGTCATTTAATGAGGCTTCCTCCCCTTGCCCCAAGTAACACTGGAGCCATGAGGAGTAAAGCATGATTGCTATGAACTATCCCTCCTGTTCCCTTGGTTTCTGCAGACAACTGTAAGGCAAGAACTCCCTTGGGCTCCTCCTTCAGCATCCAATGATCATCCATTCCTTCCTTCCTTCCTTCCTTCCTAGCAGAGATGAGCAAAAGAGCTTACTCCCACCTCCCCCCTCCTCTCGGGTGCATTAACCCGGGGCTTTTCAAACTGAGGTGTCACGACGCCCCAGCCTGTAGGCCCTGGCCTCTGCACTCTGGAGGCAGGGAGAAGGCAGCAGCGCGATCCCCAGGATCGCGCTGCTCAGGGGGCTGCAGGGGCTTGGGAGCACTTACCCAAGCCTCCTGCAACCTCCCCAAGGTGCGGGAAGCCCAGTGCGAAACTTTGGCAGGGCTCCGCACAGCAGCAAAAGGGAAAGCGGAGCAATCGCTTCCACTTTCACGCCGCAAAAACAGTAAGCAAGCACACCCAGACATAGGCAGACTTGAGTCAGCATGTGTGGGGTTGAGTGCCAAGTCAGGGGGGCCCTGACTTGAGTGTTTTTCTGAGTCTTCCACATGCATGATTCACAAGTGAAAATGAGTTGGAGGAAAACATGCATTTTCGTGACTCATCTCTGAGTCATCAGAACCGAGTTACCAGCCCTGGTGTCTGTCACCGTAGAACTTGGGGCTACCTGAAATCTGTTTTGCACCTAGCATGGTCTAAGTTAGTTATGTCTTTGTAGCACCCCCTGTGTTTTATTGTAGGACTGATATGCACTTTAGATTATGGAGCTTTTGTTTCATGACTAGAAACATTTTTTCTTTACTGAACATCTAGTCTTAAGAATTCTGGGAAACTCAAAAGCTTTCTCATTACTGTGTGTGTTTTGGTTGGTCCTGATAAAAACTATCCTCCAGTTATTTGGAAATTGTTTCTAATGGACAATCACAGCTACCTGCAATTATTTTTAACTGGCAGTGAATCTTCACTTGCATAACTTCTGCAAGTCAGAAGTCTCCCAAGCATAGAGCTACAAACCAGAACTAGGCCTCTGTTGTGATATAGCTGTCAAGGTCACACCAGCTGGAGCAAACACAAGAAGCTGGAGGAAAGCTGCCAAGTTAGTCTAAGCTAACAGCAGCAGAAACACTCCGTGCTGAGCTAATATAGCGGTTTTGTATGTGTGCATCTGTCAGTTTTACACTGAGGTGCTGGAAAGGCAAAAAAGTATGGGCACAATCCTGACCAGGTCTACTCAGGAGTAAGTCCTCTTTTGTTCAGTGGGGCTTGCTCTCAGGAAAGTGTGGTTAGGATTGCAGCCTATGAATCCTAAGTCTTGTTAAAACAGTTTGCCTGCATCTTTCATATTATAATCGGTTCATCTTTAAATTTCCAAAGGGAGGAATTTGATTTCCTAAGCATCAGATAGCTGGATGTTTTAAGTAGACACTATTGCAGAAGAAGTGGTGGGAAATAAGTATTAGCCTGTGTATTCCATTATGTATTTGCAAAGCCGCCTTCTTCAGACTGGTAGAATTATTCCTACTTGCTGAATTCATTGAACTTGGAGGAGCCCAGCTAATTAAGCCAAATGTTGTGTCTGTATTTAGATCTGCTTTAGTGGGCATAATGAAATATTAACAGGAATTTGTATGGATGCATCATTTATTAAATGCCACCTTCTTGCCAAGGTGCTTTACAGAACAGTCTGCGTGGTCCCTACCCAGTGTGGGTCATGACTGTGGTCACAGAGTGCAGAAACTAAGAATGGGCCCTATAAATGATTAGCAAGCAGGAGGTGAAGATGTTGCTGCAGGGAGCAAAGAACTGAATCAATCATGTTCTAGAAAAGGCTTTTAAAATATTTGGATTCCAAAGAGAGTCTTAAAGAGACAGAGATGGAGAAGCTGCTTTGTGCATTGTAGAGAAAAGCATGAAAGGCTTAAGCCAAAGGGTTACCAGATTCAATCTCTGAACCAGACAGGCGTGATTTCTTTCAGTCACATTATACTGGATAAGAGCATTGCAAAAGCAGGCAGAATAATGGATGCATGTGAAGAGGCAAGGTTAGTGCAAGATAGAATTCATTAACACACTTCGTTAAATTGTGCTGCGTTTTTTTTCCTTTAGAGCAAAACACACTCAGTAGAAAAGGCGACCCTTAGAAATAGCCATACATGTTAAAGGATGGGTATTACTTTGTGAGCCTAGATAAATGTTTATTAGATGTCTACTCCACCCGCATGAGTAAGATTTATAGGCTGGCAAGCTGAGTAGGAGGCAGTAGCTAGGTAATAGCTATAAATACTTGCTGCCCTTCAAGATGTGTGTTCACTAAGCTTAACACAGTCTTTCTCTTGTTGCTATGCACAGCTGCTATGCACTGCTTTTCTTAAGAAGAGAGTCATTCTCAAACTATGGGACTGCCCCATCCCTCCTTTGAGGAATGGAACACCCGGAATGTGGAAAAAGGTACCAAGTTTCAAGGAACACCCTAAGGGAAATTGTGTCTCTTCCAAGGAGCATGGCAGATGAATGGATGCATCCATCAGAGGATTTGGAGGAATTTACATTGGATTTGTGGGCGCGATTGCTTCTCTATTTGTGTTATCGTTTTAAATGATGTGTTCCTATTTGTGATTTTAGAACACACCCCTCTAACCCTGTTAGGTTCCTTTTGCAACAGTAGACTATAGAAATCCTGATATTTCAGTCCATATTGGATTAGTGGCCCCACGCTCCACGCATTCTTGTACTTAGCAGCAGACTGTGTGCACACAACCATGCCTAAAATCTGGGCATGCTCATCTGTGAATCATTTGATTGGTGGTGGGTCCTGTGGCCCAGCAGATAAAATAATGGCACCATGCTATCCTTTGTTAGCATCGGCCAAGCATGTGCTCTGCAGGTGCAGGCTATTGCAAATGTGCCGTAGAGCATGTTGCGACAGCATCGAAGTTAGTAGCGTAGGTGGGAAGGCCGAGGAAGGGAAGCTCCATGCTGTGCAGGGGCAGATAGGAGGGGGTGTAACAAGGCAGGGAGGGAATGGGGTGAAGGGATTGGGCCTAGGTGGGGGGCAGGATTGGTGAGAGCAGCCGATGCTGTATCCTACCCCCCTTCCTGGGCCAGATCTGCCAAGACAGATCCTCTCAGGCTTGTGCCAGCAACTTAGCAGGCATAGGTCTGAGTAGAGCTGTTGAAATGACTGGGGCTTACCCTGGAGCAAGGGGGCAATTGTCCCCATCCCTCAAGGAGCCTGCTAGTGTTCCAACGGCCTCCACAGGCTGCAGCGGAGCCCATGCTGGTGCCACTGCATTGGCATGGGGGAGGTTGGATAGGATCGGGCTGTAAATTTAGAAACTGAAATAATGCAATAAGGTTATTGTAGTCCTAGAAAAGTGCAGGGCTGGTACTGTATGTTCTCAAAGGCAGAAACCAATTCTTTTTTTTGTTTCCTTTGTAAGTGAACCAAAACAAGAAGTTGCTGTGGAACAAATGGAAAGCTAAAAGGAAACAGCAGTAAACAATCATGGAATTGTTCAGCTCTCTCCTGCCTCCACAGTGATGCAGAAACCATTTGCAGAACTGAATAGCAGTAACTCCGTGACATAAACTGCAAATAGAGGAGTCTTGCTGTTACAGTAGAATATATTTCATGGAGTTCTAAGGCCCAAATCACAATGCTACTTAAAGATAAGTCCTTTGTTTCAAAAAGTGATCTGTGGCTTCATTCAGTTTTTCAAATAAGTCTACAGAAGATGTCCCATTTAAAAAAAAAGTCTCTAGCCTACCTGCCCAGGCATAACTAGTATTAGAAGCAAGCCAACGGCCTGAAACAATACAAAAGCCAAGTCTCTTCCAACTAGCAAAACATCCCTGTCCAGTTGCTTAGGAACAGTTTTTTTCTTGCTGTGGACCAACTGGCTGTTTGAGCCTGGTTCCATTCCTTGCAGGATGTAGCTAACTGCCTCAAACTTGGGCGACCTCCATGCCCTTTTTTGAAGGCATTCAGCCCCAGATATTTTTATGTGCTCATACAAGCATGTAGAGGAATGCGTTGAAAAGATTGTTCTAGGACCTGCCCCATGGATCCCCAAAACCACGTATAATGAAATCCATAATTTTGACATCATTAAACCCTCTCACCTCCGGAGGGCTTTCTGAAGCCAACAGAGGCCACACTCATCCACCTACGGCCTCTACAGACTTCAGAATAGCCCAGAGTGCAAAAAAGCGACTTCTGGTTTCCTTTGGGAAATTGGAAGTGACTTTTTTGCCCTTATAAGGCATTCTGAGACCGGGGAAGCATCTGGAGCAGTGTTTCTCAAACTGTGGGTCCAGACCCGCTAGGTAGGTCGGGAGCCAATTTTACATGGGTCCCCATTCATTTCAATATTTTATTTTTAATATATTAGACTTGATGCTACCATGGTATGTGACTGCATTTGGGGAAACATTACAGACCTTTACTTTTAACAGGCTACTATGTATGTTCTTTTAACAATAATAGTAAATGGAACTTACTCCTGGGTAGGATTTCAGCCTAGGATGGTTAAAAAATTTCCTGCTTAATGATATCACTTCTGGTCATGACATCACTTCTGGTGGACCCTGACATATTCTCGTTCTAAAAAGTGGGTCCTGGTGCTAAATGTGTGAGAACCACTGCTCTCTGTTCCAGAGAGGATTCCAGAATGCCCTCTGGAAGTGATTGTAGCACAGCTTTGGTCATATCTGGAGGGGCTCAGATTCTTTCTGCCTCTGTCCAAAGCTTGGGAGCCCAGACAGCAGTCTGCCTTGGAAAAGTTTTTCTCCTAGACCAGGGGTGTCCAAACTTTTTGGCAGGAGGGCCACTTAATCTCTCTGACACTGTCAAGGGCCGGTAAAAAAAATAATTAATTTACATTTCAAATTTGAATAAATTTACATAAATAAGTATATTAGAGATGGAACTTATATGAATGAATGCGGGTCTTGTAATAGCTCAAGGCAAAGCAAGGCCAGCTTTTCCCTTACTGCTGCTGCTGCATCACAGATGTGAAACAGCAGGCAGAGGAGGGAGCCCTCATCCCACAGCTCACGTGAGAGGTTGAACAGTTGGCCGCCACGCTGAGAACAGTTGTGTCAGGCCAGCACAGGCTCCAGCAAGCCTCCAGAGGCTCATTGGAGACTGTGGGCTCCCCATGGGCCAGATTGGGAGTCCTCAAGGGCCACAAGTGGCCCCAGGGCTGGGGTTTGGGCACCCCTGTCCAAGAGTAATGACGAATCCTTAAAAATCTGTGCCCCTGGATACCAAACTGTAGTGAAGCCTATGTTATCTAAGAGACGTAGCAGCCTGCTTCCTCCTGGTAAGCAAATACCAGGCAGATAAAACACTAAAAACTAACAAGTCTTATTAAAAGAGTTGCAAGGCTTTGGAACCACATGGTAGGTAATTAGCGGAGGTCAAGGGTAAAACATGAATTCCTTTGTAAGGAAAAAAAAAAGTAGAGCCAAAGGTTTTAATGGTAAGGAGATTGACATGTTGGCATCCTTTAGTCTCGGAAGACTATGGTATCGCGCTCTGAATGGTGGCTCTGGAACAGTGTCCTCTCCAGTACGCGAAGCCTGGGTAAAGTAGGTATGGAGGATAGGCTGTTACCCATGCAGCAAATTCCCCCTCTCCACGTCACTGAAATGGTCCAATGGAAAGGCAGAAGCCAATACGGTTGGTTCCAGCGGCGTCGCAGGAGTTGCCAGAACGTGACTGTGTTCAGCCATGAACTGCCTTAGGGACTCTGGCTCCTGATTTTGCCTCGAGGTTGACTCCTGAAGCCTTTTCCTTAACTGGATGTAGCCACAAGGCAGTGGAGGTTTGGGATCAGAATTTTCCTTCTCTCAGATGAGCTGCCTTCCCAGGCTGATGAGTCCCATCTACCCGGTGGCTGTTTAGTCGCCTCTTACGACAAGTACAGCCAAACTGAGGGCCTATTCTTATCCCCAGCCCCCAAGGGAGAGTAAGGAGATTAGCAAGCTGAAAACAAATGAATCCTAATGTAAATAAAATTGCTACAGGTTACTCAAGCTATCCAGCCAGTCCCAGCACCTCCAAAGCAGCCAAAGGAATGGACACAACCCATACTGAGCCTCTGTTGCCTCAGCATTATCCACAGGGGTTGTAGCTCCTGGGTGACACAGCCTGTGGGCATAAACCCTGATTTCTCTGAGCAATTGCTCATTTGGGGTTACCTGGCCTGTTTGAATCCCCCACTTCTGAACATCAGGTGTGCTTCATAGTCCAATGAGCAGGATTATGGTCTAGTTTCTTTTGGTACCAATGAAGAAGATGCTTTTGGGAAAGAGAGGATGCCAAACAGTAGTGATCTGCACCTGGATGATGCAGCAATTATCCTCAAGTTACTGAAACTTTAAATCCTTACACTTTGGTAGAATTGCCACTAGCTTCATATTAAAACAGTGAAGAAGATAATCCTGAAATAAAATGCATCTTGATAGCGAGTGCAGTGGTATTTTAAGACTTAAAATCTGGAGCAAGTCAAAACAATTTCAAAGGAAAATATCCAGGAGTGATCTTTCAGAGAGAAAGCAACCCTGTGGCTTTTAGCTTGCACCATTATGACTTTCACCAGAGTTATAATGACCAGATGTTGCATATTCCATAGTTTCAGATTTTAGGCCATAAAGCAGCCCATGAATGTCAGTTCTATGGCTTGGGGGGAAAAAAGAAAAAAAAACCTGGCTTTTGCCTAGCTGACACAGCACAAAATTACAGTTTCAAGAGCAAACACCACAATTCATCCACAACCCCTCTTTTTCCTTTCTATCACACACAGAGTTTTAAAATACAGCCAGATTTGTGAAAAGAAGCCAGTACAGGTTGAGCCTCATTATTCCATTCCAAGCACTCAAGTGGATGGCAAAAAACACACTATAGCAAATCAATTTAAAAAAAAAGTTTCTTTGCACCAGTGATTTAAAAACAGCCTTGCTGACCTTTGTGGTGTAAGGTAAGAGTCATTAAGAAGACAATCCATCAATCAGTCATCCTCCAAGGGCTTAGAAAGGTGCTTCACTCAGCCCCTCCCTTCCCCAATGCAAAGTGATCACCTTTCTTTCAGGTGCGCAGGGGGAAGGGAGGGGTTGCCTGGAGATTGAAGGATTGTTAGCCACCTGCTCTCTCTCTCTCTCTCTCATTAAGGAGGCTAATGTTAAAGGACTGCTCAGTTTTTTAAACTGATTGTAAAGGGATGCATTTTTCCCCTTCTCCAGGGGGTCAGCACATTCCTTCTCATTTGCAGGGGCCATTTCTGTTGAGTCAAATCCGTGTATAAAAAATCGGTGTATAAAATAGGCTGGACCTGTACAGACCTGCATAAGTTCTCTGAACAGTCAAAGCAAAAACCTGTGGTCCATTTCCAAAGTCTGCTGCCGCCGCCACCTCTCTCCAGCCTGCTGTGAAGGCGGCCTGTAGAGATCCACTTTCTGCCTACTAAAAGCGAGTGGAAAGTGGATCCCCCACCACCTTAAGTTGCTCCTGGTGCAGTTTCTTCTAATGTGAAAGTACAGGTCTTCTGGTTTGATGTAGAATGAAGGAGCTCCTTCATTCATGCCATTCCTTTAAATAAAACATGGAAGCCCTACACTTGAATAAACCATGGCAGCTTTTTCTTTTTTTTACTGTGTCAAGGGAGCAGATCCAAGATGGCATTTCGGGTCACACCACCGCTGGTTGTTTGGCAGGCAGGGAAGTAGGAGCAACAACACTGGTGAATGTGTAGACTCCAGGACCATTAGGCTTGCCCTAAATTTAATAGTAAATACTTTGAGGGTGGTTGGAAATGGCACTTTTTGAAGTAAAGCGTTCCAAAATTATTCAGAAAGCATGTGTGCTAGCAGGTTGTATTGAAAGAATTTGCTCCCTCTCTCCTTGCTTTATGCCTCACTATGACAAATATCACTTTCACATAAGCAGAACAAGTGAATTTACTTACTCGGAAATGTGTTAGAGAGATGGAGTTCCCAGCTATTGTTGAGTTATTGTATCCTACACTTCTCCTGACTCCACCACAGTTGTAGCAATCTACATTGGAGATTTTTTTGAATCTCTGCATGTCAGTTCTCATCCAACTTTAATCATTCTCTTTCCAGGTATTCTTTACACTTATACCCCAAGAGCTATTGGTACCAGTCCTGTATGGTACAGAATCTGCTAATGTTTTATGGATCTGCAATAGTACAGTGTTCTATACTTGAATGATATTCATAATTCACATTTCAGGAAAGGTTACTGTATATACCAAGAGTCTGCAACCAAAGAAATGACTGTTTAGTGTGTGCACCTGAGGCTGCAGACCAGCAAAAAAACAATCCCATAGCTAATTCTGGTAGTGCATGAGTTTAAGCCACCTCTGCCCAACGCTGCATATACGCAACAGGGATCAAATGTGTACATCTGTGGGCTGGGTAGAAATAATAATAATAATAATAATAATAATAATAAATGGGTTAAACATACTGGGGGCCTTTGCAGGTGTGATGGAAGGCGTACCATCCATGTCACAACTCATCTTTTTCAGTGTGGTAAACGTCCACACGAAGCTGCCTTAGAACTGGGAGATAAGAAATTCTATGACAGGTGAACCCTTCAGAATGTGATTCTCAAAGGAAAAATGGGATAGGCTAACAGCCATTCCTTACAGCACTACAAATACATTCGTTTTATGTGGTGTTTTAAATCTGTCCTGCTGTATCCAAACACTGCTGTCCTGTTTGGTCATGTATTAATTACAGAAAGATGAGCAGCTACAATCTTGGCACAGGTGGAACTCGAGATTATGAAGTGGCAGCAGATGTTATAAAACCTATGGAAAAAGAACAGAAGCTAAAATAGCTGACAAAGAAATTTGGCCCCAATCCTAATAATTAGGGTCTTGTGATGCTGTAACTATAGAGATTCCAGCAGCATAAGGTCCTTTATGGAACTGTAAATGCTGGGCCACCATTATGCACTTCTGTCTCTTTGTTGTGTTGTTGTGTTTGTGTTATGTCTGCCAGTAAAGGTCTTACCTTATCTTATCTATGCACTTCTGGGCTACTGCTGCAAATAGGCGGTGCCACACACAAAAGTGACTCCAGGAGCCAGTAAGTTGATGGTGGAGGTGTGTTTGGAAGGAAGGTGGCAGGGGGTGTTTGGGGTCAGGGAAAGGGAGGAAAGGAGTGGATCTCAACAGTCCCGGTGTACACCAGAGCCTATCCCTTTGTCCCAGGTTGTTTGCCCCTTTTCTCTCCTTGTACATACCCCAACAGAATGGCTGGTGTACAGGAGGGACCTCGGTATCCACTGATTTGCCATCCACTGATTTGACTCACCACTGATACTGGTGTCCACCTTTAAATGACTTTTAACAAGGAAAAAACCACCAAAATCCAATTTCCTACCTTTGTGCTGTTAAATAATTATAATTTCATTCCATTAGATTCCATTATTCACCCAATCTAGTGGCTAAATGTGGAATAGTGATTATACCAACACATTTTGGGGCGACAGTGAAGGAGTAAGAAACCTGGAAGTGAGTCTTTAAAGCTATTTTTAATTGATTTGGTATCCACTGATTTTTTTTATCCACTGAGGGTTCTGGAATGGAACCCCAGTGGATAACAGGCACAACCTGTATGTCCAAGGAGACCCATAGTCTACCACCGGGGTAGGTAAATATTTTACTGTCTGATTGCCTCCCTACCATTGGATGTAGTGTGCATTCTGCCAGCCATTAAGGGCTTAAAACCATTAAGGGCTTTTAAAGTAATTGCCAGTACTTTCAGTTGTGCTCAGAATTGTTCAAGCAGCCAAATGCAAATAATAAAATGGGTGAGATCTGATCACACCTGCTGGCTCCAGGCTACACCATTCTGTACCAGGCTGCAATTCTGTACCAGTTGCAATTTCTGAAGAGTCTTTATAAGCATCCCTGCCCAGAGTGTGCTATAGTGTTCCAATCTTGATATCACCAGCCTATGGCTAACTATAGTCAGGCCTGACTGTTCTGAGGAAGTATACAGCAATGAAGGTGGGTCAGCCATGAACCAACTGAAGCCCCCATTTCAGGTGATGGGTTGGGGGAGGTGGCAAGTTGGGGAGAGATGCCCAACATCCACCACCTGCCTGATCACTCCACCCACTTCATCCGTTCTCCTCTTGTGTTCTTGGCACCTATGCGAGTTTTTCCCTTGCTGATTTTATCAAGTGACTGGTGGACAGAATAATGCTAGATTTTCAGAAGTATGAATCTTTTTTTATGTATAACACACACACAAAGTACGTGTGTGTGTGTGTTATACATATAAAAGATTCATACTTGTAAAAATCTAGCATATCAACATGTTCCTTCAACCCTTTCTCCTGTCATATACTAGTTTTTATATGTATAGGGAGTTGTTAGACAAGGGAAGCATTAAACCATTGAATACTGTACATTCTTTGGACAGCAGGATGGGACACACAGCACTGATGATTATGTGTTTTGGCTGGGGAACCAAAAGCCTTGTGGAGTTGGTTATGACCAGCCTTTCCGTAGAGGTTGCTGTAGAACACTCAGTAAGAGTGACTGTTCCTGCAAAGATGAAGCACTGACTCAGAAAGTGATTATCATGGTGCCAAAATTAAAAAAATATCTGACTTTCAAAGCTAGTGCATCCACTGTGGTGTATGTTAACATATCCCAAGCCAAGCTTTCTTGCCCCTGAACGTAGTTTTAAGTTACTAGTTTGAAATCAAGAACACTGTGAGATTGAGTCGCTACAGTCTTTATTTTGCAGATCGGGTGCTCTTTTGGGTAATCGGGAGAAAGGTGGGGTATAAATTTAAAATAAATAAATATTAGCCAGACTAGGTGCTTTGAAAAGCCAGTACTGTCTTGGTGCATGTTCATTGATTTGTGGAATTGACTTGAACTCTTTAAAAGTTGTATGTAATTAGACAGAACAATTCCCTGCATTCCAAATGTCTTTACTCAAGTAATCAGTAGGGCCAGGAGTTTCCAAACTGGAAAAACACCCATCACTGGATAAAAAAAAAAACTCCTTGCCTTTCCAATGCCAAGTCAATCGATTTAAAAAAACAAAAATCCAGAGCACAGGGAGGAGGGGCTGTCAGTGACTGGCAAGCTGTTAATGGCTGTCAACAACCCTATAATAAAGTTTACAATTAATTCCTTGTGCTCAAATGCCACAGCAATCCCCAACACAGTCTTTCACAATCCCTCTGGCCCTGCTGGTATCTCACAGTTGTTCCTTGGAAGGACACAGTGGAAATTGTAGACCTCTTCTCTCTGGTGGCAGGCACTGCCCATCCACTGAGCAGTGCTGCCACCCATGTCCTATTCCTTTTCATCCTGCAAATTATAGCCTAGGAGGGCAGGGGCTCCATGTTTGACCCAGAAGGAAAGGAAGCCTCGCATAGTTGACTCCGAAGGGGAGGGACCGCTTGCACAGTGCATTCAGGCGCCTGCAGAACTTAGCGCTTTGCGCCTCCTCTAGCTACGCCGCTGCAGATTTGCAACGGTCATGAGCCATTTTAGAATTCTCAAAAACTGCAAATTATTGAGTATCTAGGTATATCATTTATAGTTGCCAGGCCCTTTGCGATCCGAGTTAGGGAATGTGGGGCTGCTCTAGTAATTGTGGCTACTCTGTTTAGGCTTTGACTACACATAATATTCAAGGGTAAGATTCTTTACATTGACTCTGTTTTGTTTTGTGAAAAACAACCGAAAGGATTGCAATTTAGAGGAAGAAGAACTGCTCTGGGGAAGAGAGATTAACGTTTTCACTTCCGGCTGTTCTGAGGGCCGGTTTCTTTAAAGGGGAGGAAGGAGGGTGACCCTCAGATGTGGACAGGAACCATGCCTACATTGGCTGTAGAAAAGCAGCTGGTGGCTGTGATTTTAATAGATAAATGACAGAAAGAGTTCAGGAGCCCTTCCTGCCCATAATCACAGGCAGAAACTAGAAACAGGCAGAAACAGCTTTTCACTTTAAAAAATGTTTGGTGGACAGAATTGCACAACTGAACGTCATATGTAACTTCATAGAATCATAGAGTTGGAAGGGGTCATCTAGTCCAATCCCCTGCCTTAGGCAGGAAATCCTCTTAGAGCATATCCAACAGGTGCTTGTCGAACTTCTGCTTGAATATCTCTAGTGAGGGACAGTCTACCGCCTCTCTCGGCAATCTGTTCCCCAGCCAAACTGCTCTCACCTTCAGGAATTTTTTTCCTGATGTCTAATCACAATCGCCTCTCTTGCAGTTTGTACCCAGTTTGTATGGAGCACTGTACACAATTTGTTAACACAACAGTGCAACGGAAATATATTAATTCACCTCTTCATTTGTGCAAGGCTACTGCAAGAGGACCCTGGTGTTGAACCTTGGCTTTAATTACAATCTGATAGAATTCCCTTAATTTCCCATTTTGTAGTTGCAGTCAGGGTGGCAGAGTAGTGAATATTTTCCATGCTTAAGGCTGGATGAAGATTATTCACTGCATTTAAAATTGTGAGAATATGACAACACAATAAATTTTTTAATATTGTTGGCATCCTTCAGTCTCGGAAGACTATGGTGTCAAGCTCTGAATGGTGGTTCTGGAACAGAGTGTCCTCTCCAGCCTGGGTAAAGTAGGTATGGAGGACAGGCTGTTACCCATGCAGCAAATCCCCCCTCTCCACGTCGCTGAAATGGTCCAATGGAAAGGCAGAAGCCAATACAGTTGGTTGGTTCCAGCGGCGTTGCAGGAGTTGCCAGAACGTGACTGTGTTCAGCCATGAACTGCCTCAGGGACTCCGGCTCCGGATTTTGCCTCGAGGTTGACTCCTGAAGCCTTTTCCATAACTGGATGTAGCCACAAGGCAGTGGCATTTTTTAATATAGAGTAAGATGAATTGATCTTACACATATGACTGGAGACTTTTCTGCAGCCATATTTCAAATCTTTAACAGTACTACTCCCCCCATCCCTGCTGCCAATGAAGCAATACCAACATGGCTTCCTATGGGGGACGGCAGTTGCAGAGGTCTCTTCTGGGTAAGGTGGTAAGCCCCCACAGTTTGGAGGGGTCTGTTCTGACCAACACTAGTAAATTTGCTGGTGCAGGTCTGCATGAACCTGAACCCCAGGATTGGGTCCAGGAAGGGGGCTGGGATTTGGCTGCCACCAAACCCACCCCCTTTGCCGACCTGATCTGCCATTCCCCCATCCTGTGGCCACCCTGTTCCATGCCCCCTCGTCCTGTCCTGTCCTGTCCTGCTTCCCCGCCATCCTCCCTGCCTTGGCGGATGGCTGGCAATCGAGTCCAGCACGTAGGGGAAGGCTCTGGCCTGCTTGCCAACATGCCAACAGTGTGTGAGTTCACATGCTGCCTGCAGCCAGAGTGTCTTTTACGACTGCTGCTGCCGCCAGCGTGGAACATGCATTCCCCTGGCAACAGCCCCAGATAGGACTGGGTCATGATAATTTCTACAGGAGGGCTTTTCAGCTATAGATCGTTCTTTAAGCTCTACTTAAAAGCCGCTGCAGTGCGTGGCATGTCACTCAGTTATTCATAGTGCAAGTTATGATTGCACAAGGAAGCCACTGGAAGTGACTTGCCATGGACTGATCCCCTCCCAGTTATAAAGCTCGCAAGTGCTCTCCACTTGACTTCTTTCTCATCCCAGTTCTTGAGCTTTCATATCCCACTTCTGCATTTGAGCAGCCGTTGTGGGAGCCATGGAAACTCTCAGTACGATGGGAAAATATCACACAGCGAGTTACTTATGGAATGGGGACCTCTCACTCCAGGGAGGCTTCCCACTGGAAACATAACATGTGTTCCAGTGCACTGCTGTGTAGCCACATTATGCCAAATCTTCCCCACAATGTATGGCATTTATGTGTTGCATTCTGATTCCATCTTGCCTCCAAAGATCTGAGGGTGATCTACCTGTTTATCCTCACAACAACCTTGTGCAGTAGGTTAGGTTGAGAGATGGTGTCTGCCCCTATGAGATTCATTGCTGAGCTGAGCTTTGAACCCAGCTCTTCCTGCTCCTTGTGTGACATTTCAACTGTTGCACTGTTCTCACTCCCCATCAGGAAATGGGGGCATGGTGCAATTTAGGGGGTGCCTGCAAGCAGCTTTTGCCTCCCAGAGAAGCCTCCATGCCAGTTCTTTGCAAGGAGCCACAACAAAGGCTGCTTGTTTCCTGTGACCAGGTCGGGGTGAGTGAGCATAACAGAGGGGAGTTTATGCGAGGTGCCCGCTCAGCATTTGTCCCTATTGATTCCTTATTGCAAAGCCCTGGAGTTAAATTGGCTGCTGCACATTCTGCTACAAGACTGCCAGGAGCATGCGCAGCTCTAGCCCTTGCCTGGCTGTGGAGGTGGGGAGCGAGGAGTACCACAGCACGGTCTCCTAGCTCTGAGCTGCCAGTTCCTGGTTGCCAAGCAGTTATTGTTTCTGTGAGGGTTGCGGAGGCTGTTGCTAATTGAAGAAGCCCTCTCAGCATCCTTCCTTCTCCTCTTTCCTTCCCGTTTAAATTTTAGAGGCAGAAAGGGAGAAAAAAGAGTGAGGCAGGCAGAGATTGGAGATTAAGGGTGGTGTATGTTTTGGAGGTATTAAATTTTCGTTGGGAAGGGGGAAGTGCAAGGAGAGCGGCTCTCTCAGCTGCTGATTGAGTGATGGGCTAATTACTCATCTGTATTCCTGTAGCTTTGGTGACTCGAAACACTTGCAGAGTCAAACACACACACACACAGAGACACGCTTTCTTTTGCATGCACGTAGAAACACACCGTCAAACACAGACTCGCAGACTTGTGAAATCCTGTTTGCCACTGCAGTGGGCACAAGTAGGTGAACATGACTACAGCTAAGGAGCAAAGTGCTTCAGGGAAACAAGCTCAACAACAGGAACAGGTAATGCTGTTGACTTTCTTTTGTGGAGAACAAACAGTGATTGGTTGTGTTCTGTGCCTGGCTTGCCTGCTTGCTTGCTTTTTGTCTCTGATTGTGTGCAACTAACATTTCCAGACCAGTCACCAAGGCAGCGCTGTAGCTGGTTGTAAATACATTTGCTGTTTCTTGGGCTTCGTGTGATGCCTCTAGTCCTGTGTCATATATGGATTGTGAGCATTTAGGAGCTGACTGGGTGTTCTGTGTCTTTGCTCTTCACAGCCAGGTTGGACTGAGGATGGATGGAAGGGAGGGGTGGCGAGAATTTCCTTCCCTTAGAATGAAGTCCGTTTTACATTTTCAACTTGCTTAGCAGGGTTAGCCATCTTAACTACTTTTCTTCAGTTGCACCTGAAATGGCAAAACCAGATTTGATCTGTTTGCCTTGTGCCTGTAAAAAAAATAGCCTATTGTTATAGCCTCTGTACAAGAACAAGCTGTGTGCATGGATGGGCCAAAATTTTGAGAGTTTCTTGTGGATAAATTACTGCATATTTAAATCCACCTGGAGCACCACCTCCAGTCTCTTTACATTTTTCTGCATGTAGGTTGCCACCTTCTTTTCCTGGCCTTGTTCCTGTAGAGCTATAGTTACCTTGACACACAGGAATTCAGCAGGTGACGCTTTTTCCACAGTGTTGCTCCATGCCAGGAAGAGCTTCAGCTGCTTTATTTCTGTGTCAGGGTTGCTGTATCTCTACAGGAACAAGGCGGGGGGGGGGAGGAATGGAACACTACCAGTTGACCCTAACAGTCATAGTCTTATACTTTACCTACAGATGAATGGATTGCTTTTCTAGACTAGTTCATAAAATGAGTATTTTTTCAGTTGGACTTCATGGTCTGTTGAAACAACTTTCCTTACAGGAAAAGCAACAGTCACAGATAAGGAGAGGCTGACACATAGGAAAGACTGGGTAAGAAACTGAGATGCATCTGAAGCAGGCAAAGATTTCAGATGTGCTCAGCAAGAGAACTGCAAGAGAACACTTCTCCCCCTACCCCAACAAGCTTTGCCCTGTCCATCTCTGGATGTAGAGTTTCTCCACCGGGAAATAAAGATGAATCCATTTGCTCCAGATTCCGCATTCCTACATTTTCATTGTCACTTAATGCAACTGTAACTTTGCAGCTTTAGTCATTGGCTGGCGTAGCGCAGGGAACTAATTAAAACAGATCTCCCCTGACACAAATTAATTCTTAAAATAGTTTTCTTCCTATCAGCATGCTGAGAGTTGCAATCTTTTATTCTCTCCCCCCCCCCCCATGTGTGTGCTTGTGTTTAAAGGTAGATTGGAAAGGCAGATGGTCGGCCTCTTGTTAGGCACAGCACAATAAAAAAAAACACAAGGATCTGCTTTTTCAGGGAAATGTTTTTTTTGAAGAAAATAAAACCTTCTGTCAGCTGCCCACCTTCCACTTTTTGATTCTTAGAGTAAACAGACTCTGCCTTTCACACAAACTTTCTTTGTTTTCCCTGCTCTGTTTAAAAGATTAGTTTTGGGACATGCATATTTGCATAAGGCATGCCTGAGAGGTGAACTTAAAACTGACATTAGTGCAGGTATCAGACACTGGGCTTAAATTGCAGATCTTGGGTTCCTTGGGTGGGACCCCCTGCTGGTTAATGGGCCTTCTGTCTTGCTGCTGTGGGCTTTGCTAATTAGCTGCCACCCAAAGTTACTACAAAAATTGCATCATTAATGAATTTTACATGTTGTCTTATGTCTTAAAATTTAGCCTCCTTCTTGTCCCACTTGCTGAGGGATTCAGTACCCATGGCAGTCTTAACGCTAGCAAGCAATAGCCGTTGTCCAGTCAGATGTAATGCTATATCTTTTTCCAGACTGTGCAAAAGTGAGTAGGCCTCTTTCTTCCCCAAAGCTTATGAAAGTTTTTTTTTTTTAAATAAATAGGTGAAGGAAGCCTCTTTTTGCATGTCATGGTCTTAGGTAAAGGAGCCCTCTCTTTAAAGACCACACCAAACACCATCTACAAAACATTTTTATGATGGAAGTTCTATAAATGTGAAATGTGAAACACCAGCTTCTCATTCCTCAGTAAAGCTACTGGAGAGTTGGTCCTATTAAAATCTGGGATCTACTACTGAGACACGAATGGAGTTCAACTGTAGGAGAGAGCTGGTGTTGGGATTCTGAAGAGAAAACTCAGAAGTGACTGAGGAGCAGTCGTGTCCCGGTGTTCCACACAGCACTGCTTTTGGCTTGTACTGCCTCAGCTTCATCTCAATTGAAAAAGAGAGCTACCAAGCATACATACATGTGAATACAGCATAGCTAGAGGGGGTGCAAAGCTCTAAGTTTTGCAGGGCGCCTCATAGTGAATGCCTCCGTTTTGCTCCGACCTTCTGGAATGGCTCCATAGGGGAAGGGGAGGGGCCCCTTGCACGTTGCGGTGTAGCTCCCTGCAAAACGTAGGGCTTTGCACCCCCTCTAAGCTATGCCACTGCAAGTATGCATACATGTGAATACAGCATTAATGGTTTGGGAGCCCTCCCATCTCCCCACATAATTATTTTGTTTATCCCTCCCATCTCCCCACATAATTATTTTGTTTTTCCAAATAAGCAGCTTGATTTAAAAAGAGAGAATGAATTTCAGTTGTACTGCAGAAGATGGTCTTTCTGCTTGGTTTGATTTGGGATGTGAAAGGAATGTTGAGTTCTCCAGTTGGATGTTGAAGTCGTAAGTTTAGGCTGATAATTGGATAATGACATTCTTAGCTTCTTTTGAAACTGATTGGGAAAAACAGAAGATTTTACCTATTGTATAATGGGAGGCAGGAGTGCCATTTCAGCTACACTGAGTTTGTGTCATCTTTATACGCAGCTGTTACTGTCATCGAACATTGGGCTCCTTTACTCTTTGTATTCCTTGTGATGACATTGCCTTGAGTCTAAAGTATTCCAATTAATTGAAGGATAATTGGACTGTCTACAAGACTAAAGTGCAACTAAAATAAAATGGCACCGAGAGGTGTGGTGTCTTCTGGTGTGCATGCATATATGTGTGTGTTCATATTTGTTTTTGGACTCTTTCAAATACTTCTCATAAATTCCCTTCATTGATCTTTGTAGTTTAAAAATGAGATGCAATTAATCTGTGAAACTCCTGGCCACAGGATGTGGAGATGACAACCAAACAGCTAGATACCTTTAAAAGGGGATTGGACAGATTTCTAGAAGAAAAGTCCATTACAGTTCGCAGGCTGTGATGGGTATGTGCAACCTCCTGATTTTAGAAATGGGCTATGTCAAAATGCCAGATGCAAGGGAGGGCACCAGGATGAGGTCTCTTGTTATCTGGTGTGCTCCCTGGGGCATTTGGTGGGCCTCTGTGAGATACAGGAAGCTGGACTAGATGGGCTTTTGGCCTGATCCAGCAGGGCTTTTCTTATGAGATTGTTCACTTAAATGTGAAGAGATGAACCTTCAGCTCCATCTGACTCAGAACGCTTGTTAAACGTGTTTAATAGTTTAAGCATTTTTTAATATCTGCCAATCTGCAGGCTTCTTATGGTTAACTTAGGTAGAATAATGAAAAGTCTTGTGGCACCTTAAAGGCAATAATTTTATTTCAGCATAAGCTTTCATGGGCTACTGTCCTCCTCATTCTATTCATGAAGTTAAATCTCAGCAAACAGGTGGGGGTGAGAATTGGGGTGTACAAACACATGGCTATATTGAAGAAAAAAATTAAAATGGAGCAAAGAATTAGCGATACATAAACTAAGCTAATCTGTAGCAAGTTTTAAAAATTATGAAAGATAAGGACATAACAATTCATGGTTAGTGACAACATCATATCAACCCTCAGTCAATTAACTCTGTAATGTGATAAGAAGCCCAAGTCATGATTCAGAAATCCCCCCATGACAGTGCCAAGTTTCATTATAAATGTTAATTCAGCTTTTTCTCACTCTAATCTCCCTTTGATGCTTTTCTGCTGGAGGACTTTCACTTTGAAAACTGCAGCAGAATAATTGTGGTAGATTGATATGTTCTCATAGGGATGTTGACATTTATTTTTTATTTTTTCACATTTTTATCCTGCCCGTTCTTCACTCAGGGTGGTGTACATGGTTCCTTCCTTACTCCTTTTGTCCTCACAGCAGCCCTTTGAGGTAGGTGAGGCTGAGATTGACCGACTCAAGGTCATCCAGGAAGCTTCATGGCTGAGCAGGGGTTTGAACCTGGATCTTCCATGTCTAAGTCTGACTCCCAAACAACTGCTGCACCATCCTGGCTCTATACCTTGATACTGATTTGACTAGTTTCTGGATGTTGCCATTTCTGATGTCAAATGTGTGTCCATTTATTCTTTTGCATAGAATGTTAATTGCTCTGACAAATCCCTTGTTCGATCAAAATGGTCTCTTAGAATGAAGTCACCCCACTGAAGTCCATAGGCTTATAGTCATACAAGTAGTCTAAGAATGTACCAGTTTTTAATCTAATAGTCCAGTGTACCATTCTAGATCATGTTGTATAAAGTCTCAGGGAAACACTGAAGGTATCCTCCTTTAAGACAGGGCTTTGGGGTAGATCTTTCCCAAACCACATTTCAGAGATTCATAAAATCACAATGCAATTCTAAGCATGTCTACTACTTGACAGCGGACACTTGTACACTGTAAGATCAGTGTACACATGACAGTGTAAGGTGAGAACCCACAACCTGTGAACAGTCTGTTGAATGTTTTCTGTTGGCTTCCTACTGTAGCCTTCATGATTCCTTTCCTTCATTGAGTGGTAAGTGCTTGTCCTACCCACCTCCTCCACCCCTGGGGGGAGGTCAACCTCCAGGGATCTTGGGTACTTATTGATACATTAACCCAGATGCAGTTGGTGCTTTCTTTGTGTTTATTTGTAGCTAAAACAGTCAAATAGAAAAAGGGGTGAGGTTGGCAATCCCCAGGTTAAACGCCCTCTTTCCTTCTCTGGCCTCAGCCTCCGCACTCCCTTGGAGGTCCCTGGGTAGAGTCCCTGCACATGTAATGCAAGCATAGATTGGGTCTCACAAGGTCCAGACTACCTGCTGTGATATCAGCTCTGCTCCACCCCTCAGGGTATTGGGTATAAGCTGTCTGTGTGGGTGGCCATTGCCTTGCTCCAGGATGGTTTGCCATTCAAGGATGCTGGGGGCAGCAAGTCTCAGGGTGGCTCAGTTGACACCAAGGGGAAATCCAGAAGTGATCCATAGCATATCTTGCAGTGTTACAGAGGATGCATTTCTTTGATTTCTTTTTCCGTAATATGAAGTCATATTTGGTTTTAGATGGAGCAAGGAGAGAGCTTGTAGCTTTGTATCTCCATAGGAGCATATTTTACTCACCTTGTTAATTTTGCAACATACTGCTTGTACAGAATCAGCAGCAATGGGTGGCTTAGCCCTACAGCTTCTTAGGATGGTCTGCCAGCATAACACACCTTTTCAGGACCACTTTGCATGCTGGATTTCCACTGTCCAGTCACTTTGCTTCACTTGCACACTTACAAAAATTGCCTTCACAGGCAATAGCTTGAGCTGTTTCTGCAACAGGGCCAGCCAAGCCTGCTTCTAAGCCACTGATGAAGACATGTCCCTTTTACTGACTTGAAACTGTATGAAAGTCTTGGTTGAAGTCCAGCAAAGTCTTTTTCTTCCTACCTCCTACCTAG
Source organism: Tiliqua scincoides (assembly GCF_035046505.1). Lineage (NCBI taxonomy): Eukaryota > Metazoa > Chordata > Lepidosauria > Squamata > Scincidae > Tiliqua > Tiliqua scincoides. The sequence continues at coordinate 8,090,355 of NC_089825.1, forward strand.
CCTGGTCAAATAATGGGTGGAGGTGAGCTCCCCATCTCTCCCTCCTTCCTAGTTTGACCAAGACTTCAGAATCTCAGATGATGTTCTTTTTGACAAATAATGCTTCTTGTCTTCATGGTTACAAAAGGAAAACAAGGTGTGATAGGGTTGTGAGCTGAAAGTCTCTGGAAGTCCAGCCTGGTGTCTAGCCTACAATTACTAACTTTCTCATTCTTTGTTCTGAAAAGCTGCAGTGGAAACACATCAGCCAAATTTATGTGGTAGCATCCTCATGAAATTGGAAGATCCTATTTTAGGATCTCACACAAAAATGTTCCTATACAGCACATCACACATGCTAGTTTTCAGTGTGCATGAAAGGTTATTTTTATGGAGGTCTGGAAACAGGAAAACAAAAAAAGACTCCTCTGCCTGCAGTCTGAAGTGGCACAGCAAAGACTTTGTGATGTGATTCTACTCAGGCCCAGGAGAGACCAATTTCGAAGGAAGCACCCAGGACAATTGCTAAGCTGACATCTCTCCTCCTGGCAGCTTTGATCTCAAGGTTTCGGTGGAATATTGGCTTGAGTTCAAAGCTACCCTCTCCCAGGGTGAGTCTCTGCTTGTGAGTTCCAGTGTCCTTTGCCAAACCCACATCCCCCATTTTGCTCTGTTTTAATGCAGTTATGGAGCAGGGAGATGACTGTCCTTCCAGAGATGATGTTGACATTCAGGAAGCATTGGGGGAGGGGAAGGTGGATGGGACAGAATTTCAAATTGGCTGTGCATTTAGCAAAACATTTTAAAAGATGTATGGTGAAAATAATAACCTTGACTCACAAAACAAGCTGTTAATTAAAAATAAACAGAAATGACTTTTTTTTCAATCTGAATTTAAAAGGCACCTTCCATCCCACCATCTCGTCCCTAACCCTCCCTCCTTTAAACCCCACTTACATGCAGTAACAGTAGAGGGACTCCGACCATGGAAAGAGGAAGGCATGTTTCTTCGTCCCTTCTATAGTCAGTATATTGAAATAGTGTGCTGAGTATGCCCTAGTGGCCCTTGAGAATTCTACCCATTCATCATTAACATTTGGGGCTCTTCATTCTAGAAAAAAGTTGCCTGACATGATTGAGACATACAAAATTATGCAGGGGATGGATAGAGTGGATGGAGGGATGTTCTCCTTCCTCTCACACAACACCAGAACTAGGGCATCACAGAAAAAGAGTGTCAGGAGAGTCAGAACAGAAAAAGCAAAATATTTCTTTACCCAGCATGTAATTAGTCTGTGAAACCCCTTGCCACAGTGATGATGGTGTCTGGCCTGGATGCCTTTAAAAGGGAATTGGGCAGATTTCTAGAAGAAAAGTCCATCACAGCTTACAAACCGTGATGTGAAACCACCTGGTTTTAGAAGTAGGCTACCTCAGAATGTCAGATACAGTTGAGTAGCAATGGGATGCAGGTCTCTTGTTGTCTTGTGTGCTCCCTGAGGCATTTGGTGGGCCACTGTGAGATACAGGAAGCTTGACTAGATGGGCCTTTGACCTGATCCAGCAAGGCTCTTCTTATGTTCTTATCTCCAGTAAAAGCTAGGGTGTCTTTTCCTCATCCCTTCTTGCATGAGGCAACACATAAAAACCCAGCACCCTAATGGGTGGTTGGGGAAAAGGTGACAGTGTCAGCCTGGCTGGGTTGCCTGTTCACCTTCTCAGGTTCAGTTTGACGGAGCCTGTTTACAACACCTCCCACTCTCCTAATAGTCAGAGGCTAGCTAGTTACTATCTGGTTACTAGGAATCAGATTGGTGTGTTTTACTCCTGACCTGATTAACCTATAGTGAGGTGTTGTTTTTTTTTTTGGTGTTGTTTTTCTTTGCCCACCCCAGACTGTTCAAAGAGTGTGATTTCACACCTGGTTGGCAAAGAGTAGGAAGAGGAATTTGGTTCCTCCTCTGACTCTTGGTAAGCAAGAGTCAGAGGGGGAACAAGCACCAATCTCAAGAGTCTGTCCCAAGAAGGAAGTCCCAGGAAAGTGTGCATAGGACTGCAGGCTCAATTTCCTTGCCCCCCCTTTGGAGGCTGGCATAGAGAAGCATTGATCAGTAACAGCAGATCTGCAGCTTTGAGTCACAGGACAAATGATTGAAGCGGGAGTAGGCAGGAGCTTGCTACCTTTTCCATGCACCAAAGTGGGGGCAAGGCAGAAGAATTTGGAGTCTGATTCCACTGCAGGGTTTACACATGTTGATTTCAGTGAAAGTGGCACAGATTTAATGCAAACCTTGTCTCATGTCCTATTGGTGGGTGCGTAGGTAAGTGTCATTTTCTCAAGGGGTACTGATTGCCAACAGACCTTGGAAACTACATTCTCCTATGGCTTTCCACATATGAAGAATTTGGAGCTCCCTGATGCTTGCATCTTCTTTGAAGTGACAGTTAGCTGTGTCTGTACTGGTCAGAATTTTATTTGTTCATCAGGTCTTGGAAGCTAAGCAGGGTCAGGCCTGGTTGGTACTTGGATGGGAGACCACCTGGGAATACTGGGTGCTGTAGGCTTATACCATAGTCTTTCGAGACTGAAGGTTGCCAACCAACCAGGTCCTTTATACATCACCTTGTATTCACATTACAGTCCCCTTCAGTGAAACCATTAAGGTATTAGAAATCAGTGGGGGGGGGGTTTCCTTTTTTCGTTCTAGTACTGTTAATGAAAAAGTTCAACATGCTGTCATTTCTTAGAATGATGATCTTCTGAAAGTAAAGGCTTAGAGATTAATCTTTACAAAGCTTAATCAGTACAAGATTCAGGAAAATTAAATCCGGTTCTTTTCTGTGCTCTTTTCCTCTTAAGGTGTAATGTGAGGTTTTAAATGACTTGTGCTGGCCTATACTGTGGCATTCCTTTTATTATCTTTTATGTATGTATTCCATACATTTTGTTGGACCTCTTGTGTAGTTTAGCAACCAAAGTGAATGCAAGGAGGGAGAAAGAAACCAGCTGTGAATTTACATGTCAGGAAAATCCAAGGAGAAATTGATTGAAATATCCTCAGGAAGTACTTGGCCCATAAGGCTTGTCCATTAGTCAGATGTTTATCGATTGGTGAACCCTTTGACTTGCACTAAAGGGAAGGTCGGACGTTTCTCATTTCTCCATTGTTGCTTAAACAATCAGCCACCTCTCAGAAGCATCAATTGTCATTAAAAAAATACAGTATTTGTTTAATTATCTTATGTCTGGCAAATATTATGTATTTATTTACTGCAGTTCCTATTAAAGGCAGATAAATAGGTAGGTCGTCAACATGCTGGTGGTGCTTGTTTTATGAGGTATAAATCAAGTACCAAATAAAGGTGTTTGCAAGAAGTAAATATTGAGAAAAAGAGCTGACAAATTCATTAGCCCAGCTTGTAGATGTCTGCAGGTAACAAAATATGTCCTTCAATGGATGGTGGTGATTACTGCTCTGAAATGCCCTTTTTTTCCTCGATGTGGGTACAGTTCTACAAGCTCGGTCTATAACCTCATGTGCCTATCTACTCAAGTAATGTTTCTGATCTGAGGAGATGTGGGTTCTGCATGTAGCTGGAAAGACCTTATATGCACTGAGGCCATGAGGTGCATGCTGTAAACCTGTGCCTTGGGAATAAATACACTTTCCTGAGCCAGTGATTTTCAGTGATTTTTCTTCTCATGGCACACTGACCTCTCTGGTCTTTGCCTCTTGTGATGCCACTTCTGACTTCCAGGCTCTTCCACATTCTGTGGTTCTGTTTCTAGGGCAACTGTCCATAGTAACAAATTGTCTATCTCCCTTCTTCCACCAGTAAAGAAAAAGGGACAGACAATTTGTTACTATAGACAGTTCCCCTAGAGCTGCAGAACCCAGAAGAGTTTTTTTTTCCCCCCAGCAGTTTTCAATTGCTGTGCTCTTAACTCCCACAGCATACCTGCAGACCTTTCACAGCACACCTATGTGTTTTGGCACATGGGGTGAAAATAGCTGCTTTTGGGTCTGGTGGTAGGAAATTAACTACGTGGTAAATCGCAGAGGAGATTTTTGGTTTCCTGGATAAAAGGGCTTGTTAGAGGTTGATCAAGTGAGCAAGCTCATGACAGCAAGAATCTAGTACAACTTCCTACAGGGACCACAAATTGCTGTATCTGACCTGAATAACTCATGGGGATAAGATGAGCTGGTTATTATTCCTATCTCTAGAAAATTCCTAAAGCATTTGGGACCTGATAAAGGAAAAAAAAAATCCAGGTACTTAGTAGAATTTTTTGAAGTCCATGCCTTCTATATTTAGAGGTTGTTGCTGCTTTTCATTTCTATTAGCAAGTGATGCTAATACAAAAATAAGAAAAAAAAAACACCATTTACCCTAAGTCTGCCTTGTGAGTGTCACAATTTAAAATGTTCAGGATTGAAACAGTTGCACCAGAATGCACTTAGCAGCTGATATTCTAATGGCACATGATTACACTTTATTTGAAGGTTTGAAAAAATAGAATATAATGGTAAGCAATCTCTCCCTGTGTGATTATGCAAGAATTAATGTTGTGATTTCCCCTGTATGAAGAGCTGAAGCTGGGGGTGGGGGAGCAAGGTTCTAGATTGCATTTTTTAATGGTTTCTTCCAGAAATGTCACCACAACAAGCAGCACACACTCATTCATTTGTACAGCACATGTAGCACATGATCTGCCCACATGGGGCTGCAAGATGGGCATACTTACACAAATCTCAAGTTTGTGGTGCTTTAGGGCGGGGATTAGAACATCCCACTAGAGAAACATTTGCAAGCCAGATGTCTGCATTTCTAATGGCCCTTGTAGCAGCCGTCACCCTGCACGTGCCTGATCTCATCTGATCTCGGAAGCTAAGCAGGGTCAGGCCTGGTTAGTACTTGGATGGGAGACCGCTTGGGAATACCGGGTGCTGTAGGCTTATACCATAGTCTTTCGAGACTGAAGGTTGCCAACCAACCATTTGCAGAAGACAGGGCAGAGCTTACATTGGGGCTAAGCCAAATAACTCTTCCAAACTGTCCAGCCTTTCTTCACATGCTGTCAAGTGCAGAGCAATTTTGGTATTTTTGGAAAAGCAGAAGGAGAGGGGACAAAGGATGCCATGAGTTTATCTGTGGTAGTGAGCATGTTCCTGGACTCCCAGCAGCCAACTGGTGCACCATTTCCCTGAGCAGGCTGCAGAATGAGGGTGGGAACCCTTACCCTCACTTTGACCAACTGGATTGCAATGCTGTATTATCAATATCATCACGAAGCCAATCAGAGCAAGGCAATGCTTTCCCTCATGCTTTGCTGCCTGCCCGGAAATACATGACACCTCCCGTGCTATTCACTATTGGATCACTATTACTGCCAACACCACAAAATATGTGGTAAATCAACACTACAAATTGATGGTAAGGCCACACCTGGAGTATTGCGTCCAGTTTTGGTTGCCACATTTCAAAAAGGACATAGTGGAAATGGAAAAGGTGCAAAAGAGAGCGACTAAGATGATTACTGCGCTGGGGCATCTCCCTTATGAGGAAAGTCTATGGCGTTTGGGCCTCTTCAGCCTAGAAAAGAGATGCCTGAGGGGGGACATGATTGAGATATACAAAATTATGCAGGGGATGGACAGAGTGATTAGAGAGATGCTCTTTACACTCTCACATAACACCAGAACCAGGGGACATCCACTAAAACTGAGTGTTGGGAGAGTTAGGACAGACGAAAGAAAATATTACTTTACTCAGTGTGTGGTTGGTCTGTGGAACTCCTTGCCACAGGATGTGGTGATGGCACCTGGCCTAGATGCCTTTAAAAGGGGATTGGACAAGTTTCTGGAGGAAAAATCCATTATGGGTTACAAGCCATGATGTGTATGTGCAACCTCCTGGTTTTAGAAATGGGCTATGTATCAGAATTCCAGATGCAAGGGAGGGCACCAGGATGCAGGTCTCTTGTTATCAGGTGTGCTCCCTGGGGCATTTGGTGGGCCACTGTGAGATTCAGGAAGCTGGACTAGATGGGCCTATGGCCTGATCCAGCGGGGATGTTCTTATGTTCTTAGGTGGCAGTGGAAAAGGAGAACCAGGATCAGTTTCACAAAACATGGACTCTTCCCCCATTGCCCCTCTGCTTGTAAGTCACAAAATGTTGAGAAACCCTTTGGTGCTGTCCTCTCTGAGGGCCCAGTCCTATCCAATTTTCTAGTGCTGGTGCAGTTGTGCCAGTGGGGTGTGCACTGCATCCTGTGGTGCGCAGACTGTCACAGAGGCCTCCTCAAGGGAACATTTGTTCCCTTATTCAGGGTTGCATTTTGGTTGCACCAGTGTTGAAATGTTGGATAGAATTGGGCCATGAAACAGATACATTTTCACCTGGCTAACTGGGCATGATTTGTAAAAAGAGAGGTGTGGCTATTCAGTTCTGCCTTTGATATTATTCAGATGTGTAGAGGTAAGACTCACGGAGTTTGCTCACAGGTGGCAGAATGCAATCTGCACATGTTCAGAGGCAGTCTCTTTGTTGTGTTCCTTATCACTGAAAACTCACTCTGAAGTTCAGCTCAATCATTGAACAAGTATTGCTTTTCTCAAGGAACACCCGTAAACTTACCCATAACATCTTGCCAAAAATTTCTCTTAACACTAGAGTACTGAAATCTGGAATCTGTCTGCAGGGTTTGGAGTCACCCTTTAGTACCTTGCCATGCTTTATGCCTTATATGTAGCACCCAGTACTGGCCCCTCCTGGGTTAGATGAGCCAGCAGCTTGACCCATTGAGAATGCTCTCATGTGTGGCTGTAATGTATCAGTTCAGGGCTATTTGCCATATAATAATTCAGAAGCGAGAAATATATGAGCACAGGGCACTGTACAACACCACTAGCTAGCAGCTGTGACGAGCAGCTGGCTGGGTTACATGCAAGAGAGTTAGTTGCTCTTCCTCTTTCAGCTCAGAAAAACTGGAATTGTAAATATTTCATACGCGAGAGGGACACAAGCTTGAATGTTCCTGTCTATTACCTGTGACCTGTCATGTCTGCCATGCTGATTCTTCAACATTGCTGGTTTGCTGCAAGCTTATCTGTTTTTTTCATTCTTGATTGGCTGTATTTTCCCTGGTTTAAAATACTTTGCCTGCCTAATTCCATTAGGACATTAGGAATTAACTTGTTCCCAAACTGCTAGTAAATCCTTTGGTCGTTCCCTCTGTACCACTGCCACTCTGGCAGGACTGGCCCACCATGTAGCCAACTGAATCAGTTGCCTCAGGAAACTGGATGGCAGGGTGTGCCCACTTCGGTCCACCTGCTTTCGCCCACTTATTCTTCTCCTACCACTCCTTGGATTGGAAAATGAAGAGTGGAGCAGACGTATGGAGGAAAAGAAAGCGGAGGGTAGATGTCAGAGGAGCTTGGTCATTACAACTGATTTTAAAAAACAGTCATGCTGTATGTGTAAAATATTGGCAAGTGATTTAACATGTCTCTGAATACTCAAAGATGAATGGTTAGGAGAAGGAGGAAGAAGCATCTTCACTATTATAATCTTCTCCTATACAGTATATTTGCAATCTATGTAGATTTAGAAACCATGAAGATGTTCCAATATATATGGTATTTTCTTGCAAATTCCAGGGTATTTTGCTTCTACCCATGTAAAAGGCAAACACATTAGTGCAACAGTCTCCCTGCACTAGCAATGCTTTTGACCTGCCGGTGGGGTCTAAGCTCAAGGTGTGTTATGTAGTCCTTGGAAAAGCCCTCTGCAAATGGATCCCATGTCAGTGGATTCAGGTTCAAGGAAGAGAAATATTGGATAGATTCAAGTTGAGGTTAGAGTTTGGTTAGATATAGATTATCATTTTCTTTTTCCAGAGTGTTGAAAGTGGCACTGTAGTTGTTAATGTTGCTGAAACAGGTGTTGTTGCTGTTGGGGCTGTTGTAAACTTGCTGTTTTTCATCTCTTATCAGCAGCTGAACAAGTTTTTGTAGTGCCTTAAAAATCTGTGAAAACCTTTTGACCAAAAAAAAAAGAAAAAGAAAAAAAAGAATGTGTGCATGGTATTGATGCCCCTCTCCTACCTTCTCCAGCTCTCTGCAAAGCTAGTCAGGCTTGGTCATGCGAGAGATCTAGGTTTGAATGGCTGGCAACCTTCAGTCTCGAAAGACTATGGTATAAGCCTTCAGCACCCAGTATTCCCAGGGGGTCTCCCATCCAAGTACTAACCAAGCCTGACCCTGCTTAGCTTCCGAGATCAGACGAGATCGGGCATCTACAGGGTAACAGTTCCTTATATCAATATGGCATAAGCTTTTGTCTGGTCTGCTTTTTTAAACAGGCATTGCACAGCAGCATAGGTTACCTGCCAGTAAAAAAGGGGGTAAAGCCAGTAAAATAAGCTAGAGACTTTTTCTGTATTGATTTGTAGAATATTAAATATGGACATTCTCGTTATTCTCTATAAGCAAAAGAACTGCATATATAAATCTACCAGAAGCGTGTTTAGACATCTGGAGTGTGGCCCAAGTTGACCAATTAACTTCAAAAGCTAAGAAAAAAAACAAATAACTGTGGGCAATGTTGAAGGTAACAGATGAGGAATTGTTGCCTTCGGAATCTTGATTCTGAAACAATAAATTATCACTGCCAAATTGAAACTCTGCCTGGCTTTCAGAGCCAGGGAGCTGAAAGCACTTCGTATTTTGGTTGGACAGCTCATCTGCTATCTCTTATTGACAGGCAAGCAAAATCCAAACAGGGAAAAACACTAATTAATCATTGCTTTCCTTAACCTTTACTAGAGATGCATTGGTCTGACATTTGAATCCCACTGCACAATGTTAATTTGCATGGAGTATACTTAATATGAGAAAGTTGTCCAGTAACTAGACCAGTTGCCTGGAATTCTAAAGATATTGCTGTGCTTCCCTCCACTTACATTGACCTTGGTGGAAGAGTGCTTTGAACACTTTCACGCATTCCATTAAAAAGTGCCTTCAAAACCTCTCTTGCCCAATTTGTGCATGTGAGATAGAATGTAGAAGAGAAATTGGACTTATGCTTAACATACATTTTGATTTTAAATGCTCAGCACACTTAAGCACAAGCCAGTTTAAGCTTCATGCTTGAAATCGCCCTTGCTGTTGCCAGTGCACTGTCAGTGTCCATGGTGCTGAACAGAGAAATAGAAGAAGAAAAAAGGCTCTTGCCAAGAGAAGCCACCTAATGCTGCTACAGATTTGCTGCCTCTGCACATTTTTTTTTTTAAAGCACCCATTTACTGCACTCCTTGCATGGTTTTTTCAGTTGCAGAAGTGCAGGGCTTCCATGTTTGACTTAAAGGGACTGCATAAATGAATAAGCTCGTTCATTTGTGCAGTCCCCATAAAGGAAACCAGAAGTCCTGAACTTATGCATTGGGATAAACCATGTGGGGAGCATATTAAGGAAGTGGGTGATCAGCTTTCTGCTCAATTTTAGGTGGTCAAAAGCAAATTACTGCAAGTTGCATCTGTGGCAGGCTGGAGGGAGAAAGTGTCGTGGTAGACTTGGGATGAAGTGCACCATTGAATTCACCATCCTCACCATTGAATTCACAATCTGGCATTCTTTGTGTTATCAGTTCCAGTTCATACTACTATAGAAAATATAGTTTGTGTGATGTGCACCAGGATATAACATTCCAGCTTTTTTTCTAAGTTATTGTACTTGTAAGTAGTTTCGGAGTAAGTGTTCAGTTTCTACCATTTTGAAAGTTCTGCTCCTGAAAACATTAAGCAACTTACAGCCCAGTCCTGAGCTACCTAGTGCGCAAGGCTGTCATGGCGTCCAAATGGCTGCCACGGCATCCTGAATGCGCCAGGCAGCAGGTGGTGGCTTCTTGGGGAAAGGGACATTTATCCCTTTTCCCTGAGTAAGGGAAGCAACCCCACAATGGGGCTACTCGACTCTCAATTGGCTATTTAGCTGGTACAGAGTAAGGACGCCTCATATTGGGCCATGAGACCCAACTCAGGGCTCCAGATCTGGCAGAGCTGAGCTCCACCAGTCCCGTTCCCGTCCTGCCCTGCTACCTCCCCCTGCTATGCCTTCCCCTCACCTCCGCCTGCCCCCGAACACCTCCTCCCTGCCTCCTCTTGTGTCTTGACAAACCTCCTTGAGTCTTGAGAAATCTTGAGAAAGGCGGTTAAAAATCCCTTAAATAAATAAATATTTTTCCCCCTAATGTAGGCCTTTATTTTCTTTCTTTGGTGCAAAGTTTAGTAAAAATGCAGAACGTGACTCTATGATAAGAATACATAATCCTGTCCCTAAGGCTATTAGCAAAGTTTTGGACCAATATAATAAAGTAACTACTGTGAATTCGGTTGCATATTTCTGAGGACAAGGTAATATATCCTTTTCTCGCATGGGTACCTGGTAAGTAATTATGAAGCTTTAGAGCCATTTGCCTGGTGAAAGGTGTGTGCATTTATTTTCAAATTATAGTGTGTACAAAGCTGAGAATAATAATAATAATATAATATACAGTATTTATATACCGCCTTTCTTGGTCTTTATTCAAGACTTTATTCAAGGCGGTTTACACAGGCAGGCTGATTAAATCCACGCAGGGATTTTTACAAATTGAAAGAAGGTTCTCTCTTTCAAGAACCACCACATTCAAGCTGTTACACTCCGATCTGGTTTAACATTCTGGCCTCCATCCTCCCACGCTCCGAGCAGATGGAACAGCTCAGCTGCAGCTTGCCAGCTGCTTCAAGGTCGCATGGTGCCGGTGGCCTCGAACTGGCGACCTTGTGGATGTTAATCTTCAGGCAAATGGAGGCTCTACCCTCTAGACCAGACCTTGGGTCAAAGGGAAAAATTGTAATAATAATATTCAAAAATAAACAATTATTACTGTTAAAATATTATCCACTTCTACTTCAATGTGGTATTAACACAGTTATCATTCTTCTAGTGTTGGGGTACTTGGCTGAATAATTGGGTTTGGGAAGTACAAAGCCTCAAAGTTGCATACTCAGATTAGTGGGTGTCTGAAGCCTGCTTGAGGGATTGCAGTGCTCTGGCAAGAGGGCAGACACTGGAGCAATGGTGAATCATTCACTTAAGGGCTGTCCCCACAGGCGTGCATAGAAGAATTGGGTGAAACCAATACCCACATGCCTGATACTGGTTGGAGGCCCAAGAGCTGCACAGGGACTGTGATGATCCCTTGAGTGCAATCCTCATGGTCAGCAACTGTTACCCTGCACTTGCCCAATCTCGGAAGCTAAGCAGGGTCAGGTCTGGTTAGTACTTGGATGGGAGACTGCTTGGGAATACCGGGTGCTGTAGGCTTTATACCATGATCTCGGAAGCTAAGCAGGGTCAGGCCTGGTTAGTACTTGGATGGGAGACCGCTTGGGAATACCGGGTGCTGTAGGCTTATACCATAGTCTTTCGAGACTGAAGGTTGCCAACCAATCCTCATGAAACTGCTGGATGCCTATGCTTATGGGTGAACTGGGAATGTGGGAGTGGCCTTGTCTATCTGTGTAAGGCACAGATGATGTAATCTGGAAGAATCATTCCAGCATTACTCAGGGAAGGTGCAGATGGTGTGTGATGAAGGGTCTACTCATATGCCTACCTTGTGGTCTGACCCTTGTGCATACCTCCCTCCTTCAAATCCAGCACTACGGTTGTCACTACTTCCTCTAGGAAGGAAGTGATGGAGGGAGTGCCAGAGGGGAAGCATTGGAGAAGGGAGGTAAACCATTCCAATCCCACGAGCATCTCCTCCCTCCCTCCTCCGAGTCTACTGCTGCCCCTGCTTCTTCTAGTAGTTGGTGGAAGGCATGCTGGGAACCCTGTATTCCCTTTGCAGCCACTAGAGAAAGCAGTGGTAGTGGCAGCAGCACTAGACCCAAAGGAGGAAGGTAAACCCTCTCCATTCTCCTCTCCTGCTCTAATGCACAAGAAGAGGGTAGAGCTGGACCCTAAGCAGGCAGCAGGCTGTGGCAGCAGTGAGTGAGAGCAGGGTATGGGGCACCCTCCACCAGATTGCCAACTTCCCCAGTTCACGGCCTGAAGTGAAGATTTCAGTTTATCTCATAGGTGGACTGTGGCTTGCACCTGTTTCTTACCAATTGCACTGTAGATTGCTGGGGAATGGGAAAGCAAAAGCCAGTGATATTTGTAATCCCTGAATATGTGTGCAGAGAGAGCACATTCAACACAGTGTTGTAGAGAGTCTTATATACTGTATGTCTTCTTGCTGCTCAATTGGAGTTTTCCCCCACTAGTAAAAACTGAATGGATCTGGGATTTAGTTGTTGTGTAAGCTGAAGCAGAACTGGGAAAACTGGTTAAGCCTTGAGCTGGAGAAAACATGTCTTCTGTACCTGTAAGCTACAGATATAATCTCTGTACCAAAATCCATTTGCACTCAGATAGATTAGAAACAGGATGCAAGGGGGAAGGAGGTTGCAACTGAGAAATTGGTATGGGGCATATGTTAATTTCAACTAGGCTGTGCTACATAAAGCTACAAACCTATGCAATTTTACTTGGGAATAAGTTCTAATGAACACTAAACATGCATAGACTAGCACTTTAACACACCTTTTCTATTTATCTGGGATGTCTTTACAGTGTATTTTTTTCCATTTATAGTGTATAAACTATACACTATTTTATAGTGTGAGGGGTGCCCCGTGAAGGGGGTCTCTGGGGGTCACCTGGCGGGTGCCGGCTGATTGGTCTCTTGGGATCCCCTGGGTGGGTGTGTCCACCTCCCTGAAGTTCCCTGCAGGGGGAGCCTCAGACCAAGTCAGGGGGAGAGGGTTCACAACACCCTTGTCCTCCTCCCTAGAGGCCCTTGGTCTTCAGGCAGGGGTTCTAGCTCCAGCCTCCTGCCTTCCCTCTCCAGAACTGCCTGTCATCACAGGCTTCCCTGCTTTTATCCTCCCCAGCCACACCCTTGGCTCCTCCTCTTCCTCCCTCTCTAGGCTTAAAGGGCCCCCGACCCTAGTGAGCTTCCCTCTTCTCTGGTGGTTAATGGGGATCCTGCCCTGCTTACTGCTCTGGTCAGGTGAGTTCTGGAAGGATTGTCTCTCCCACCCAGCTGCCTGTCTCACCTGGTCAGCTGGCGGGGTGGCAGTGGCTCTGTGGTCAGGCAGTTCTGTCCCTGACCCACAGCGGGGGTTGACCCCTGACATGTAGTTTCTGTGGGTCATGGCTACAGGGGGAGTTATGGTGAGATCCTGTGCTTCAAAATTTACTACACTCCTATCAGAGTGGTACAACACGTCTGTTAAAAAGTGCAAGGTTCTGCCACATTTCTATAAATTGCAGGAAGCTGCAGAACCCTTCTCCTTATGCTTTCCTTCTTAATTTGCTTGTCCTCAGACATTTTCACTGTGAGTTACTTCCTAGTCTATTCCCTTTGTTGAATGTAGACAACCCCCCCTCCCATAAGAATTTAACAGTGACCCAGTTCTAATACATGTTTCTGACATGCATAGTTAAATCTGATGACTGCACAGAATGGCTGCCCTCCTCCCATATCTAATCCTTGGGATGAGCAGATTTTCCCTGTTCTGCTCAGATGTTGTTCAGTGGGTTCACTGTGCATAGCTCTTTCTTATTATTGTTCTCCAGGCAAAAAGAATCTGATGCGATGGTGCAATCATATAAAGATCCCTTTATGTGCTGCAGTTTAATCAATGCTCTTAATGCATTGGAGCCCATCAGCTCCAAAAAGGGGGAAAAAAAAAGACGTTTGTGGCAAACTGTGTATGTACAGCAGTCTTAGAGCCCAGTCCTGAGCTCTTTAGTGCCGATGGTACGAGCACATAGCTGGCACCGGGCATCACAAACATGCTGTAGGGTATGTCTGTGGCACCCAAAGGGGAGGGGCTGCTGCTGCTATACCCTTCACTGGAGGAGACCTCCAGCAGCTGCCCTAGGGCTAGAGAATGCAATAGTAGCCACTTTTGGTTGCAGAACCGCCTTTAGAATTGGGCTGTTAAAATATCGAAAACAGAAGAATGGTGGACTGCTAATGCAGTTTATGCTGCTTTAGAAACAAGATCACGTAATTAGGATGGAGAAAACTTCATAAGCACCCATATGACTAATGCATGATGAACCATCAACCCACTGAGATCATATGGTGTGTGTGTGTGAGAGAGAGAGAGAGATGGTGACACAACTTTGTGCAAGTTGGCAAACAATATAAAATATGACATTTAATGAAAAAATGAGATACACATCTTAAGGACAGATTATTTAAAGTTAATTTACATTGCAAACTTTTTGAGTACTGTTCCATTTTCCCAATCCTCATAGTAATGCAATATGTTTTTTTAAAAGTGGACAAAAATAGCACATCCTCCTCTTCTTATATAAACCAGACTGATTAGGATTATTATTAATTCTCACATTTCATATCTCTGTTCCACACCCCAATTTCAGTGTGAACTCTTAAATAGCTGGTCATCAGACAGTAGTCAGATTTGATGAAATCGGGAACATTGCACATGAAAGGCCATAATAATTAACTTCTATAATTTGATACCGTTTCTTTAATGGTATTATGCAAAGTGTTTTTGGGTGCTAAGGAAAGGACTATTAATGATAAGCAACATGTTATCATTCTTATGGTCAATGTAATTTTTCTTAATTCAGTATTCCTTATGTAGTAGTAGAATTATTCATTGCTGTCAAGCTTCACACTTTGTACCTGCACTGGAACTTTATAGTGTAGATCTGTCCTGGGTAAAGAGGCACCTTTGAAGTGGCACTTCTATTCAAGAGCGGGAGAGAAACTTCATCCCAGCCATGATGAATCCTCTGTTTTTTACCTAGATTTTGTTGCTTTGGGTTTTTGGACACCTCTACTTCCCCAGAAGCTCCTGTGCAAGTTCAGCAGCCTAAAAAACTGCTGAAGCATCCTTTGCAAGCAGCCTTTGTCCTTTGTTTGAAACAATGTTATGCAGTCCCACCTAATAATACTAATAATACAGGTATTTCTATACCGCCTTTCTTGGTCCTCAGGTTTCTCCTTAGACTTTATTCAAGGCGGTTTACTAGGCAGGCAAATTTAAATCTCCATAGGGATTTTTACAATTTTGAAAGAAGGTTTCTGTCTTTCAAGAAACCACAACATTCAGATGTTTCTTTCTTGGTCTGGTCGCACATTCTGGCCTCCATCGTCCCATGCTCAGAGCAGATGGAATAGCTCAGCTCAGCTTGTCAGCTGCTTCAAGGTCACACGGTGCCGGTGGCCTCGAACTGGCGACCTTCGGATGTTATCTTCAGGCAAATGGAGGCTCAACCCTCTGGTCCAGACCTACTGCTGACCTGTATGTTTGTGGACTTGGGAAATTGCTCCATGTCTGGAGAACTGAGATTGGCATGAGCTTAGTAATTGGACAGCCAAACCTGTCCATCTAGGGCAAACATTTTGGCAGAAGGGCCACATCATCTCTCTGACATTGTGTTGGGGACCAAGAAAAAAAAGAATTAATTTACATTTCAAATTTGAATAAATTTGCATATATTTACATAAATGAATACATTAGAGACAGAACTTATATGAATGAGTAAATTTTACTGAGCTTATTTATAATACACACGAGAACTATAAAACAGGCATATAGAACCACATGAGAACTATGAACTGTTTCCCACACACCTCTTGCACAATGAAATCACACAGACCAAGCCAGAAACACACGGAGACGTAAGCTGTTCAGAGGCAATGGGGAGGGGGATTTAAAATAATGGCCAGGGAAAAGCAGAAAACACATGGAGACTGTAAAAGGCCTTGCTCTAACTCAGCCTGCAACTCACATCTGGCGGTTGTGACCGGCAGTCGTGGGCCAGCATGGGCTTAACAGTCTCCAACAGGCCAGAGGCTCATTGAAGAGTGGGGGCTTCCTTTGGGCCAGATTGGTGGACCCCGTGGGCCGCAAATGGGTCCTGGGCTGGGGTTTGTCCACCCCTGACCTCGGTCAAAGGGATGGGATGGAGTGACTAAGTGGGTTCCACTCTTCCAAGCAGGTTACTTGATGACATCATTAAAATAAAGTTAAATATTTTTCACCCCACAGGAAGTGGGGTCTGTTCCCTGTATTGTTTAATCCACTTTTTGTTTCAAAGTTTAATAAACTAGTTACATTTTGACCCTTTGTCTGCCTAGTCCATGTTCATGGATAATTCAGTGGACTGAAACTGCAGGCACAATTTGATTTTTGATTGATTTTGCTGGCACAAGCCCAAGTTGCCTCATAGGAGCCAGGACAAATGTCCCCTTCCCTTGGGAGACCTCCAGCAGTCTCTGTTCCACACTGGATACAGAGACCATTTTGACATTGCTGCATTGCAGCACAGAGATCTTGATAGGACTGTGCCACAAGTCTCCATCACACGTGATAGGTCAGCGCTGTCTTCTAGGATAGTGTCTTGGATGGCTGCGATCTTACCATTCATTGATTTGGCATTGATCAGTAGGAATTTTTAACCAAGAGGAATGTCCACAAGGTGGAAACATCCTTTAATCTTGGATCAGATAAAGGAAGACTAAAGAAGTCAAATGTTAACAAAAATGGTCTGTCCTATCCATTTTCATAAGAGAAACACATCATTGCATATAGTTTTTCACAGTACATGCACAACTGTGATCATGTATTTTTATAGCTCATTTTATGGCACCTTGTACATGCAGGCAGAGTGGGGCTGAATTTGTCATTACTCCCATTTTCCATACCCCACTTTGTCTAAGTTCATTGCATTCCTGTTATTATGGTTAGAATCATTTTACTCCAGACTTCATAAATGACCTGGAGACAGGGTTGAGCAGTGAGGTGGCTCAGTTTGCAGACGACACCAAACTTTTCCGAGTGATGAAGACCAGAAGTGATTGTGAGGAGCTCCAGAAGGATCTCTCCAGACTGGCAGAATGGGCAGCAAAATGGCAGATGCGCTTCAATGTCAGTAAGTGTAAGGTCATGCACATTGAGGCACAAAATCAGAACTTCACATATAGGCTAATGGGTTCTGAGCTGTCTGTGACAGATCAGGAGAGAGATCTTGGGGTGGTGGTGGACAGGTCGATGAAAGTGTCGACCCAATGTGCGGCGGCAGTGAAGAAGGCCAGTTCTATGCTTGGGATCATTAGGAAGGGTATTGAGAACAAAACGGCTAATATTATAATGCCTTTGTACAAATCTATGGTAAGGCCACACCTGGAGTATTGTGTCCAGTTCTGGTCGCCGCATCTCAAAAAAGACATAGTGGAAATGGAAATGGTGCAAAAGAGAGCGACTAAGATGATTACTGGGCTGGGGCACCTTCCTTATGAGGAAAGGCTACGGCGTTTGGGTCTCTTCAGCCTAGAAAAGAGGAACATGACTGAGACATACCAAATTATGCAGGGGAAGGATGAAGTTGATAGAGAGATGCTCTTTACACTCTCACATAACACCAGAACCAGGGGACATCCACTAAAATTGAGTGTTGGGAGAGTTAGGACAGACAAAAGAAAATATTTCTTTACTCAGCATGTGGTTGGTCTGTGGAACTCCTTGCCACAGGATGTGGTGACAGCGTCTGGCCTGGACGCCTTTAAAAGGGGATAGGACAAGTTTCTGGAGGAAAAATCCATTATGGGTTACAAGCCATAACGTGTATGTGCAACCTCCTGATTTTAGAAATGGGCTATGTCAGATGCAAGGGAGGGCACCAGGATGCAGGTCTCTTGTTATCTGGTGTGCTCCCTGGGGCATTTGGTGGGCCGCTGTGAGATACAGGAAGCTGGACTAGATGGGCCTATGGCCTGATTCAGTGGGGCTGTTCTTATGTTCTTAGACTGCTTTTTTCTGGAGCCCTCTCTGAACAACCAACCCAGAGGCAGATCATTATAAAGACAAGGTTTAATCCTGGGAAGTAGGGCTGCTTGGCATTTAATGAGAGAGAGAGAATGCTGTTTAACCAGTAATTACATGTCAAGTTTCATCAAATGACTGGATTATTTAAAAAGCATCTACCAGAGAAACTGATATAGCTGAAGCCATTCAGCCTCAGTATTAGTAACAGTGCTTATACCTTTAGTGGCATTGATTTCTTTGCTCATCTTGATTTCTCTCCCGACTTACTTACATTACTTATTAAGGGCCCGTTCTTCTTTCATGAAATCATGCAAACAGATCCAGGATAGGTTTGCATCAGATGGCTGGTATTTCCCCCCCACCTTTTTTTAAATCAATATTTGTGTTATCACTCTGTCTTAATGGAGATTACTACTTTTACGGCAATCTTCTTTGTTACTTCTTCATCAAATGTTATATTTAGAATTTCACTTCATTTTTCTGCCTCAAGATGCCTCACGTTATTCAAACTACATATACTTTTTCTCAATTTGTTTTTCTTTACTTTTAGCAATAACTTTGCAAATCTTGGGTGCTATGCTATTATCGCACAAAACCAATTCAAAATACAAAAATAACAATTTATCAGACAAAGAAAATTTGATGGAACTGTGACTTCCAATAATTACAGGGTGTTGCCTGACATGGAGTATTTGTGCTAAATTGCAGTTGTTCGTTGCAATCAAAGGAAAATGTATTGGAGTTAAAATGGATTTAAAGTAGTTACCATAGCGAAGCACAGATATCACGCTGGTACAATAATAAAAACAGTAAATCCTCTTTGGTGTTTCTGTGTGTATCCATATTCAACACTTAGTTGCTTCAAAAGAATTGTATTTATGTGTGACCAATTGTGTCATGAATGGAGATGCAAATTCAAAAGTTCTTCATAATGTGGACGAGTGGTGTAGCTAAGTGTGTGGGGGGGGGTACATTGCCCTGGGTGCCACAGCTTGAAGGTGTGGAAATCCCCGATGGTGGACCTGAGGTGGGAAAAGTGGCCTTCTAATTTTCAGGGGGACTGTGTGCAGCCTCCCTAAGCCTGAGAAAGTCTCTTTAGAAAGGAACTCCCAATTTTTCTGGGTCCTCTGAGGCCCAGGACGACCATGCTGGGAGGTGTTAAAACATTTTCTGCTCTTGGGTGGCAAATTCTTAGTTTTGCCACCCATTGGAAAGTAATGCAGTAGTATGGATGATAAACATCAGGATGCACTTCTTATTAAGCCAACAGTTTGGCTGTTGGGTGGGGGGGGGATAGAATTAGAAGCCTCCCATTGATTTCTATGGGCACATGCTAATCTTGCCTTTTGTGATGGACAGGGCTTAAAACTGCAGTGCACTGTCCGGATTGTACCTAACTTTGTCTAACTGTACATTTAACCAGGTTTCGCGTAACCTATATTTCAATATTGCTATGGTTTGTATTCTGCAATTTTGGAGTAATCCTCTAGATATTATATCAAGTTTATACCCAGTCATATATATATATATAAGGTTTATACCTTGTTGTTGCTTATTGTGCATAGGTTGTTTAGTTCCATAAAGCCCTTTGAGTCTTTCTATAGCCCTTTCCACTTCCTCCTAAGTATTTTGTGCAGTAATTCCAAAATATTCTTTAGGTGATTTATTTACTGGACGTTTCATTTATTTCTGGAGACTGCCAAACAAAGATCTTTAAATCTACTGCTGTGTGCCTTTTGCTTTTAGGGAGCTGGAGTTGTCAATGTGGGGCCGGCAGTTGCTTTCACAGAGGCAGTAGGTGTTGGCCCCAGGGTGCTCACTGAACTAAGACAGCAGAGAAGAATAGGTTATGATTAGGTGACACAAGTCAGCAGTGCTTTGCATCTTCTTGTGCTGTGAATGTATTTGAAGAACTTCCCTGCTTTCCCCAGTGTGTTTCAGGCTGGAGAGCTTCTGTCTTTTCTCTGCAGGGGTGCCCTTGGCTGTAGCTGCTGTTGCCGCTTCAGATTCAGCCTCCCACCAACCAAATATCGTGCCTTATCCCTGTGGGGTTCCTCTTAATCAGGCTGGTTCTTTTCTTCCAGTATCAGTTACAATATTCTCATGGATGATGATCAGTTGAAGATTATGAAAGGTGTGATGTCTTCTGTGTTACCCTTTCCCTGAAAACAAGAGAGGTCCTGATGAGATTAAATAAAAATGACTATGAAATGACTTTTGAAAAAGTTGCCAGCCCTGCCCCTCATTTTGAAGGTTGATTGAGGCAAAAATGTCACTCCAAAGACCTCTACCTCCCTGCTGGTGATTAAATGGGGATGGTGCATGGTGCCCAGAGTGATGAGCGTGGCACAAGTACTTGTACATAATGGGACATTTCTGGCACTGCGGAATCCTCCCACTGGGCAGACACAAATGGAATTCTTTTTATATCAGAAATTAGAAGCATTCAGAAGCATTTATCCAGCAGAGCAGTTTAAAAAAAAAATTTAAGACTACTGCAGAATTGAGCTTTTGAGCACAATGCATAATCAACCTGTGGGGAACATTACCCCAGATGTCCTATTAGGCAAATATAAAGAACTTTTTTAAAGTGTCATTTTGTTATAGAATGGTTAATAAAAAAAAAAAAATCTGTGCCATTAGCTATTCAAGGTTAGATTTCCTTATTTATTATTTTGAAGTACTGTCTCTGTCTAGAAAAGCATGGAACTTTCTTTCTTTCTTTCTTTCTTTCTTTCTTTCTTTCTTTCTTTCTTTCTTTCTTTCTTTCTTTCTTTCTTTCTTTCTTTCTTTCTTTCTTTCTTTCTTTCAAGAGTCCTGATGTAAATAGGATGAAATACTCAGCCTTATATTTATGATACTTCTTAATTTTTGATAAACCACAGCCTAAATGCAATCCTTCTTGCTGTTTCACTCCATACGTGGTCATGTTGTTAATATTCCATGAACACCAGCCCTTTCCATATGGTGGCATATACACTAGCAGCGAAGAGACTGAGTTTATACCTGCTAGTCCCAACCACAACTGGGAAGTCTGAACAGGGCCTATGCATCACAACCGTTTGCCCAATTGGGAAGCCTACCTTTTTCAGGGCTTGCAATTGCACAGAGACCCTATGTGCATTAGTCGGCAGGCTCCATTCACACCATCTGCTGAATGTGCAGGGAGTAGAAGCTGTGGCAGCGGGCATAATCTTGTGTCTTCCTATCTGCATTCACTGCGATATGTGAAGATGCCCCCTCTGAGTCCAGTTAGCTTGAAGCAGAGATTTCTTTTTTAAAAAAGCCTTCCCAGTGAACTTTGAGCAGGATGTGAATCTCTCATTTCTTATCCAAAACTGGCACTCTAGTTTTGCACACTCTAGTTTAATAGGTAGTGTTAACTACCTGTTTGGAAACCTGTCAATACCAGTCAAAGAGCTGAAAATGCATGGACTCCTGTCTTTGGATTTGACTCACTGAAGGGCATCAATTTTTAAATTACCTTTGTGTGGGTTGATTAAATTGCTAAAATCAATATTGGTATATATGGAAGAGTGTGGTTGTGAACATTTCTGTTGGATGCAGGAAATTGAGAAATAGATTATTTCTTTTCTTCTTTTTGATTCAGTTATCTTGAGAGTGTTGTGAATTCACACATTTAAATGACAAGCAACATGTTAAAGACTAATTACTTTCCAGCTTGGACTGCATTGTTGGGTAATTTCCCAAGAGGCAATGGCCATGATAACCAAGTGTGACTGTTCAACACATTTGAGTTCACCGGGAATAATTGTTGGATATATGTGCTCTTTTTGTTTAAGCACAACGGATTGTCTCTTGGTGTTAGACTAACAACATTATGGTGGAGCAAGATTTCATAGACCACAGCGCTCTTCACTACATGACTGCTGTTCTCAGTTGGCGGCAGGTATACCTATGGGCACAAAATCCCTGAAATATGAACGGGGCACACATTCTGACATATTTGTATGCAAAATTAAGAACTGCCTGAGCCATTCATAGCAGCAGCGTCTGTGTAGTGACATGTGTAGTGTTTTGATATTGGATATGCCAACTGATGCCTAAAGAAAGGGCGTTGCTTATTGCATCGTGATTGATACAGTACTTCCAAACTTGATTGACTCCAAATTCAGAAGAATCACATTTGCGGAGAAATTCTAGCTCTAATTCACTGAGCATGAACTCACCCTTTGGCCTGCAGTGCTTTTCTGTGAGGTGTGGCAACCGCAACACCACCCTGCTGCCAGCCAGGCTTCACCTCTGCAGCCACCTCCACTGTGCTTCTTGCAAGGATTTCTTTTTAAAAAAAATCTGCTCTTCACTCAAAGGCTTGAAGCAGCTTACATATGGTGGACATACGAAGACCGCAGCTGGTTCCCAATCAGCTTGAAGAGCCTGATCTGCTTGGCAGTAGAATATAATACATTTTTACACTCTCTGTATTAGTAAGATTTATATAGATGTGAAAAGGTGTTTTACAGTCTTGTTCTGTAAGACTGGCTCGAACCTGCTGTTGTTGTCCCTGTTAAAGGGGCAACAGTTAAAGCCAAGGCCATGATTGTTAGCCAAGGCCAACCTGAGGCCGTAGCTGATGTCACTTGAATCCCAGTATTCCAGGTCTCACATCAGCACTAGTTAGTGGCCCTCCTTGGTTACTACAGACTACTACAGTCTTCAAGTCTGGATTTCTCTTATTGATTAGTTGAGTGGGGAAGCATTTGCTTTCCTAGTGTGGGAACTAAATACACATTGCTCTAAATGTGCTCAGTTTAATTTTAATAGTGACATTGAAGTGGTGGCACAAACCCAAACATAACCTCAGGGGCTTTATGGTGTTGTCCCTGTCACATTTTGCCCCGGTCATGCTTCCCTACTCACTATTTTAAACAGGAAAAAAACAAACTTCTGTTGGCTTTTGGTGGATGTTTATGTCCATTGTGTCGGGCACAACTGCAAGTGAAACTGAAGCAAGGCAAAGCCCCAAAGCCCCCAAACCCTGTGCTGTAATCCTGCTCTGTTTCACACCATCTTCCTCTGGTCACTATCTTAAAACAACCACCTGCCAGGCCATGTTATATCTATGCAGGCACATTTAATGTGGCAAAAAATGTGTTTCTAAAAAATAAGCCCCATATTTTCACAAGGCATCTGTGAGGCATATTGGTGTGCATCTGTGAGAAGTCACAGAAGAATTCTCACTGTTAAAACATCCTGAAAACTTCTCTGACCAAGCCCCAACATGAACAGAAAATGAACCGTAATTAATCTTAGATGACTGCTAATTACCTATAATATCTGATTAGTGAGAAAACTAAATTTAACCACAGTAATTGCTGATTATTTTTGTTCTCTGGCACAGCTCACATACAAATCTCTGTAGTCCCTGCATGCTAATTTGTTGCTCGTGCTGTTTGGTGAGAGTTCCATTTCCCTTATTCAAGGGTTACTGAGGCTGAAGGACAAAATTAGAATAATGAATGTTTGTTTGTTATTACAGCACAGAAAGGAGTCCTGTACAGGCAGTTTATAGAGTCCAACATTATGATACTGTCAGAGAAGCATAACATTTCCCGACATTAGCATAGAAATAGCTTTGTTTCCTATTACTTGAAGTCGTTTTCCTTGCTCCTTCTTTGTCATTCAGCTGTCAAAAGGAAGGCAACAAGCCTTCAGTTTGAATTGACCCCCATGGAAAGGTCTGACAAATAGGTCTTGAAATATTCACATAATGAAATGAAGCTCACACACTTCAACAGCCCAAGGGTTTTTAAAGTGAACAAAAAATGGTCAAGGCCGTTGGCCAGGCTCATTCATTCTGTCTTTTAAAAGATTTAATAGCACGTATACATCGCAAGATATCATTGTCGTTTACACACAACTGTGGAGCAAAATCACAGTAGCAAACTGAGTCTACTCTTTCGGTTCAGGTGGGGAAAAATGCTTACCCTACCTATTCTCCCAACCACTTTTCCTTGCCTCTGATGCAATCACTTCTGCTTCGGGCCCTCAGTCTCACCTGTACCCACACCAATTCCACCCATAGCCGATGCCCCTTGCCAAGTCTTCATGGGCATTTTACACCGGTTGAAGTTTCCAGACAACTGTGAAGGGCTGTCCCAAATAGAGCTTGTCAGTACAGGGAAGGAGTGGCCATGTCACTTAGATTCCCCTTTTGACACCCTGCTCCCCCTGACACGGGCACCAGGGTCAGTGGACATCACAGGCCCATAGATTCCGCCTTGCTTATCTTCCTGCTAGCTGTACATGACATCCCCATCCATATGATCATTATTGGTTTAACCCCAGCAAACAGTTCTGCAGTTGGAGCAGCTGTGAACTGTTGATAACAACAAGACTGTTGACTTCGTCATTAATTCTTCATGCATAAACTTCTTCATGATGTGTCCCTGAGCGAAATGTTGTATTACATCAGTTTATCAAATGGATGGAGGGTGAACAGGCAAAAAGATACATGATGAGAATTCCATTAAGGATCTCCTTAACTCTCTTATGAAGGTGGATTTGGAAAGTTCCAGGCATTTGCTAGACCTGACATTTGCAGGAAAATACCCCATAGGAGCTGCATGAGATTTTGCCATTTGCAAACACTCTCAGTTGAGGTGTAGTTCTTTCCACACACTGTCACCTGAACATTGCAGTGTTCTATTAAAGATGCCATGAAGTTAGCAAACCACGTGCTCTATTCATTCTTTCTAGCCTAATGTGCCTGCAGTATATACTGAGGCAGTTTCTCACACAAAGAAATTACACTGGTTAAGTATGAGTGATAAAATAGCTGAACTGCATCATCCCTTGCATTTCCTGCTAATTGCAAATTTGAGCTTTTAATACCTCATACTGACAGCTAGATACTCTGAGCTTGAATTCACAGGCTCCTCAAGGTGTTTCATGGTTTTGATTTTGAAATTAAAGATGACTGTACTTGAATTTCCAGACAAATTCCCACTCATGATCTTTTGAATTTGATGACACTGTGGTCACTATTCAGCATTGTTTATATTTTGCACTAGAAAGATTTGCACTACTAAGGATTAAATTACGAAGCAACTCCTGTTTTGTTAGTCTAGCTCAGGGATGTCCACACTTTTTGAAAGGAGGGCCACATCATCTCTCTGACACTATGTTGGTGCCCTGGGGAAAAAATAATTAATTTACATTTCAAATTTGAATAAATTTACATAAATGAATATATCAGAGATGGAACTATATGAATGAATGATGGTCTTGCAACATCTCAAGACCTAGAAAAGGCCTCGCACAAAGCAAGGCTGGCTTTTCCTTTTCTACAACTGCTGCATCACAGATGTGAAACAGCAAGCAGTGGAAGGAGCCCTTGTCCCACAGCTCACGCGAAAGGTAAGATACACATTGAGAGCAGCTGTGTCAGGCCAGCATGGGATCCAGCAAGTCTCTGGAAGGCCAGAGGCTCATTGGAGACTAGGGGTTCCCCGCAGGCCAGATTGGGAGTCCCTGAGGGCCGCAAGTGACCCTCGGGCCGGGGTTTGGGCACCCTGGTCTAGCTGACTTGAGGTACCTTCATTTATTGTATCACATTGTGAGCACATAAATATGTGTGTGTATCTTTTGTCTTGGTTTAATGCACAATAAGTATCGTTAAGGATGCTGTAGAGCTGTCAGGCTGCTGGACTCTGTAGATTGATGGAATTGGGAGTAGACCTTGTTGAAGATTAAGGAGGCCACACAAAGTGTTGCTCTACCTGTGACAGCTTGCCAAGCTGGTTCTATAGACTTGGATGACTGACAGGTGAAATGCCGCAGCTTGTCAATACTGGTAGCGTCTTACCATCTACAGCTCCCTTCTGGCAATATAATAATGGCAATAACAATAATCAGAAACTCTGCAACCGCCATCTGTAATTAAACTGAAATAGCCTCTCATTTCCCTGATAAGAGCAGTGGCAATAATATAATTTTTTCCCATCTCATTAGGAAAAAATGAATTCAAAAGAGAGGATGTCATTTCCATTGATGTGGCAATTAGAAATCTGCCAAACATTTGGAAATGGCAATTAACGTGCAGATTAGCCCTTTGTGGTTTTTCTTCCAATTGAGTGTCACATAAATGTGTGTTGTTGTGCATGGGGGGGGGGGGGAGTGTTTGTTTTAATGTGGAAAGTCTATGAATTATTTCTAGCTAAGAACGCAGTAAGTCCTGCCCAAGTCCTGCCAAATGCAGGGCACCAGCCTTGTATGGCAGCCTGCCAGCTGTTGGATAACCTCCCTGTTTGTTGAAGTTCCAGGCAGGCAACAATAACCAAGACATTACTTACACCTCTGGAGGATCACTGTTCATTAGTTGTGGTCAGTTCAGCTTGGTGGGCCTGGAGCTGTGTGGTTCAAGTTTAGGTGAGCCCTTCCTGCCTATCACTGGATAGAGGATCTGTTCAAAGCAACTCATCAGTAGTGTACTGTGCAATCCTATGCATATTTATTGTGTAGAACATCCCACTGTGTTTAACCCATTTCTGCCCTGCCCACAGGTGTACACATTTCATCCCTGTTGTGTATATGCAAAGTTGAGCAGAAATGGCTTAATGGGGTGTACTCATTATGGGGTTCATTCAGTGTGCTGAGGGTGGCACTGCTAATAAATGACGAGGCAAGAAATGAAGCATGGGTTAGCCAAAAGCTGGGAAAATTTAGGCTTTTGTGTGTTCTTGGTTGTCATGTCATGAAAGACCACTTGCATGCCGCGTGGCGCACTAGGGGCAAATTGGCCTGTCTCCTCCTCCCGCCGGCAGCAAGCTCTGGCTGCCAGCAGATTGGTTGGATGGTTCAGGGAGGGCAGAAGCAGACTTCTGCTCAGGCACATGTACGCAGAGGCAGATGTCTGTTCCTGGCAAGCAACCACACACACACCCCTGCCCTATGGCTAGCCTGAGATTAGCTCTTCGAGGGCCAGGTAGGAATTTTTGACTACTATCCTTGAATTGGCCTCCTATGATGGAGGTGTTTTTTTTGCCTGCCACAGACTGGCTATGGGGATGGGGCGGTTTACGGTAGGCAGTAATAAAGTCTTTGGTCGCTTGCATTAGAATTGAGGAGTGGGGTAGGTAGAAGACCTTCTTGGTGTCCAATTGAAGGCAACAAGGACGGGGTGGGGGGTTGAGTCAGGCCCACTTCCATGATGCCTGACCAACTTGAGGAGGCTGGCAGGCAAGCCCCCTGCCTGAACTGGGGGCAGAGTTGAAGGGCAGAGGGCAGAGGTGAAGGGCAGAGGTGACCTCTGAACTGAAGGGCAGAGGTGACCTTCAAGGCATAGCAATTCTGCTGACTTACCCTCTTTGGGCGCAGTTGAGAGGCAGGCTTAATAAATCTTTGAGTGACACCTGAAGTCAGGTGGATGCCCTTTGAGACTGGGGATGAAGACGGCTAGGGCCGTTTCCCCCACTTAATACCCCACACTTGGGAGGGTTTCGGGTTTTCCCTTAGTTGCCCTGTTGCAGAATTTGGGTATTCAATAAAGTGGCCCATTTAACTCCATAGCCTTTGCCTGCTGTCCTTATTTGGGGAGTGCTGGGTAATGTATGTGAAATACAATATGAATGTGAATTGTTCCCCAAATTATGTTTGTCATGAACAATATTGCACAGTCCTTTGAACGTATTGTATTTAGTCCTTTCTGTTGTATTGTTGTGAAATTACTTTGACTATATTATGGTGTTATTTATATTGTTTTCTGCATGTTGTAAATTCAAAAAGAACCAAAATAGCTAATCTGTAAAATGGATGCCCCGCAATGCTAATGAACATTGTAGTGTATTACAGTTTAGAGCAGTGTTTTGCAAAGTGTGGGTTGGAACCTACTAGTTGGGTCACTAGCCAATTTCAGGTGGGTCCCCATTCATTTCAATATTTTATCTTTAATATATTAGACGATGCTACTGTGGTATGTGACTGCATTTGGGGAAATGTGACACATCTGTACTTTTAACAGGCTACTGCAGTGGTTTTGAAACACTCTCAGAGAGTTTGAACCTCCCTAAGTCCTTGTGGGGGTGAGGGGGAGGCATCAGGCGGGGGGGGGAAGGCAGCAATGCAATCCCCAGGATTGCGCCACTCAGGAGGCTGCAGGGGCTTGGCTGTACTTACCAGAGCCTCCTGCAGCCTCCCCGGGCTGCGGGGAGCACTGCGCGACTGTCTGCAGGCCTCCCCGTAGCTTTAGAAGTGAAAGTGGGGCGATTGTGTTCCACTTCCAGTTTTGCAGAGGTGCAGCACAATCACTCGGTTTTCACTTTTGAAGACCTGGGGAGCCCTGCAGGTGCTCGCACAGGGCTCCCCACATCCCCAAAAGGCTGCAAATCTGGTAAATCCAGCCAAGCCCCTGCAACCCCCCTGAGCAGTATGATCCTGGGGATCACATCGCTGCCTTCTCCCTGCCCCTGCCCCTTAAGGGGAAAGGCAAGGGCCCTCAGGCTGGGATGTCATGACGCACGAGTTTGAAAACCCCTGGGCTAATACGTATATGCTTTTAACAATGATAGTAAATGAGACTTACTCCTGGGTAAGTGTGGGTAGGATTGCAGCCTGGGATTGTTAACAATTTTCCTGCTTGATGATGTCACTTCCGGTCATGACATCACTTTTGGTGGGTCCCAAAAGATTCTCATTCTAAAATGTGGGTCCCAGTGCTAAAAATTTGAGAATCACTGGTTTAGAGGAAATTCCCTTGTATTGCTGAGCGTGGGGTGCTTTGAAGCCTTCAAGAAGCACCATATATGACAGCCAAGGATAATTGTTAATTACTAATTGACAGAGGCAAAACAAGATCAATATTTACCTAATGGTGCAATAAATTGGAATGTTCTGAAGACATTCATTGTACAATCATTAATACACACTCCTTCGGGGAGCTCTTTGGAACTGTGGAGAATCTGCGGGGTAGACTGAAGCTCGGTTTCTTTAAACTCTTCATTGTGTCAGCACACCCATCCACCACGTTCACAAAGAAGATGCAGTCCTTTGAAGAACTATAAGGATGTTCCAGGTGCTGTAGAAATTGGAAGTTGTTGATCAAAGAAGAGTGTTCCGGCACCTCCTGAATTTTTGACACATCTTTTCAAATTCTGTCATTCTTTTAATGAAAATGGAGTTAAACATTTTAAGACGGACAGCCATCACCCAAAAAATTAGGGCTGCTTCCAATGCCTGCCTGCCTGCATCTCAAAGGATCCATGCTGGAGCCGTTTAGTTTAGTTCACCTTTTGTGCAGCGCTTGTCACTATGCTGCATTCTGACTTTGGCAATGGTATTTGTGTGCAAGGTGATGTGGATGTGGAAGGGTAAACAAGAATGTTTATGCAAACCATGATGCACAGTTTGACTTCCATCAAAGAGTTTCAGTGCACCTTTTTTTGACTTTGGGCCAAATTATTTTGTTGGTAGTTTAGGCTGCAGTCCTATCCACACTTACCGAGGAGTAAGCGCTATTGACTATAATGGGATTTACTTCTGTGGAGACATGCATAGGATTGGATAAAACTGTCCCAAAATTCTCCAGGAGCTTGTATGGCAACCAGAAAAGAGAGCTGGTTGCTTGTGCAAAAAGACCCTTTTGTATTCAAAGAAAAAGGGAGGCAGCATTGGTGTGCGATGTGCTGCAGACATCCATCTGGGCCAAATTTACTTGAACTGTGGAGCAGGAAATGCTGTCAACATTGGAGGAACTGTTTATGTGTGCTGTCCCAGTGAACCAATCCCTTTTTAGATGGCTCCTAAAAGCAGTGGACTGAAGTGCAGCTGTAGAGTAGGACAAAAGGAGGGGAGCAGCTGTGTACAACTCCCTGAGCTCTTTGGAGGAAGGGGGGTATAAAAATGTGAAAAAATAAATAAAAAATAAAATAAAAATAGAGTATGAAACAGCCTTCCTATTAAATAGAAGCATTTAGCCAAACCATATCTAAGGTTGGAAAGAATTTAAAATCTTTGGGGTGTTTTTTTTAATGGTCTTCTTCATAGTGTGTGGTTTGATTTACTCATTTGTAAGCTAACTTGCTCTGTAGGCCTTCTTTGCAATGCAGCTGCTCTCCCCATAGGGCACCGATCAGATGGGGTTTCACAAGCTGATCAAGGAGCATTTAGTGGGGATGATCCTGCTTCTTGCAACACAACACTTAGTTGTGTGACCTTTGCCTTTTCTAGAAAATGGTATTGAGAACAAAATGGCTAATATTATAATGCCGTTGTACAGATTGATGGTAAGGCCACACCTGGAGTATTGTGTCCAGTTCTGGTCGCCGCATCTCAAAAAGCACATAGTGGAAATGGAAATGGTGCAAAAGAGAGCGACTAAGATGATTTCGGGGCTGGGGCATCTTCCTTATGAGGAAAGGCTATGGCGTTTGGGCCTCTTCAGCATAGAAAAGAGATGTCTGACGGGGGACGTGATTGAGACATACAAAATTGTGCATGGGAAGGATTATAGAGAGATGCTCTTTACACTCTCACATAACACCAGAGCCAGGGGACATCCACTAAAATTGAGTTTTGAGAGGGTTAGGGCAGACAAAAGAAAATATTTCTTTACTCATGTGGTCGGTGTGTGGAACTCCTTGCCACAGCATGTGGTGACGGCATCTGGCCTAGATGCCTTTAAAGGGGGATTGGACAAGTTTCTGGAGGAAAAATCCATTACGGGTTACAAGCCATGATGCGCAACCTTCTGATTTTAGAAATGGGCTATGTCAGATGCAAGGGAGGGCACCAGGATGCAGGTCTTATGTTCTTATGTTTATGTTCTTATGCATTTTCAATAGCTCTCTCGATATTGTCAGCAGTTCTCTTTCAACTAGGTAACAATTCATCTCACCCTAGACTTGAATGAAAAGCACTATTGATGTGTTATGGGATGTTGTGTAATGGACTCCAAGTGTGCTAGGTGAACAACACCACAAATTAACTCACGACGTTCCATGGGCATTTTGTGTTAGTGCCACTGTGCTAGCAACAACCACTTGTCTCTGCCAGTGTGTGCTGGATGCAAGGGAGGGCACCAGGATGCAGGTCTCTTGTTATCTGGTGTGCTCCCTGGGGCATTTGGTGGGCCACTGTGAGATACAGGAAGCTGGACTAGATGGGCCTATGGCCTGATCCAGTAGGGCTGTTCTTATGTTCTTATCATGTCAAATTCTTTATGCAGTTCACAAATAAACATGCCAGAGAGCAGCAGGGAGAGGGCCCGGAGATGTATAATGCTTGCTTGAGTATAGAGTCAACAAAAACATGTGGGGATGTGAAGAAACCCCCAAAGAAATTTCACTTGAAATTCAGAACCTCCATGAATTCCTATGGTGAAATAATTGAGTTATGGCCCAATCGTTAAGAGAACTTGTTTTGGTGAAATGTGCGTTCCACCAGTGTGCGCTGTCACAAAAGTGCCTTTAAGTGCTTTGCAATGGCGCAGGGTCCAGGTGCACCAGCAGGAATGCCGGAGCCTTCTAGCTGGCATGATGTTGAGAGGCCTGCTGGAGCAGGGGCAGTAGGAGAGAGTTGAAGGGGGGTTGGGGGAGGCAGAATGGAGAGGGGGCAGGAATGGGCATATCAGGCCCAGGAGAGGGGTAGCATCAGTGGGGCCAGCTCATGCCATATCCATCACCCTTCCCAGGTCTGATTTGCCTACATCACTGCAGACTTGCACTAGTGATATTACTGATACAGGTTTGAGTTGACCCATTACCCCAGAGCAAGGGAACAAACATCCCCTTACCCCAAGGAGAACTCCAGCAGCCAGAAATCCCCCAGAGGATGCAGTGTAACTCACACCAGTGCTGCTGCATCACCACACTGAGATTTAAGTTGGATTAGACCAGGGGTGCCCAAACCCCGGCCCTGGGGCCACTTGCGGCCCTCGAGGCCTCTCAATGCGGCCCTCAGGGAGCCCCCAGTCTCCAATGAGCCTCTGGCCCTCCAGAGATTTGTTGGAGCCCATACTGGCCTGACGCAACTGCTCTCAGTGTGAGGGTGACTGTTTGACCTCTTGCCTGAGCTGTGGGATGTGGGCTCCCTCCAGTGCTTAACATAAGAACAGCCCCACTGGATCAGGCCATAGGCCCATCTAGTCCAGCTTCCTGTATCTCACAGCGGCCCACCAAATGCCCCAGGGAGCACACCAGATAACAAGAGACCTCATCCTGGTGCCCAATCCTGGTGCACCATCCTGGTGCTTGCTGTTTCACGTCTGTGATGCGGCAGCAAAGGAAAGGCCAGCCTTGCTTTGTACAAGGCCCTTATAGGCCATGAGCTATCTCAAGCCCTTCATTCATTCATATACGTTCATCTTTAATATATTCATTTATGTAAACTTATGTACATTTATTCAAATTTTAAATGTAAATTGATTCTTTTTCCCCCAGCCCCCGACACAGTGTCAGAGAGACGATGTGGCCCTCCTGCCAAAAACTTTGCACACCCCTGGATTAGACTGTTTGTTAGTCCTTAGGTGCCACAGACCTCTGTTGCTTTAGTTGCTGCTGACTAACAGCCCAGTCCTGAGATGCCTGGCACATGTGCCCACAGTGTCAAAATGGCTGCTGCAGTATCCTGAGTGCAACCAGGCAGCCGCTGGTGGCTCCTCAGGAAAGAACTCCCTTGAGGGAAGGTCTCTCCTTGCGGGAAGGACTCCCATCCCGGAACACCTCCTCCCCACCTCCCTCAACACCCCACTCACCTCTCTGCCACCAGGCAATCTGGGTGACCACCTGCCAGAGGAACATGGACCCAGTGCTGGAGCTGGCCCAGTGTGGGCTTTCTCTGGGCCAGCTCTGGCACTGGGCCTGTGGAAAGGGCTCGCAAACATGCCTTATGGCACAATTGTGACAGTGTATGCCAGCGGTGAGCCAGCGTGCAGGTCTCTGGATCAGGCCTTGACGCGGCTACCCCTATGGAACTTGGCTTCCTTTGAACATTCTCGGGTGTTCTGCTTGGAAGAAACCTTGAAACTTGCTAATCTTTCACAGTGTGAGAAATGTCGGTACCAACCAAAATCAGCAGTTGTAATGAAGTTCTGCCTCGGTTGCCTCATGTAGGACCCCACCTGTGCCGCCACATTCCTCAATAACTCGGTGTTTAGCTTTGCTTAGCTGGTGTTTGCCAAGTCCAGTAACTGAAAAACAAGCTGTTTTAGAAATGGCTTTGAAACTGTTGCCTGCACAAAAGCGATTTGCCATTGTGCGAGGTAAGGAGGCAGATGACTATGCAATCAAAGCATCTAAGTATGAATAATTTAGCTGTTCTCCAGCTGAACATTTGTTTAAACATCCGAACACATTTGCAGGAGCCCACCAATTCTTCTTCATGCCGTTTTTTCCTGGCTGTTAACAGTGAGGAATTGTTATGTGTCTCAGATGGAGCTACAGCTGTACTGGAGATAAGCTTACTGTTTCGTCAAATGGAGTGGCATTTTCAGAGGCATTAGCATTTATCTGTGGCAAGTATACTTAGGTATTCACAGTGTTCTTACAGCACTTCTGAGAATCAGCCGGTAATGGCTAATTAGCTAGACATAAGAGTGGACTGGTGTGGCATGCAAGCAGATGGCTCTTAATGCCAACACACAACTTTGTGTTTAACAGTAAAGTGCTGGGGCAGGTTATTCTGCATGGCTGTTTTTAAAATGGGGAAAAAAAATAGACAAAGCACTGCAGGAAAAATTAGAGACAAATACTCAGGATGGCAACTATTTTTAATCATATTTGAAATTGACCTTCCCAAATGTTAGGGCAGCATGCTTTTCTTTATATGGTGACACTAAGGGTCAATGTAGGAGTTTCATGCGATGTAGGAGTTTCATGGCTGAGACTCCAGATGCCTTTTTCCAGTTCCTTGACTCGACTCATCATCATCAAGCTGCTATTGATAATGGAAGGAAACAATCATACAAGCCCATTTTTGGTGCTTGGTCTATAAGTTGTTCTATAAGCCACAGACCTCCCTTGTGCAGTAGCACAGGAAAAGGGGCCAGCCTGGCCTAAGCTGGCATGTAAACCACAGGTCTCTCTTAGGCAGCAGCATGGGGGGAAAAGCCAGCCAGGCCTAAGTAACTGGAAGGTTCTGTAATTCACCCCTGAATTTAGATTCACCCCTTTAGGGATTGATTAGGGCAAAATCCTGAATTATGTTTTTAAGCATTTGTATGGGTAAACTTTGCAAGCAAAAACCAAGTCGATATCTCATTATGCATAAGAGATATTGAGGAATCAGTGAAAACACATTTTACCCCTTTAGGTGTTGAATTTCTAAAAATCCCTTCTTAGTAGTTGCTTACATCATGGAAGGAATATACTCCCCAAACTTCATGTTTCTAGGTCCAGGGGCTTGGGCTGGGCTTTGATGAATCAGTCAGGACATTTGTTTGTATATAAAGAGATATAGCACAATCTGTGCTTGTGGTGCTTTCCAAAGTAGCTAATAAGAAGATGAATTCCAGCTCTAAGGAATTTAGAGTCTAAGGAAGAGCAGAGTAAGATGAAAATAGGGGTAAACAGTAGGAGACTACCACACACACACCCCCAAAAATATATATCCATACCTGCTTCACCTAGAGAACCTATGCCCACTTTAAGCTAATTAGCTCCCCAGTGTTCCCTAACAAAGGCCCTAGTTCTGCACTGCTGGACCCCACTACCAGGGTAGCTCACCTGTTTAACCTGCAGAGGTCCTCCTTCCTCCCCTCTCCTGCCAGCAGCTTCCCCAGCTACCACAGCAACAACGTGGTCCTTAGCAGGTCTTGGGAGTGGCAGCCACACACCTGTCTCCAGTAGTCTCTGCTCCAGCAATCCTCAGAAGTCCATTCACCCATCAGTCAGTTAGTAGGTCCATTAGCCTGTCAGTCTGCTCCTCAGTCCATTAATCCATCAATTTAGTTCTCTCTCCTTCTGCTCTCCAAGCTCCTTCCTTCTATACCCACCACACTCTCCCTTCTCCAGGTGCTGCTTTTATCCCTTAATGACCTGGTTGCCTCTAGTGGCTTCAGCTGTGTAGCATATCCACTGCTAGTTAGAGCCCTGGACTTTTCACCCTATGATTGCCTGCCAGAGCAAGGGACCACTGTTGACACCAATGGAAACCTGTGCATTTCCATTACACATATCTAGCAAGTAAATGGTTTAAGGATCTTAGGCACAAGCATATGTACAGCTGCCTTGTACTGAGTCAGACCACTGAACCACCTCCCTTAATATTGTCTGCTATCAGAGAGTCTTCAGAGTTTTGGAAAGACTCTCTTCCCAGCCCTATTGGGAAATGTCAGAGGACTGATCCTGAAACCTTCTATACACAGAACATGTGCTCTACCACTAGGCAATGTTGCCAACCCTGAATGGATGGATTGAATGCAATCTGAATGCATCAGAGGCTTCTGAGCTTTATACCACAACACCCCTTTCATAATATTAGCATGGCCCTAATTACTCCTGCTCTGTGTCAAAAAAACATTTCCCTCTTTGAAATCTCTTCTGCTGTTTATGTTTGCCTAATTGGCTTTGTATGCTATAAATGTTTTAAGTGATCTATCACTCACGATTAAGACTCTGCTATCTACCTTTTGATCTAGCACACTAGTGTGTTAAATTAATTTTGCTGTAAAGATTTGATTGAACATGGTTTCCTGAAGATAAAAGGTGGTTGTGTCTTATTTATTTATTTATTTACCTATGATTATCTTTTGTTAATTGCTTTTTGTTATGGATCCCCAACGCAGCTTATAATACAAAATAAAACCAAATAATAAAATCACTAAAACCACAATAAGGACCTTTTAATAAAACCGTAGACACCACAATAGCAACAGAATGCCACCGGGCTAGTCCCATCACTCATTGTCCAAAAGTACTGTGGAACAAAAACATTTTCAAGGCCCTCCTTGATGGGAAGGGATGGGATATCCCATATTCACAACTGTCTATGATGCAAATAATCCTGATATTGTTGAACTTTGAATTGCAAGTTGGGAACTGAAGCTCAGAGTGAGTTTCCCAAGGTCCCTCATTGCCAGGGTGACCAGATACAATGGAGGACACAATGCCTGTACCTTTAACCATTGCATAGAAGAAAGAATTTTGGCAAGTGCAGCTTTTAAAACCCTCCCATGTTTAGCTCCACCTGCCAAAATTCCCTCTTCCTTACAGTGGTTAATGGAAGGCATTGTGTCCTCCGTTGTATCTGGTCATCCTGCTCACTGCTCTCTTGATCAGGTCTCAAGTCCAATGGTAGAATCTGGAGTGGTTCCTTGCCAGACATGGTCTATTCTTATGTCTAAGCCAAGCCCTAACTACCTTAAGGGCAATCTTTCCCTCTATGTACCTTCCTTGAATGCTTCATTTTACATCTGAGCCCTGCTCTGGTTGCTAATTGGTCTGAAGCTGAGCAGGCATCCATTAGAAACAGGAGTTTTAATGTGGCAGCCTCAACACTGTGGAACTCCCTCCTGCTTGAGGCCCCATTGGTTCCCACATGACCTTCCTTCCTTCACATTCCTTGTTCACATTTAGTTATGACACAGCTCTGTAAGGCATTTGAGTTGAGCTGAAAGCCACTTTGATTGCCCGCTTGGGTGATAAAGTGGGATATAAATAAGTAAATATAACATCCCTGAGTTGCAAGTTGGTGCTGCATTGTCAATGTTGTTGTTCTGTCCTTTTGTTCTGTCTGCAGAATTTTGGTGTTTGTTGTTTTATTGGAGTAAGTTGTGTTTATTTTTTAATATGTTGTAAGCAACGTAGGAACATTGGAGTATAATTCACATTAAATAAATTAATAACCCAAGCAATACCATCCAACAAACCATGATGTGCAAGTAGCCAACACACCAGGATCTGAAATCATGGTTTAAGCTGATTCACAAACCACTTGGAGCAGACTAAAATAGCTTGTAGGATGCTCAGAGGCTCCTGTTTGGAATAGAATCCAGGGAGTCATAGGGGAGCTGTAGGAAGAAAGAACTTACCCAAGTCATGGTTTGTTTATATATCTGGGAACAGATCATGGTTAGGAGTCTAAACAGTGGTTAGTGCAAAATGTAGTACAGGTGGGGCTCTATTCATGGATTTGGCATCCATAGATTTGCCGAACCTGCTGGATCACCCCCCTGCTGGAACTTTGATGCAGTCACGTCTGGGAAGTTTTCTGAGCCTCAGGTATTATTTCTGAGCTTCTGGGTGTAATTCTGAGCCTGGGAGAGAGTGCGTGCTGGTATGCGGCCTCTCCAAGGCTTAGAACAGCTCTGGACATGAGCGGAGCAATGCTCCAATCACATTATTAGTTTAGGTGGGTTTGGAAAAACTGCAGACTTCATTATCCGCAGTTTTTTGTGTCGGGGGGGGGGGTCTGGGAATGGATCCCTCATGGATACAGAGGCACCACCTGTATGATGTTGAATCTGACCTAGCCATCTGTATTCAGTCATAGTTTCTAAAACCAGATTGACTTGAAATGAGACTGGGAAATGTGTGCTCCATGGGAGGAATGCTCCTTTTCAAACCACATTCAGCTCTTAAGAACTATTGTCTGTGTCCAACCAAAGATTTATTCAACTGCAAAGTATTGAAAAGAACAAAGACTCAGCATTCAACACAGAACCTCACAGATTATAGCACTTCTTAAGACCTCTAATCTTTGTTCCCCCCCCCCTTTGGCAGTTGTTATAGTGAAAACTTAATGCCAATAAAAGTCTCTAAATTTTATCTCTATAGTAAAAACAACCATCAGAACATGATAATCCATTCTTACAATTTTTTTAATGACTTAAATAAAAATCTCTCAAGGTTCCTAAATTTGTCTACATTTCCTATAATGCCATCGTTTGCTTTCACTTGTTTCCTTTATGTTCCTAAATAGCACAAATGTTGTGCAAATACTGGGGAGGGAGAGAAAGAGCCTATTTTTCATTGACAGTGTCATTTGCTAACTTGACTCACTCACTGCTCACCCCTGACTCCAAACTGAGTCTGCCAAAATGTCCTCTTCTGTTTGACAAACCCAGTTAGAGGGTTCCTGCTCTCCTTTGCATTGGAGGACAGAGAGGGGAAGAGCAAGATGGATCTCTTCTTCTTGGCAACCTTCAGTCTTGAAAGACTATGGTATCGCACTCTGAAAGGTGGTTCTTGAACAGCGTCTAGTGTGGCTGAAAAGGCCAATTCAGGAGTGACAATCCCTTCCACACCGGGAGCAAGTGCAGTCTGTCCCTGGTCTGTCTCCCTGGCTACGGGCCTTCCTTCTTTGCCTCTTAGAACAGCAACTGTTACCCTGCAGATGCCTGATCTCATCTGAACTCGGAAGCTAAGCAGGGTCAGGCCTGGTTAGTACTTGGATGGGAGACCGCCTGGGAATACTGGGTGCTGTAGGCTTATACCATAGTCTTTCGAGACTGAAGGTTGCCAACCAATCTTTGCCTCTTAGCCTCAGACTGTTGGCCAAGTGTCTCTTCAAACTGGGAAAGGCCATGCTGCACAGCCTGCCTCCAAGCGGGCCGCTCAGAGGCCAGGGTTTCCCACTTGTTGAGGTCCACTCCTAAGGCCTTCAGATCCCTCTTGCAGATGTCCTTGTATTGCAGCTGTGGTCTACCTGTAGGGCGCTTTGCTTGCACGAGTTCTCCATAGAGGAGATCCTTTGGGATCCGGCCATCATCCATTCTCACAACATGACCGAGCCAATGCAGGCATCTCTGTTTCAGCAGTGCATACATGCTAGGGATTCCAGCACGTTCCAGGACTGTGTTGTTTGGAACTTTGTACTGCCAGGTGATGCCGAGAGTGCGTCGGAGGCAGCGCATGTGGAAAGCATTCAGTTTCCTCTCCTGTTATGAGCAAAGAGTCCATGACTTGCTGCAATACAGAAGTGTACTCAGGATGCAAGCTCTGTAGACCTGGATCTTGGTATGTTCCGTCAGCTTCTTGTTGGACCAGACTGTCTTTGTGAGAGTGATATGGTATTCTCCCTTAGACAACTGCAGGAGAAATGCAGGGAACAATGACAGCCATTCTTTATAGCCTTCATAGATCTCACGAAGGCCTTCGACCTGGTCAGCAGGGATGGCCTCTTCAAGATTCTCCCCAAGATGAATACACATAGTAAAATACTGAGAGTTCCTTGATGCAGGAGGCTGGGATTAAAGGAGATTCTGGGTCTGAAATGTGAAAGGGGAGGGATGCAGGGGTATCTTCCTACAAGTGACACTGTGCGCGGCTCTGGAGCCCTTGAACTGTTTCCTGGCAGGAAGTGGAGCTGCGGGTTAAGCCATTTGGGAAACTTGTCTCTTGTGCTGATGGATTATAGACCGTGTTGTGAGCACTCAGCCCTTCAGAAAGTTCGTGGCATCTTCACCCTCAAGTATCTAATTTATGTAGAAATGTCAATAAATTATTTAGAATATTGTTCCTGCTGGTGTCAGCAGTTCCAGAGCGACTTTGAAAATCATTGGAAATGTTGGCAGGTTTTCAGTGATTCTTAAGAGGTTCTTACTATTAAATGTTCACCAGTGAAAATAAAAGATCTCATCACTTATTCCCCCCCAACATTGTGCTTGCATCTCTGCAAGAATATGTTTGTGATGATTCAGAAACATGAAGGAAATTATACCGTCATCATTAACATCTACGTTTTTATTTACAAAGGAAATAGCGCATATTAAACAGATATGTTTAAGTGGTAATCATTTTATCTGAATGTATCCTAAAGCTGAAGGTTTCCTAGAGGTGGTGCCTTTTGGAGCATATTGTGCATGGACAAGCATTCAGAGAAAATGTCTCCACATGAAAATAATGCATAAACATTTGCACGAATGCTTTTTTTTATCACATTTAAACAAATGTCCTATAATGTCTGCTATGCCCTCCTTTTCTTCAAGGCATGAACTTGTAGAAGAATTACATTTGCAAAAGAGATCCTAGGCTTCTGTCATGTCCTGCTTGCAAATTCTGCTCTAGAAAAAAAATTGCATGAATAACACATTTGAATGTAATATTTCTAAGAGCATAGTCCTATTCATGTCTACTCAGAAGTAAGTCCCATTGTGTTCAGTGTGGCTAATGTCCAGGATTGCAACCTAATAGTCCAATCCTATCAATTATCCACCCCGTTGATGCAGCTGGGCCACAGAACATGGGGGAGGGCACCAGGAGGGCATTCAGGGGAGGGCACCAGGATGAGGTCTCTTGTTATCTGGTGTGCTCCCTGGGGCATTTGGTGGGCCGCTGTGAGATACAGGAAGCTGGACTAGATGGGCCTATGGCCTGATCCAGTGGGGCTGTTCTTATGTTCTTAACATGCACTGCATCTGGGGGGGGCGGGGAGGCAATCCCAGAAGTTTCTTCTGGGTAAGGGAACAATTGTTCCCGCCACCTGCATGGTTCTGCTTGGACCTGCACCAGCAATTTAGCTGGTGCAAGTCCATATGGAGCCAGAAAGGCAGACTGAAACCAGGAATGGGGATAAGATATTGGTGCTACTGTTGCCACCGATACTGCCCCCTTTGTAGCAAAAATCCACCCTCCTTCCCAGCCAGATCTCATCCCCTTTCTGTTCCCATCCTACAAATGGGGTGGTGAAATGAGTAGCGGCATTTCAGCTTGACCCCAGGGACCATTTGTTCTACCACCTAATTCTTCTGCATGTGTTTACCAAGTCCTGGTTTTGTTTACAGCTTTGCAACAGCGAACGCATTCCTTTTCATGTAGCTTGCATTTTCCCTAGAGATTAAATGGGGTTTTAAACTTTTACCCTCCAAAAGGGCAAAATGCTTTTTGTTCTTGGCTCACTGGGTCACCTCAGTTTTCATAATTGGTCCTTAATGATATAGCCACACTCCAATGATAAAGCAATCTGTGTGGTAAATAATACCTCAAGGGAATGTGACATGAGACATTGATATTTTTTTGCCACTTTACATCCTGAAAATCCACTGAAACAGTTATGTAAGTTTATTTTTATCCATAATCCATTTATATAAAATATTTATGATTAATTTTTGCAATGCCTAATTGAATTTCATAAAAAGGATTAAATCTTTTAAGCTCTGAAGTGTAACGCCGTAATGATGAGGACTGGCTAGATTAACGTAATTTGCTCTAATTCTTGACTAAATGGCAGTGCAAAGCATTCTCTAATGGCATCATTTTGCAGGCATCTCTTCTCTTCTTACTGGGTGATTACTTATTATTGCTTCTTTCTGATATGGCAGTGGTACACGACTTGAAAGCGCATGTTGGAAAAGGCCCTCCGTTTCATTCACACAAAGCAGGGACATTTGTTTGTGGGTATGTTTGACGCAGAGCCTTTAAGAGAAACCTTAGTCACCAGGGAAGCCACTGTGGGCTTCCTATCCTATCCTAACAATCCTAACCAGGTCTGCTCAGAAGTAAGTCCTATTTTGTTCAATGCGGCTTACTCTCGGGAAAGTGTGGTTAGGATTGTAGCCTGTGTATATTCACTAGCCAGCATTCTCCTCCTAGCTGTCTGGTTCTTTGGGAAAGTTGCAAAAAGTTGCAAGGACTGAAGCCAATCATCCCTGTTTCTCTTCATTAACTTCTGTTCATTGGCATCCTGCCTCTGAACATGGGGCTTCCATGTGGCCATGTTGACTAATAGCCAGAGACAGGCTTAGCCTCCATGAATTTGTCAAATCACATTTTAAAGCCACCTACATTGGTGGCCATCTCATTTTCTTCTGGAGAAGTCTATAAATTGATTGTCAGCTCAATCCTGTTAGGCTCATGCACTAGAGGCACAAGTGTTCTGCCAGTGTAGACTTGCCTTGCGGCCGTCACGAAAAGCTCTCTGGGAGCACCACATCATGTAAGTTATAAAATCTATGTCCCTCCTGGCCATTTTTTTTTTCCTAATCTAAAAAAGCTCAAATACTTCAGTCTTTCTTCATAGGAAAGCTTCCACAACAGCTTTACTAATGCTGTGTGAATACAGGCGTCCAGTTTCCAAGTGTAATGCAGTTTCCACAGTGTATATCTAACTACTGGTGCAGGCACTCATCTATAATAGGCTGTGAATTGGTATTTGATCCATATCTGCTCTGAATTAAAAACAACTTAGGGCGCAATCCTAACCAACTTAACAGCACTGACCAACAACAGCTGCAGTGCAGCCCCAAGGTAAGGTAACAAACATGCCCTTACCTTGAGGAGGCCTCCTTGACTGCCTCCCCACTGCAGGATGCCATGCACGCCACATTGGCACAGCTATGTCAGTGCTGGAAAGTTGGTTAGGATTGCGCCCTTAGGGAGCCACAGGAGTAGTAAAACTGTTGTGTAAATTATGTTTGCCCATTGATGAGATGTTACAGCCAAACCACTTTTTCAAATGGCTGTGTGTTCCATCCATGGTTAAAATTGGATAACTAGGAAACGAACCTCTGGTGTTGCAGTGAGGTGAACATTCATCTCTCACGTGTGAACATTCATATCTCAGCTTTAATTTTTAAGCACTAGCAAACCCATGAGGGAAGTGGAAATATCTCAGTTTTCATCATTAGGTATGAAAAAATGTGGTTTTCTTTCCAGCAAAAAACTGTGTCTTTATTATGAAGCATAGCACCTGTTCTTACTTTTAAAAAAAGTTGTTATATTGCACCTGCCTGATTGTGTAATTTCTAAAGAAGAGATTAGATAGATGGCTGCCACAATAAATCACATACCACAAGGGTATGCAGCTAATATCAAGATTAATTATCTGCTGATACGTCTACAATATTGGACTGCAATGCTGAAGCTTAATTTTCCCCCTTGTAATAAGATGAAGGATTTTGATATAGTTGTTTAACTATTTATAACTATTCATTAGAGCCAAACTGAAGCAAGGCAGGCAAGAAGATTATAGTTTCATTAGTTTGCACTGAGCTGCCTAGTGATGCCTGACTTCCGTCACTAAAAATAATTTGGATGATCCAGGTTTTATTGTTGATTGCCCTGCAGACATTAGTAGGATAATTCTTGTCCCAAATCATGTCTCCAGCTGCGATACCCCATTGTCTGTTCTCCCTGTTGCCCATTTTCTCTGCCTGTCTGGATACAGCAGCAGTGGGGAAGACTCCTGGTTCTGAGAACAGTGGTG
The DNA here is from genome assembly GCF_035046505.1 of Tiliqua scincoides. Classification (NCBI taxonomy): domain Eukaryota; kingdom Metazoa; phylum Chordata; class Lepidosauria; order Squamata; family Scincidae; genus Tiliqua; species Tiliqua scincoides. The sequence continues at coordinate 8,133,345 of NC_089825.1, forward strand.
TAGCTGGAAGGGGGGCGGAGCAGTGTCGTAAACTTAGGGGCGTTTGAGGTGCTCAGAGTTCTTGGTTCTCGAACCCTAAAGTCCTCAAGGCCCCCCTGTCCAGTAGTACTGCCACCACTCTGTATGTGCCAGTGCCTCAGTCCAGGGACACTGAGACCCTCTAGGCTTAACTCTATCCCTTGCAGGCACTGAGCTCTTTCTCCAATTAAAGCTTCAGTCCTCAAGTTTCTAGACCTCAATGAGCACTTGGTAGCTTGCTGAACGGCTAGGCAGGATTCTGAACCTTTGTCCCCAGCAGACAATGAAACAACTTGGTAAAAGAGATTTTAGTTTATTAAGTACATAAGGCAGCAAAGGCTAGAGGCATAAACATCTAGGAAACATATCAGCAATAAAATAATAAAGCTAGCTGGCTGCCTCTATTAATCCCTAACTCTCACCTGGGTCAGTTACTCTTGTAGCTCTCTTAGGTCCAGGCTACCTGTGAGGCCAGATGCCCATGGTGGACAATGGAGCTCACAACGTGCAAGATGTTGCACCCCAAAAAACTTCTCAAGAAAAAAACGGGCACACCCCTTGGTACTGTGCTTGGTACTTGCTACACACCCTATAGTACTGAGGTGAGTTCATACTTATTTAGACTGTCCAATCAGAAACTTTTGAGGACAGAACCTTCTCAAGTGAGTCTGGTTGCTAGCCCTACTAGTTCTTACCAACTGGAGATCCACAACTGCATTCCATCAGCTTGATAAGGTGCCTTTCTGTCTGCAGAGGTTCTAACATTCCAATGGGTTGTAATTCTTGTTGTCTGTCCTTTCTGGCCAGCAAAGGAGAGACAAAAATCTTTTTGTTTGTTTACTCACATTCTTGCAGCTAGGAACTGCGAGCCACTTCTCCGTTACTGACTTAGTTTGGTTCAGGCTTCACATGCTAACCAAGGCCTAACATGAACATATCCATGACAAGCAGCCAGTCTGGCAGGGAGCAGGCAAGCGGCCCCTCCCTTCGGAGCCATTCCCGGCGGGGGAAGCAAAACAGAGCCGTATGGCTCCGTATTATTATTATTATTATTATTATTATTATTATTATTATTATTATTATTATTATTATGGCTTTGAAGGGAGGGGCTGCTTGCCCACCTCGCTGAGGCTCCCTGCCAGCCTGAGTGCTCCTCCCCTGTCAAGCTACGCCACCTTCTTCTGAGACAGTGACTTTAAAGGGCCTGCTGGGCAGGAGTTGCCCTGGTTGAATGCTCAGGTAGGCTGCCACTGCAGGCTAGATGTACCCTTGGAGCTCTGAGCTCAGTCTGCCAGATGTGCACTGAAAAGGTGATGAGTGAATCCTGACTGCTGGGAGCCCCAATCTGATAACTTTAGAGAGAGCATTGTGGATCACCCATAGGTATCTGAATCTGAACCTCAGTGGCTCACCATGGTGGCAGTTCCATGAAATCAGGTGCTTGAGCATGCATGCGTGTGAACAGACACACGCCTGCAACTTTCAGACCTGTCTGTGGTTAGTTTCCTCTGCTATGTACTGTGTTTCTCTTCTGCCTTAAAACTGTTTCCTTCAGCCTTATAGCATGATGATTTTAATATGTTGTTAGCTGCCCTGGGTCCCGTTAGGGAGAAGGGCGGGATAAAAAATAAAGTTTTATGATGATGATGATGATGATGATGATGATGATGATGCATTCATTGTGCAGAGTTGCTCAGCAGTTTTCTTTTCTACCTCATCTGCACAAACCTGTCTGAAACTATAACAGAGTTGCAACTTTTCCCATGTGATTTCTTGTAAAATGATTTTAAAAAACTAGGAAAATCCAATATCATATTGATTTTGGTAACCCGTTGTAGTGAAGTTTTATGAGATGTTAATATTCTTGTTGTGGAAGGAAAAATAATCTTAATTTTGTTCCTGGATAAGTGTCATGTTTTAAAATGCATTATCTTTTTCAGTTGTGAAAACTAGAAACACAATGAGCTATGTCAGAGATTGCATCTTTTCACAGTAAGGTACCACAGTCATAATATCTCAGTGGGTGAAAGAGAAAACTTGGTGCTTAAGCCCTCTCAGTAATGACAGTATAGCTGGAAGTGTGCTCCTGGAAACATCTGCCGACTGTAGATCATAATATCTTGTGAACACTCAGGAAGTCTGAGAGCTGGTTCACATGTGCATATGTCTGCATCTTTCACTTGATTACTCAACACTTGTTAGGTGCTTGGGGTGTTTTTACTCAGCGCTTTTACTCAGCGTGTGGTCGGTCTGTGGAACTCCTTGCCACAGGATGTGGTGCTGGCGTCTACCATAGACACCTTTAAAAGGGGATTGGACAGGTTTCTGGAGGAAAAATCCATTACTGGGTACAAGCCATGATGTGTATGCGCAACCTCCTGATTTTAGAAATGGGTTATGTCAGAATGCCAGATGCAAGGGAGGGCGCCAGGATGAGGTCTCTTGTTATCTGGTGTGCTCCCTGGAGCATTTGGTGGGCCGCTGTGAGATACAGGAAGCTGGACTAGATGGGCCTATGGCCTGATCCAGTGGGGCTGTTCTTATGTTCTTATGGGGTCCGCCTCTGCTGGGTCAGATTTTGTATTCCATCATGGGCCAGCCATTCTGCATTTATTGGAGGCAGAGATAATGAGGCTTTCAGCCAACCTGCTTAGCCCAAAAGCATCATAGGCTTTTCCTTTTGAGCTCTAGCAGCAACTAGCTAACCAACCAGCAGTAAACTGAGTGAGAAAGAGACTCTTCTACTGCCCTGTTTTGATCATGATTCACCCTGGTTTTCCATGATGGATTCTCCCCTCTTTTTTATTTTAATTTTTTTCCATTCCACTCTCTGCTGTGTTAGAGTTGAAGCCTGGGGGCAGCGCCCAGTGGCATAGCTAGCGAGGGGCGGGGGGTGTTCCGCCCTAGGTACCAGCCTTGGGGGGTTGACATCACAAATGAGCCAACATCGCTAACATCGCGGAGGTTACAAGTAACCCCATCATGCTATATACCGTTGGATGCGGAATGTCCTGCAGAATGCAATGCAAAAAAATTGGGCAAAATATCACCTTTCCTTCAAAAGTTATGGCCAAAAAACCAGAAACCCAAAAATGCATGGAGCCCTATGGAAAGTGAAACCGAGCCATATCGGGCGTTTACTCGTGAGTGGGCGGAGTTGCCATAGTCTTTTGGAAAGGGCAGGCTGAGAGGAATTAAACAACACCAGAACGTTTCCTATCCAATGAAAGCAGCCCCCCGAAAACACCCAAGAAGGAAGTCCCTCCCTCCAAGCAGACTAATGTATTGAGCCCTATGGAAAGCAAAAGAAAGCCACACGGTCGTATTTACTCGCAAGTAAGCAAATGTGCCTTGGTTGCTGGTCAAGTCAGGCAAAGAAGAATTCAAGGCTAGCTGCATGGTCCCAATCTGATGAAAGTGGAGCTCAACAAATGCTCCAGAAGGCAGCACTCCCTCCCCCAAAGAATAAAACGGAGGCTTGAGATGGTAAGGTGGGTACTGGGGAGGGCTGAAAATCTCACTGATTTTTTGTGGTTGCTTGTTGGCAACCTTCAGTCTGGAAAGACTATGGTATCGCGCTCTGAATGGTGGTTCTGGAACAGCATCTAGTGTGGCTGAAAAGGCCAATTCGGGAGTGACAATCCCTTTCGCACTGGGAGCAAGTATAGTGTGTTCCTGGTCTGTCTCCCTGGCTATGGGCCTTCCTTCTTTGCCTCTTTGCCACAATCTGTTGGCCAAGTGTCTCTTCAAACTGGGAAAGGCCATGCTGCACAGCCTGCCTCCAAGCAGAACGCTCAGAGGCCAAGGTTTCCCACCTGTTGAGGTCCATTCCTAAGGCTCTCAGAACCCTCTTGCAGATATCCTTGTAGCGTAGCTGTGGTCTACCCGTAGGGCGCTTTCCCTGCACAAGTTCTACATAGAGGAGATCCTTTGGGATCTGACCATCGCCCATTCTCACAACATGACCAAGCCAACGTAGGCGTCTCTGTTTCAGCAGTGCATACATGCTAGGGATTCCAGCTCGTTCCAGGACTGTGCTGTTTAGAACTTTGTCCTGCCAGGTGATGCCAAGGATGCATTGGAGGCAGCGCATGTGGAAAGCGTTCGGTTTCCTCTCCTGTTGTGAGCGAAGAGTCCATGACTCGCTGCAGTACAGAAGTGTACTCAAGACGCAAGCTCTGTAGACCTGGATCTTGGTACATTCCATCAGTTTCTTGTTGGACCAGACTCTCTTTGTGAGTCTGGAAAACGTGGTAGCTGCTTTACCGATGCATTTGTTTAGCTCGGTATCGAGAGAAAGAGTGTCGGAGATTGTTGAGCCAAGGTACACAAAGTCATGGACAACCTCCAGCTCATGTGCAGAGATTGCAATGCAGGGAGGTGAGTCCACATCCTGAACCATGACCTGTGTTTTCTTCAGGCTGATTGTCAGTCCAAAGTCGTTGTATAAAAATGTGAATCAATCAATTAATAATATAATTAATAATAATTAATTTATTAATTATGTCATATGGGGTGACAAAAATTGATGGGCCCTGGGTGTCAAATGACCGAGCTACGCCTCTGGCAGGGCCTGTGGTATTTCTAATTTTTGTGTAGCATTTATGCATGGCATTTAGAAATAAAATAATACAGATTGAAGATGGTAGCAGAAGAAGGGCCCAATCCTATCCAACTTTCCAGCACCGGTGCAACTGCAATGCAGCCCTGAGATAAGGGAACAAATGTTCCCATACCTTGAGGAGGCCTCTGTGAACAGCCTCCCCACCACAGATGCAGCGCACGCCCCATTGGCATGGCTGCACTGGCACTGGAAAATTGGATAGGATTGGGCCCGAAGCCAGTTACTGAAATGTCCTCACGGCAAGCAAAAGGTCAATTGCTAAGACATCTGTAAGAAAACAGAGGACGTTCCCCACCTCACTTCCCCACTTTCACGTCCACATTTCACTTTCTGCTATGTAATTAACCCACATGCAAAAGATGACAAAAAGGAGAAGGGAGCATGGATCCAAGACTTCATTGGTCATTATGTTTGAATGAGGTTTGTGCCAGTGTCTCTCTTCTCTGTTTATCCATCTGGCCACCTATCTTTTGTTTACTTGAACATCATTTGCCTACTCTATTACCTTGTAATTCAAGGGCCTATCTGGAGCCAGGTGTCAACACCTGAGTGAGGATGGAGGGTATGGGAGAGAATGAACTATAGAAGATAGTATACATTCCATTTCCCTGCTGGGATCCAGTGCCAAGGAGACAGCTTCCCTCTGTGACAAATGTTTTAAATAATTGATAGCAAATTTATCAACCTGAAACCAAGCATGATAGTCATTCACACAGCACAAAAGGAGCTAATAAAATATAAAAAAGGTTGGCTCTACCTCTGCAAGATAATGGAAAAGGGACAGTAATACCCAGTGGTAGCCTTCAAGTGGAGATCATATGTTTTTTCATCTCTTGGAGAAGATTACTGAAAAGGCTCCGATTTTCAGAGCTGGAGTTGACAGGTGATGAAGAGGAACTGCCAGAGTTTATTATCAGAAACAGTGCCTTTAATGTGCTTATTCGGCTATTGCTATAGACATGCCACTACTGAGGATGGATAGATGCAAACACTACACTTGTTTGCACTAAAAACTTGTGCAAGTTCAAATGTACTGTGAATAATTTTGTGCTCAAGGATACAGAATTGAACCACTCTATATGCCAGAACATGTTCCAGAATCCTTTGCAACACAAGAAGCCTGTAGCAGATGCAGTAGGTATGAAAAATACTTGGCTAAAGGATTTGTTGGATCCTTTCCCACTTTATGAATCTCTCACAACAAGCCTTCAAAAAGAAGAGAAATTATAAACTTAGTAGGAGGATACTGTCACCATTGCATGTGTTTGAATGACAGCCTCATAATGACAGTGACATGCTCTCAACACAAATGAACCTCTTCATGTTTGGGGCTTTTCCAGGCACTGCTATTAATACCAGTGGCTGCTGAATGTTTTACAAGAATGGGACTCTGGTGAGAAAGCTTTCCTTAACTCAGGGGCAGTTGCTTTCCTAAATAAATCATTTGATTTAAAGTGCATTTTAAGTGGTTTAAAGTTCTAGCCTGCTTAAGAGTGATGACACGACACAGGTTATGTGTGTCTAACAAATACAAAGAATTTGATTGGAGCCTGGGGTTTCATATCTGCACACACCATGCGGAGTGACTTTCTGCTGCCATTCTTCTGTGCAGTGAAGTCAAAAATGTTGAGGCTGGCTTAAGACCTTAGAAGGTTGATTATTTTCCACTTGGGATCTTCTGATTCGGAAAGGTGTTTGCTTTGAGAATTAATGTGCGTGTAAGAAACTTGTGGCTCGACCCACAGCATCCATGGGATTATATGTTAGACCTCAACAGAGAGATACTGGGCATTTCTCTTTCATAGAACAGAGACTGGTAGTGGTTGTTTTTGAAGAGGTCATAAGAAGAGCTCTGCTGGATCAGGCCAAAGGCCCATCTAGTCCAACTTCCTGTATCTCACAGTGACCCACCAAACGCCCCAAGGAGCACACAAGACAACAGACACAATCTGCGTTTCGATGCCTTCCCTTGCATCTGGCAGTCAGAGGCAGCCTGCCTCTAAAAATAAGAGCTTGCACATACCTACTATGACTTGTAACCCGTAATGAACTTTTCCTCCAGAAATTTGTCCAATCCCCTCTTAAAGGCATCCAGACAAGATGCCATCACTACTTCCTGTGGCACCTGTGTGCAGGAGCACTAGCCTACCTTTTGCACGCTAAGAAAAATAGTGTGGTTTTGCAAATATCTAAGCATTATGCAAGGAATATGATGTAGGGATATTTACCATATATTGTGACGAAGAGATAAAGAAGAAAATCCTTTTTAATAGGAAGATTTAGGGTCTAATTCCATCCAATGTTTCAGCACCAGTGCAGCCACAATGCAACCTTCAGGTAAGGGAACAAATATTCCCTTACCTTACGGAGGTCTCTGTGACTGCTTCCCCACCACAGGATGCTGCACCAACGCTACCAAATTGGATAGGATTTGACCCTAAGACTGAAATCCTATCGACTTACCTGGGAGTAAGCTTCATTAACCATAATGGTGCTTATTTCTGAAGAGACATGCATAGAATTGGGCTCTAAATACTCTTCATCTAAGACAAGGTAACCAAACAGAAGATATGGTCTAAAATTATAGACTTGTACATATAAGGTTGCATAAAACAACTTCAGGCCAAGTTGATGTATCATACTGTTGCAGCAAAAACAACAGAGAGGACAGTAAAACTTTAAAGATTAATGAACTTATTTTAGCAGAAGCTTTTGTAGGCTACAGTCCACTTCATCAGATGCTTGAAGTGAAATGCTTAGTGGAGACAGGTGGATATACACCTTAGAGCAGACAGGTGGATATACACACTTGAGATGAACCCCTTAGTCCTTTGACCGTCACAACTTTTTTCCTGTTTCTTTATCCCTGTGTGTGCATATCATATTTGAACCCTCTTTCCTTTACTACACATTTGCAATGTGGTCAACTTACAAGTTATAAACAATGTGTTAAGAGGTGTATGTAAGATTAGAAACACTGGCTCTTTAATACAAAGTAACTGTGGCATCGTCATCCACAAAACCTTGCATGTGATTGCGCTTTGTAGCATAAATTTGTACTTTATATGCTTGTTCACTGTGCAGCTCTATGAATGTCTATTCAGAAACACATCTTGTTGATTTCAGTGCAACTTACTTCCAGATTCATATATTTAGTAAGATTTAAGTTCAGTCGAGTTTAGGTCTAAAACTTAGAGCTACTCCCTCATCTTTACACTGATCACTTTTAAGTCAACCGTTCACATTGCTCATGTTTGAAAGGAGGACAGCCAGAAGTCTTTTCAACATATTTTGCTAGCATAAAGAAATTGTGTGGGTTGGGGGTGGAGAAACTAGCCGGGATGCAGCAGGTATAAATTGATGACTATATAAGCAAGGGTACAGAGTTACCTCATTGGAGATCCAATTAGTTTCTGGAATAATGTTGTAACCCATACATCTTTTTACTTATTGGAAGGAAAAGGTTAATAGAAATTTATTTTCCTTTGGGGATGCACCAGGAGGCCAGTGATGTTTCCCTATAGGGACAACGCACCTGAGCTGCTAATGTTTAAATTCTCAACCAGAAAGTGCTCATAGGGTAGGATATTACCCATTAAAAAAAAAAAAAAATTAAGGTTAAGGAGGCTTTGTAAAGGACAGTTTGTAGGCATCAGAAGGGCGAAGTCACTCCTTCCCATTTCTCTGTTCTTCCCTACAAATGTCAGCATTCAAATCTCAGCTGGCCCAACCTTGAAAACATAGAACTGCTGAAAACAATGTGTAGTTCTGCTCACAGACATTGACCACAGGAAATGTTTTTGCCACTTAAGAGATGTGGTAGCCCCAGCCAGTGGCATAGCTAGCAGGGGTGCAAAGCACTAAGTTTTGCAGGGAGCTTCACCATGTGTGCAAGCGGCCCTTCCCCTTCAGAGCCATTCTGGGCGGTGGGAGGTATATGGATGCATTCGTATCCCTGCCTCCTTTATTTACCTCCATTTTCTTCCCCATCCAGAATGGCTCCAAAGGGGCCCCTTGCACACTGTGGTGAGGCTCCCTGCAAAATACTGGTCCCAGCACATCTTTAAGGTAATTGAATGAAGTGCTTGTTTCAGCTGGCAAATTTTGAGTGCCGTGACCGTTCAACTGTCAACAGACAAATTGACTGTTAAGTAACCACCAGGAGAGGCATCATTTGCTTTCTCTTTTTCTACGTCACAGTATTTTTTTGGCCCACTTTTGGCCCTCTGACTGACCTTTGGCCTCCACTAAGAATGCAGGGAATCAGATATTGGGTTTTGCATCTACCAACTTGAATACATGTGTCTAAGCTGAAAAGGAAAATAGTAGAAATTAATATCATAAACATTTGAATGCATTGTACATATTACATGGCTTTTAGTGTCAGATGTATATCCAGCCTTAGTTATGCTACTCAGTATAACTCCCACATACAGTACTTTGCTGTAGTCTAGTCTCAAAAGGATGAAGGTATGAATAACAGTTATCATTTCATATGCTGGTAAAGCCATAGTTCTGCCTCTGTGAGAGGCAGCTCCGTGTGGTTAAAATGTTTTCTGACTTCAGGTGAGATGTGCAAAATCCAATTAAAAAAATTAATTCCAGACCTAAGATATTGCTGTTGACCACCTTCTCAATATCATGTGTGTAGTTTGCATCTGTCCAAAAGATGTGCCAAACCTAAATCTCCAGTCCACAAACCACTTTAGCTAAAGTATTTGGGTTTAAAATGATTTAATCCCATTTGAAATTGATGGGATTAAATCAGTTCAGCCTAATATTTCCATTTAACTGGGCTTTGGAGTGTGCTGTTAGAGAGATGGGAAAGAATACCTGAGTTTCTTTTCTGTAGAGATTGAATGTAGCAAGAGAGAAGCAGAAATGTAACCTACTATTGTGGGCTGAAAAAGACTATTTACCCCAGGAAAACAGTGCAGTAAATGCATTCGTGAAAAAGGCTAATTGATTTCCTTGACCTCTCTACCTGTGAGAAATCCAAGGAAGTCTGCAATATGGTGCTTTTTTCCCTTTTGTGTGTGTGTGTGTGTGTTTTTTTTTTTTTTACTTATCCCCACTGTGTAATTCCTGCCAACTTTCACTGGAAGCTGTGTTGACTTTGTGTCACCCAGATGTGGCGACACCAAGATGTTACATAGATGAGGTTTGCAGTTATCTGAGTAGAAAAAATGGCACCCAAATGCTATGTGAACTCCAAATGAACATTATTGGTTGTGAAACTGTCATGCAACATGTAACAGTTACATGTTCCTGCACATGTAACTCCATTCATGTTCCTGTACAGAAACTGTCTTCAAAGTCTAAATATTGAGCTAGGGCAGGGGTACCCAAACCCTGGCCTGGGGGCTACTTGTGGCCCTTGGGGACTCCCAATGTGGCCCTCAGGGAGCCCCCAGTCTCCAGTGAGTCTCTGGCCCTCTGGAGACTTGCTGGAGCCCATGCTGCGCCAATGCAACTGCTCTCAGCATGAGAGCTGGCATGTTCAACCTCTTGCGTGAGCTGTGGGACGAGGGCTCCCTCCACTGCTTGCTGTTCCACATGTGTGATGGAGCAGTGAAGAAAGGTCGGTCATAATTTGTGCAAGGCTTTTTATAGGCCTTGAGCTATTGCAAAACCTTCATTTATTCATATAAGTTCCATCTCTTAATAGATCCATTTATGTAAATTTATTCAAATTTGAAATGTAAATTAATTTTTTTCCCCAACCCCCAACACAGTGAGATGATGTGGCCCTCCTGCCAAAAAGTTTAGACACACCTGAGCTAGAGGAAGGCAGAGATTGACAGACACTGATCAATGCAAAGCAAAAAGATTGTGCTTAGCTTTGCAAGCGTGTGTGTGTTTGAGAGAGAGAGAGAGAGAGAGAGAGAGAGAGCACCAGAAAGAGACTGCACTCTAAGAAAGACTCAGCACCAGTGACACAGCTAGAGGGGGTGTAAAGCACTGTCGTGCAAGTGGCCCCGCCCCTTCAGAGTCATTTCGAATGGCTCCAAAGGGGAGGGGGAGGAGCTGCTTGCATCAAGGCTCCCTGTAAAACTTAGTGCTTTGCACCCCCTCTAGCTACGCCACTGCTCAACATCATCTTTTATTTATAGTAGACTTTTTGTTATCAGAGGATATAAAAGATGGAGTACCTATGGCTGCTTATGTACACGCACCAATGGGCATCACAATCTCAGTTTAATTTTCAATTAAAATTATTTTGTTCCTTTTTGTTAAATTAAGTCTGATGACCCCACCCTCCACACTGCAGGAGACTAAATTACAGTAGAGAATGTTAGCTGTTAATTGATTTTTAAAAATGCACACGCACAGCACCTCATTAAAGTCTTCAGTTACTTATGGCGCGGGGGTAAGAAATGAAAGCATTACTCTTTGGATCTCCTTATTACAGGCATTGCGTATTCCCTGTCCTAAGGATCTTTCGCATCCTTCTGGATATGATAAAAGAAGTTGCAGCAGGACAGGCTTAGAAACAGTCACTCTCCTGGGCTGCTGCAACAAGTAAGAACCATTTATTTGGGGGGGGGGCGTAGAAAAACCTCGAATAATGATAATGAAATCACCACCTCCAGACAACCAGGAAGGAATGTGTTGCCCAAAAGGGAAAAAAGGGAGTGGGGAAGAGGAGCAGCTTACCAGGTGCAGAGATATAAAACAGAAGCAACTACTAATATGGGCAACTGGAACTTAGGGCATGTGTGGTTAGGTGGGCTAGTAACTTTTGTAGACTTACCTGCAAGGCTACAACAGAAGCTGTATGCAGGTGGATAAAGCAAAACTGTCCACACTATCCTACAATAAGATAATTTTTTGGAGTATTCTGAAACTGTTATGTTTAAGATCCTTCTCTGCTTTTGTATTCACAATAAAACAGGTCTTCGGTGTATACCACAGGTTGGGTGCCCCTTAGCTGGATCACTTGGGACTGGAGAACGTTCTGGATTTTGGAATGTTCTGGATTTTGGAATATTTGCATAAACATAATGAGATACCTGCATCTTAGGAATAGCAAGCTTGCTAGCAAAGAATGAACCTGTCCTTGGGGCGGTCTGCAATTTGCTGTCCGGTGTGGGTGAGGCCCCCAGTTTGCCTCTTCCCATCACCCCCTGCAAGGACCTGAGCCACCCACTTAGCTCCGTGCTGCCGTCTGCACTGCCCAGCTACCTCGCTGGGTAGCACCCCAGTATGCATTGCGCTTTGCTGGCTGGCTGGCTCCTGCTGGCACGCAAAACAGTTTTTAAAAAGCTAAAAAAAATGTTCACATACACTAAAAACTTCTGGATCTCAGAGCATTTCAAATTTTGGAATTCTGGATATATAGGGTGATCAACTTATACTTGCATTTCCTGCTCACTTAGTTGTCGATAATGAATTGCAAGGAGGATGCACTGCATCAGAGGAAACAGACCTTTATAAGCATTCCCCATGTACACTGGTGGGTCTTGTTCCTCTAGTTCAGGGGTGCCCAAACCCCGGCCCTGGGGCCACTTGTGGCCCTCAAGGCCTTTCTATGCGGCCCTCATGGAGCCCCTAGTCTCCAATGAGCCTCTGGCACTCTGGAGATTTGTTGGAGACCACATTGGCCCGACGCAACTGCCCTCAGCGTGAGGGCAACTGTTTGGCCTCTTGAGTGAGCTGTGGGATGAGGGCTTCCTCCACTGCTTGCTGTTTCAGGTCTGTGATGCAGCAGCAGCAGCAAAGAAAAGGCCAGCCTTGCTTTGTGCAAGGCCTTTTATAGGCCTTGAGCTATTGCAAGACCTTCATTCATTCATATAAGTTCATCTTTAATATATTCATTTATGTAAATTTATTCAAATTTGAAATGTAAATTAATTCTTTTTCTTCCCCGGCCCCCAACGCAGTGTCAGAGAGACGATGTGGCCCTCCTGCCAAAAACTTTGGACACCCCTGCTCTAGTTCATCAGAACATAAAAGGACTGGACTGAGGCACCATCTGTTCAAACATCCTGGTTACAACAGTGGCTTCCAGCTCGCAGGGCATGGGTGCAAGAGCTTTCCCTGTTGTATGGTGAGGCATCTGGTATTCAGAGTTATATTGCCTCTGAATGCCTAGTAATGATGGCTCATAGCTAGGGGTGTTTGAAAACAGTGTTATTTATTTTACTCAGAAGTAAGTCCATTGTGTTGAGTAAGACTTGGGCTGTAATTCTATCTTATTCACTGGAAACAAAAACCTCTACTCATAGCCATTGCCATATCTCTCCCTCATACATTTGCCTAATCCACGTGTAAACACATTCAAGTCAGCAATCTTCATCATCCTCATCCAAGCATGGCAATCCACATGTGCAAGAGCTCCATAGGGCCATCAAACAAGATGTGGTGCTCTGGATCATGGCACACATGCCAATAACCTAAATTCCTAACTCAGTTTGATCCTGCTTCATTGTCAGCTTTATCAAAAGCCTAGGGTAATATTTTTGGAGCCTATTTTGGCTACCCTTCAAGGGGAGAACACACTTATGAAATTGTATTGGTTACTTTCCGATTGTGACCCATCAGTCACCTATAGTGTGGTGGTGTTTGCTAAAGCTGCCAGAACTATTCGTGCCAACTACCTGGGGGAAATAGCGGTAGATTGTAAAGGTGATTCCTTAATATGATGGGTGCAGGTGCCTTTTTTGCCTGATTTTGACCTAATTTTATCATTTTATCATTGTTTGTATCGTGATGTATTTTTGGATTTACATGTTTTATCTTATTGTGATGGCTATTAGCTAATACAATAAACAATCTTTGAACCTTTTGAACTCAGTTTGAGCTCATATATAGGTAGACTGCTTCCCTGCGTACTAAGGTTTTATTTTGTGTGCAAGAGTTTTTGAGGTTTGATTGATGATAAAGGCCAGCACCTTTATGGCAGTGGCACCCTGGTGGGGCTTAACTAAGGGCCAAATCCTATTCGACTTTCCAACCCTGGTGTAGCCTGCCAATGGAGGGTGCGCTGCATCCTGTGGTCCGAGTGTAGTAATGGAGGCTTCCACAAGGTAAGAGAACATTTGTTCCCTCTCCTAGGAGCAGCATTGCAGCTGTACCAGCACTGGAAAGTTGGATAGGATTGGGCCCTAAGTTACAACCTCTGGACAACTAATGAGGATCAATTTATTTCAATGAGTACATGGAATTATTTTTAAAAACCCAATTTCTACTTTTATTAAGACACATTCTTGCTGTTTTCATTTATTAGGACTGTACTGTTGATTTTTATTTTGTCTTACTATTTATTAACTATATTTGTTGTAAGTATCCATGAGGCAAGGTATGCATCTGAAAAATAAATATTTTTAAAAATCTGTCTGTCTCTCCCCTGAAGACTGTCTTTTCAGATAAGAATCTCACTTCGCCTTTGATATAATGGGAGAAAAGTGTACCCTAAAACCAACAGAGAAAATATAGGTCAGCTTACAGTGAGCTTCTCTGCAAGAGGAATCTTTCTGTGGCTCAGTTATCATCTTTCAAGGCTGCTTAAGCACTTTTTGGGAGCTGCAGTGCTGTAACTCGAGGGCTTTACATTTTTTCATTGAGATGCATGAGCTTTACTGTCTGAAGTGCAGCAGAAAAGAAATGTTCATTTGAAATTTTTTTGGAAAAAATATACAGATTTGCAGCAATCCTGTACTCAGTACCTTGGGAGAAAGCTCCACTGTGTGACTTACTTCTGGGTAAACACGAAAGACTGTTTCAAAGCTGATAGTGTTTGCCCATTCAATTGTCCACTCATTCACACAGTAATGCAGTATTTCATTGCGTATCTCCATCATTTTTAAGATTAAAAATGCACAATAACTTTTCCCCCCTGTTTCAAAGCACTGGTGATGACTTACTTTGCCATTGATTATAGTGATAAAAATAGCATATTGCCATAGGGTTTGTGATTCCTCTAGATATGATTTTCACACCCCCAGTATTTGGTTGAGCCAGAAGCTTCTCAGGTAACTAAAAAGGCATGAAACTTACTAGGGGAGATATACACCCTCCCACCAATTTCATCTCCAGGTATAACAGGACAGTAAATTTACATCAAGAATTCAAGAGAGAAATCTACTGCTAGTTTACTTCCTTCGACATATGAAAAAATCTTGCATAGAACAAGAATCATAACACAAAATAGACAGGAGCATTGTTAAAACGCTTCTAAGGTGCATTGTCTCAATCAAAACTTTCTGCAGTGGTTCTAACAGCATACCCCTATGCAGGTCTACACAAAAATAAGCCCTACAGTGGGACTTTCTCCCAGGTATGTGTGTGTAGTATTTCTACAAGGTTTTCCTTAAGAATCGGGTGAAGAGAAATGAGGGCTCTTATTCCAATCTGTCCAATGAGGACTCGTAGTCGGTACAGTATTTTATACCCTTTTCCCTCATGAAATATTCCAAGTAATATTTGTATTGTTTTAAAAATCTAGCATCTTGTTTATTATTGACATCTTTGATCTTTTCCATCCTCTGTTTTCAGCCTCTCTCTCTCTCTCTGCCTGATCTATTCCATCCTCTGTCTTCAAAGAAAACAGTTCTTCTCCAGAATATCTTCAATAGCTAACCTACTTTCCTTCCTAACTCCTAAACATAGTTTAATCCATTAGCAGGTTGTTCCCCCATAAGTAAGACCCATCTACCACCAGCCTCCCTGGCAGGGTAAAAATAGGACAGGCAGCATGCCCTGCTAAGTAGGATTGCACTGCTGGAGCCCTTGTGTCTGTGCAAGAGCTCTGATGGGTGAGGCAGCCTTGTCTGTTGCTGGGAGCTCCTGCCTTGGTTCAGCTGGGCTGCTCACAGCCTCTGGCAGCTTCTGCCAAAGTGAGGAGTGCAGCCGCACTGCTACAAGCTGTCCCCACTGCCTTGCCTGGTACAGGTGAGTCTGAGGTTGGGGCTGCACATACATAATAAAATAAAAACAGGTGTGAGAGCTCTACAGAGACCTGCTAAACCTGCGGACAAAGATTATAGTGGGATGAGCTGGCCGTGGCTAATGAGGCCTCTATCAACCCACTGTCAGTTCTGGAAAACATGACCGTTGGTCACCAGCCGAGATATGCATCTACAATTGGTTGGACATGCAGAGCACTGCTTCCACATGCGATACTTCCTTGCTAGATCACGGCAAATGCGCACAAGCTCTGACAGGCCTCTTCAACGCTTAATATCCACCTGTCAACTGGCATAATGATTGTTGCAAGTAAATAGACAAAAATAGCACTTACCCTCTTCTTGCAGAGTGTAATATTCCTCCCTTGACTTTGACAGGCACTCCCGAAGCTGCAAAGATGGAACTGAAGTCCATTATGCACAACCATTTTCACACTGTATTGCAGCAAACACTACCCAGCAGCACTTTCTGTGGCTCTTTTGCTTCTGGGTCTCGTCATTTCTCTTTGAATGAGGGCTACGAAAACAATTCATTAAGAAATAAAATGAATGGAGATCTCTAGATTAAGAGGGGAAATGTGCCATTAATAACCAAAGTTTGAAAACCCAGGCACCTGCATGTAGAACTCTCAGCATGTGAGTGGGGAGGTGCAGGCCCTTCTAGGGGAGGCCCAGCCCTGTGCTTGTGTATCTTGACAGGAACAAGCAGCAAAGTGCCAGTCACATCTTTTGTAGTCTGCTATCACAACAGCAGCAATGGGACCTGTCCTTTGTTGGACTGATAAATTTGTTGTTGGCATCCTCCAGTCTCGAAAGACTCTGGTATCGCGCTCTGAATGGTGGTTCTGGAACAGTGTCTAGTGTGGCTGAAAAGGCCAATTGAGGAGTGACAATCCCTTCCACCCTGGGAGCAAGTGTAGTGTGTCCCTGGTCTGTTTCCCTGGCTATGGGCCTTCCTTCTTTGCCTCTTTGCCTCCGACTATTGGCCAAATGTCTCTTCAAACTGGGAGAGGCCATGCTGCACAGCCTGCCTCCAAGCGGGCCACTCAGAGGCCAGGGTTTCCCACTTGTTGAGGTCCACTCCTAAGGCCTTCAGATCCCTCTTACAGATGATAAATTGCAGTTTAGGGAAACTCCCTGTTTCCTGATTTCCTGTTTGCTGATAAATTGCAATTTGGGGAAACTCCCTGTTTTTTTGTAGGCCCTTTGCTTGTCTTCCTGTAGCCCAAAGAGCCCCACGCCTTCCAATTTCACTTGTCATGTCTACACTTAGACAAAGTGAGAGTCAGTGCTGGCAGCCAGTTGTTTACAACTCCAAGGGGTTGTAATTTCAACAGTTGCAGGGTAAGCAGAGCAACAGCAGAATCTTGTCATATGGAGAGCTTGTTAGGGTAGGGATGCCACTGAGTTACTCAGCATTGTCTCATTGCAAGATGGGGAGCGGGCTTTGTTCACAGCCACGATCAAATGAGCAAGATGTCCCCTGGCACTGTTTCTGGAAATCTGACTCTGAAATATGTGCCCAGCCACCTCTGTACAGCAGAGATAAAGACCAGGCTGTAGGTTATCGTTGAAGAAGTTCAGTTGTATTTTCTGGATGAAGAGTTTCACAAAGATATCTTCTGGGAAAACTCCACTTGAGATCTTTCTTTTTCATATAGTTTACAGGATCACCTGCAGCCACACTTGGCTGGTGAGAATATGAGGAATGTTGCAAATGTAGAAGTTATTTATAAACATATGTGATCAGGAAGAGATACAGTAATGCATGTAGCCAAGTTTATCTCCACCAGGAGTAGTCCTTCTGTGTGTGTGTGTGTGTGTGTGTGTGTGTGTGTGGACAAGAAGTGCTGAAGGAAGCTTTATTTTGTGATGTCTATAAAAAGTCTGTTATAATTTTTTTCCTCATCAGTTCATGCTACTTATACATTCCTCCTACTCTTACTGTGCATGTTAGCAGAATCTTTAGTTAATGCTCTATGTAAATTGCCTCCTGCATCCAGGAATGTACGGATCCATTGCAGCGAGACTTGAGTCAAGTTCCAAGTACCTGCCCCCTTTAACTCAGCTCATGCAGGAGTCTGGCCTTCACAAATTGGCCAGATCCTTTTGGGGACTCTGTTTGACTTGAGTCAGAGGCTTTTCACTATAAGAGTCAGGCAGAGTTTTGCAGAAACAGGAGCGGATCTAATGTTTGTGTTGGGGACGGCGGCTATGATCACTACCAACTCCAGAGCCCAGGTCAACCAGGTGGGTAGACATGGGCTCCTGATTTAATTTACAGTCTCCATGGCCAAGGTTCACTGGGCAGGTAGACCTGGGCTCCAACTTAGACTTGGAGCCATTGACTGGAATGGGAGCCATGGTCTACTCAGCAGGTAGATCTGGGCTCCAAGTCCAAGCAGGAGCCCAGGTCTATCCATCCACCAAACCTTGGCCATAGAGGCTGCAAGTTAAATTGGGAGCCCAGGTCTACCTGGCAGGTAGATTTGGGCTCCCATTCCAGCCAATCTCGCCGGTACCCCACCCAGTTTCCCTGGCAGTAGATGTCTGTGTGTTGGAGTTCTCATTTAACACTCCCCTGATGTCCTCATCCCATCTGTACATAAAAGTTCTGCTGTTCTTTCTGCAGCAGTGCAGAAAATGCCGATTGGTTCCTTACAAACCACAGCAACAAACCTACCCAAACCAAGTTCACATCATGTGAACAAACCAAGTTCACATCATGACTCCCAATTCTGCTGTCAGAAGGAGCACCAACCACTGACAGACCTATGGGGAGAGAGGAGGTGTCTGGCTTAGCAAGCTAGGAGGGGATGGGCAGTGCAAGCAAGGGGACAGAATCAGTGGGCAGGAGTGTTGTCTGCAGCAGCCAGAAGGCCCAATCCTTTGCAGTTCTGTTTAGAAGTTTGAATCTCATTTCTTCACTTGTTCCCAAGAAAAACTCTCAAGTCCCAAATCAAAACATGTGTGTCTCAAGTCCGCATGAGTGTAGGAAATGCATGTTTGGCAACTGGAGTTTGAGTCTTATAGGCAAGTTGATTCTTGATAGGCAAGTTGCCTGTCCCTGCCTGCATCCTCACCAATGTGTAGGCTCAAACAGCTTGGTCCTACACCGTGGCTTTACCTGCTGGGGTAGCGAGGGAGACTTGTGCTATAATTAGGTGGTGGCATCTAATGCTAACCCAGTGAGGCATAGCTGTGCAGACGAGTCTATTTTATTAAGGTTGCAGTCCTAAGCACACACACAAGGAAACAAATTTCACTAAATTCAAGTAAAGACGCATAGGGTGAGGATGACAGAACATCCATAGTCAATGTGTACAGTCCCCAAATCCAAGGACTTGATTTGTTCCCTCTGTCCTTTTAGTGGGTACTTTCCATTTTAACCAGTCGGTTATTGCAGGTTTAGAATACTCAGTCTTATGCTTCATTTAGCAGCAGTCACACAACATGGTCTCCTGAAATGAGATATATGGATGGATGTAAGCATATTTTTAAAAAAGAAGAATTAGAAAGTTTAGTGACAGCTGTATTTTGCTTCTTTGATTCACTTTTTAATGAGCTCATTTAAAGGGCAAACTGAGCTGAGCTTGAAGAATATTTGTCTGAAGTCGGCTAGAAATGTCCATTAGGGCCATCCATGGGGCAGATTTTTGGCAGGCTGGAGATAAACATGTCAGGGCTTATTTTGCTGACAATCTCCTGTGCTGGAAGGTTTCCTGACTTCAAGCAGTCCAAGTCAGTTCACCCTTTGCACATTCAAGAAACTGTGCCATTTTTGATCAAGATACTATATTAAATAATATTTTTAAAAATATGATAAAAACACAGGCAGTAGGCTCTGAAAGTATAGTAATGGCAAAGGAAGTTGTGACTTTCCAGGTCGATATAATATTTATCTATCTAGCACAGTGGTTCCCAACCTTTAGGAGCTCAGGGACCACTAAGGCAAAATTGTAAGTCTGTTCTAGATCCGGGAGCAGGCAAGAATCTAGTGAAGCAATTTAGGAGGGGTGTGATATGGTTGATGTGACTAATGAGATAAATGAAGTTGGTGGCAGAGTGTTGGATCCCGGTGACTGGGTTAAGATGAGCCAGTGGAAGAATACCAAGGAAGTGTTTGCTGTAGTCAATGCGAGAGATGGGTAAGGTCTGAACTAGAGTTTTTGCCAAGGAGAAGAGAGGAGGGGCCAGAATCTTGCAATATGGTGATGGGAGAGATGATTTGGAAACAGATTGAATATGGGGAATAAAGGAGAGAGGAGTTAATCTTTTGCAGACAAGCATTAACTTCTTTGTTGTTTTTAAAGTACCAGGTATGGATCTAACTGTTTTAACTCTTAAAACTGCTGGAAACAACTGTACACATTGAATTCAGGGCCAGTTTGAAGCTTTTATGTAAGTAGGAGAAATGGAATCGAACAAGAAAGAAAATGGAGAGGACGTGCAACCAGATTTTCAAGCGGTTTAGGTTAATTTGCAAAGTTTGTTTAGGCTTAGCTTTAATTTTTTGTCATTAGTAACACAAAGGAAGTGGCTGATATTGTCTGAGAGCTTCATTTGCTCATTATACATGCATTGCTGATATTTTGTTAAGAGGGGAAACTGTATGTGTCTGATTAGTTTTTCTCAGATTAATAGCCATAATTCCAGTATCATTAATATTCAAAGCAAAGTGGCATCTTTAGGATTAAAAACTGAAGATGCCTTTCATGAACACTTTCTTCTTTTGGCTGCATATAATTGAGCAGAGGCAGTAAAGGGCAGTGGACCTTCACTTGTAGTGAAGCTTTGAGAATGTTTGATGAGCTTGTCTGCTGACTCAAAGACCCACCAAGTTCAGCTTCCTGTTTCCCCCAATGACCAACCCGATACTTCTGGAAAGCAGAGCCTGAAAGAAATATCACTCTTCCATTTGCCCTCTTCCTGAAACCAGTGGTGTTTCTGGGGTGGGGTGGGGGGGCAAAAGCCCCAGGGTGCCACACCTCTCTTGGAGATGAAAACCTCAAATGTTTCTTCTTAGGAGGAAGCCTGAAAGTTGCTTCAAATTTTACATTTTTGGAAAATGTCAGTGCTGACCCTAGTTCATGATGCAGTATAGGGTAAGGTCCTTCATTTGATTGTGGCTCCTCAAATTCATGTAAGGTGTTTCGCTTACTTGGAAGGTCCATGATCGTGGAAAGAGTAGGACTAATAGCATTGCTAGAAGCTTTCCACTTGCTGGCAGATCATGATGTGGGACAGGACACGTTCAAATAACCAATTCCCCTATGTGCAGGTGGTAGGACTATATCCTACAGTGGGTTCAGCATGGCCAAACTTGTTTAATCTGGAGCAACAAATCCTAATGGGGGACTGGCACAACATTTCTCGATGAAGGGCATTTCTCAAGATGAAGAGGCCTCTGTGACTGCCTTCTTACCACAGGATGCAACACACGCCCCATTGGTACAGCTGTACCAGCACTGGGAAATTGGATAGGATTTGGCCCTTAATGAATGGAAATTGTGAAATTGAGGTGAGAGGTATAAAACTTGTAAAGTATTTTTGAAACGTGGAAATGATTTCAAGTACATTTTTGGTCTTCTGATTTCCTACAGGAAGCAGAAATGATTAGATGTCAGCTTCATATACCCAAAATATATGCACTGTTAGCTTTATAATTTGTTGTAACCCTCTCTACCCAAGGTAAATGGCCCATGGAACATTAAAGGGAATTTATAGTGTATCATTTCAGCATTCACAAAGGATAGATGCCAAAATAATTTGAACAATGCAGTTTAAAGTAGCTTGACCAAACATTTCTTAGGAGAGCTTGTTTTTCATCTTTGCCCAAAGACTTTTGTGTTACTGAACTTACTGAGCTCGTTAAATCTTACTTATGAGTTTCTTTATTTATATGCACACATGTTTTTGTGTACATATATAAACAGATGACTTCGTTTATGATGTTTTTCTCTTTAGAAAATGTGAACTTCTCTTGAGGGTCGTTGATTTTAATCTTACAGAGTTTTTTCTTTATTTTCGTAACATTTCATCCAACGCTTCGTTCAAAAAACTCAGGGTGGAAAACATTGCTCTTTACCCCATCCCCTGTTGTTGTTTTCACAACAACCCTGTGAGGTAGGTTATACTGAAAAATGACTATCTCAAAGGTTATGGTGAAGCAGTGATTTGAACTCTGGTCTCTCTGATCTAAGTCCAACTCTCTAGCCACTATACCACATTGGCTCTCAAGATAAATGCTAGGTATTCAGTATAATAAACTGCCTCTGCAGCTGCTACCATAGTCAGTCTAGGGCAGTAAGGGTCCAATCCAATCCAGCTTTTTAGCAGCTATGCCAATGGGGGGTGTGCTGCATCCTTTGTTGGGGGGAACTGCCACAGAGGCCTCCTCATTCTAAGGCAGGGGTGCCCAAACCCTGGCCCTGGGGCCACTTGTGGCCCTCAAGGTCTCTCAATGTGGCCCTCAGGGAGCCCCCAGTCTCCAATGAGCCTCTGGCCCTCCAGAGATTTGCTGGAGCCCACACTGGCCCGACACAACTGCTCTCAGTTTGAGGGCAACTGTTTGACCTCTCACATGAGCTATGGGATGAGGGCTCCCTCCACTGCTTGTTGTTTCATGTCTGTGATGCAGTAGCAGCAGCAAAGGAAAGACCAGCCTTGCTTTGTGCAAGGCCTTTTATAGGCCTTGAGCTATTGCAAGACCTTCATTCATTTGTATAAGTTCATCTTTAACATATTCATTTATGAAAACTTAGGTAAATTTATTCAAATTTTAAATGTAAATTAATTCTTTCCCCCCCCCCGGCCCCCGACACAGTGTCAGAGAGATGATGTGGCCCTCTTGCCAAAAACTGTGGACACCCCTGTTCTAAGGGAAAAAACATTCCTAGGTTTCTGTATTTACTAATTCAGGGAACTATTCTTTAGATATGTGAGCTGTCTGTATATGTATATATTATGCCAATAAAGGTTCTGATTATTTACTTACTTGTATTTACTACATGACCTTGTAATAACATGCGCTGATCTGAATGTATATGTGTAAACCTTCAGCTTATTTTCATCATCGCCAGCAATGCTGCCTGAAATTGTGCAGAATTACACAGGTGGGCTGGGCTACTACACTGTTGGCACAATTGGGCAGGACTACACAGACCAGAGATTCTGGGGTACCATTAAAACAGTGGTTCCCAAACTGTGGGTTTGGACCCACTGGTGGGTTGCGACCTGATTTTTGGTGGGTCACCAGAACCACTGTTTTAGTAGTACCCCAGAATCTGCGGCTTGCCCAATTTCAGTCAGCATTACTGACAATGATGAGCATAAGCCGGAGGTTTACTAATCAGATAACTAATTGTCTCAAGCCCTGAGGCTGTTCAAAAATCAAATACTGTAGTTGCTAATTACCCTGCAAAGAGCTGAGCTCCTGCAGTTTGCAAGATAGCTGCTGTTTGCCCTGCAGGGAGCTGAGCTCCTGAAGTTTGCAAGCATGTGTAAATATAGGGAGATAAATGTTGGAGAGTCTTTTTTCTGGTTATTGTAACTTATAAATAAATAAATATTATGTCTTTCTACAACTTCTTTTTCAGAAGTCTGGTAAACAAAAGGGGGAGTGTTGTTTTAAAAAGTGGGTCCCAGTGCTAAAATGTTTGGGAAACACTGCACTGAAATATGGCAAGTTGTCAATTACTATACAGAGGGCCCAATCCTATCCAGCTTTCCAGCACCAGTGCAACCTCAATGCAGCGCCTTGTAGTAAAGGAATAAATGCTCCCATACATTGAGGAGGCTTCTGTGACTGCCTCTCCATCACAGGAAACAGTGCATAGCCCATTGGCACAGCAGCACCAGCACTGGAAAATTGGATAGGATTGGGCCCTTAGTTGACTATTTTATTTTCTGTTTACCACCACTGTGGAGACAAGTAGCACCACTGGGCACCGAAGAGGTCTTGGGAATTCTCTAACCTTTAAAAACCCAAATATGTATACATTTACTTAAAAAAAAAAA
Organism: Tiliqua scincoides; assembly: GCF_035046505.1. NCBI lineage: Eukaryota > Metazoa > Chordata > Lepidosauria > Squamata > Scincidae > Tiliqua > Tiliqua scincoides. The sequence goes on from NC_089825.1 coordinate 8,156,913, forward strand.
AAAAAAAGGGAACTGTGTTTGACCTTCTCCCGCTTGCTTATTATTGAAGAGCCAGAATTGTCCTGATGTCACTCAGTTTTCTTGTGTTTGTTCTGAAAGTCACCTTTCCTGCCCTGTCCTGTGGTGGCCGTCAAGGTAGCTGAGCCAAACCACAGCTGATTAAGCATGCCCTGTCTTGATCACAGGTGGCAGTGCCAGGCAACAACAATAGGAGGATACACAGCAGAATAACTGTTATTAGAGCTTGCTTTTGTCCCTGGCTGGTGGGAGTTCCCCCACCTAATGATTTCTGTCATTCTCGTTTCTGGCCCTTCTGCTAGTGTGAAGGAAAAACAAGAGCAGACACGGATTTTGGGTTTTGATTTGAACAGTTTTGTGAGGCTTTGGCAGCTTGGCACATGCCTGCTCTCTAACTCCCCCTCCTCCTTTCCTTGTCCTACTGGGCTTTTTGATGTGGAAGGAAGGCTTGGCTGTGAACTGAGATAACAAGACCTGGATTGTTTTCCTGGCTCTTCTGCTAACATTGGCCTGACATTGGGGAAATCACTAAATCTCCATGCTCTTTGCGGAGAGATGGAGATAGTGATTGTTTTTCTGCCTCTCAAGGGCACAGAAAGGGGGAATATTGTGTTTTACCAAATGTATTGACCTCTCTGCACAGAAAGAACCAATATAATGCAGCGAGTTAATTATTTTTTCTCTTTCACTTTGTTGCCTTCCTTTTAAAAAAAACCAAACTCAAATTCAGTGACTGATTCTTCGTTCCTCATGTGACTGAAGTGTATTTGTCTTTTTCAAAATATTTTCTCCTGCACAAGCTAAGAAACAGGATGGAATTCTGAAATAGACAGTTTGAATTCTATAAGTAATTGTGGCTCCCTTTACAATATCCAACAGTGGTCTCTCCAAGAGATGACTGTGCACTGAAAAGCCCTCCGTGTCCCAAACAGTGCTTACTGTTCTGTGTCACTGCTCCTCAGTTCACCTGAGCTGGGCATAAGGATGCTCTGAGCAGTCATGTCCATTGCCTGTTGCCCCACCAGGCTTTACACCAGGATTTCTGGGCAGACACAACTGCCCAGAGTGTTCCTATGCCCAGAATGGGTGAACAGAGAAGCGGTGGCACAGCGGAACAATAAGCACTGCTAATGGGGGAGGGGTGCTTTTTGCCAAATGCTGGATCTGGCCCTTGGGCTGTAGTTTGATGAGCATTGTGCTAGAATATACTCAATAAAGGCAATAGTTTTCAAGGTAACAAAAGACCAGGCTGCTTTCAGGAGAAATGAAAATGCTGACTCTAGAATAGAAAAGGTGGTGTCAGGGCAGATAGTTTAGAAGTGCCAGAGGTGCCAATCATTTGGGTAGTTGGGCCACCAATCAAGGCCAATGTATGTAATATTACCGCTGGCATGTGCAGAAATGTACATACTGTTATTGTTACTGATATCAATAATAATATAAATATGGACACTTTTCAACAAACTACAGAAAGTAGTTCACAAAAGCAAATGAAAAAAGTCAATAAATGGTTCCCTGTCTCCAAAGGGCTCATAATCTTTAAAACGGTGCAGAAGAGACACCAGCCACAGTCTGGAAAAGAGGCCATGCTGAGGTGAGGAGGGACAGGTGCTCTGCCCATGCTGGTGTCCCGGAGTAGACTTCCTTAGCTAGGCAGCAGCAAGCTAGCAGGTTGTCGCACAGGCCTGAACTTTTGGGCTGAACTCGGACTCTCAGTACCGATGGCAGAGGTTGTGCCATTAGGGGTGGATGTGGAGCCTTGAGGGTGCCCAGTGCCCAGCCATGAGGTTACTTCAAGTGGTGGCCGGGGGCAGCCACCTCTATCCCCAACTGCCTTCTACCTGCCGGCCCTCTGCCTTCCTGGCCACTGCCCGTACTCTTTTCACTCACTGCCTTGGAGGGTAAGCAAGAAGAGGACATGGTGGTTTCTTACCTCATCCTCCAAAGCTGGTTCTTCTAAATGTTCCTGGGATCCTGCCCGTCTCCTGTTTAGGAGACATGGCACTGGAGGAAGGCGAGTGGGTACTGGCTCAGACGGGGTGGATGAGCACTGGCTGGCACTTTCACTGGAGCCAAAGTACTCATGCAGTTGCTGGCACCAGTGCTGGAGCTCAATGCAGGCTTCACCCAGAGCCTCAGATACCAGGCACCAGCACTGATTACAGCACAAGCTACCTGCCTTGGGTGAATGGCACAAGGTTGATAAATTATTTTGCATGACTGATATGTATCCATGGATAAAAATGGATAATGGGTGTGTGTTGGCAGTGACAGGGACTGCTTGGGAATCATTCCCACTTAGGTATCTTATCCCCACCTAATTGCGCTCTATCCACCTAGCAGCCTGCTGTAAGCATCACTGTTGACAACTGTCTCTGTATTTTCACTCTAGTTCTGTTAATTGTTCTTTGGCTGTTGGTCCTCTCATCTGCTTAATGTTCCTTCTCCTCTGCTTCTTTTTCCCCAGGAACTGGTGGGGAGCAATCCTCCGCAAAGGAACTGGAAAGGAATTGCAATTGCATTACTTGTTATTCTGGTTATCTGCTCCCTGATTGTCACTTCAGTTATCTTGCTGACACCAGGTATTTATATAACCTTTAGCTTTTGTTTCTGCTGCTGTTGTAATTCTCAGTGTCACTGGAAGTGCATTTTAAAGAGGCAAAGACTTGCTTAAACTGAACTCAACTGATAGATCAATCAGATGGAGAAAATCTCTCCCCTGTTCTTTTCAGCCCTTTGCACTTCGAGGGCAGGGAATGAGCGTTTGCAAAATTATACTGGGCATCAAGGAGTATAAAAATTCATGATTTCTTAAGAAACAGAATCAGATATTTTTCTTGTGTGATTTCTTGATGATAGATTTCTCTTTTAAAGTAATCTGACTTAAAGTAATGTTTGGACTTTGGGCAAACAAATCCTTTTAAAGCTACAGATGCTCCCATCAGGCAAAAGGATCTGAGAGAAGGCAGGCTGACCAAGTGGAGCAGTGCCTAATACACAAGGCTAGTAGTGCTAATCCTGCAAGGTCAACACACACACACCCCTTTCTGATCCTGTTTTCCCTTTACTGGGCCAACAACTGGACAGGGGGAAAAAAGCCTTTGTCTCCACTGTCACCATCCCAGTATAGTCAGGCAGAGGGAATTGTCTGGAAAAACCCCCACTCCCAGGAGAGCACGTAAACCCAGGGGTTCGAATTAAAAATCAAACCCACAGTACTGTAGTGTCTTTTCCTAGGGTGACAAGAAGCAAAGGCAAGTAGGCCTGTAGTTTTAATAGTTGTATAGTTGTGCTGCTTCAGGGGTGGAAAAAGATAGCCTACCAAAATATCTACTTCAAAACTATAAAGGAGGCCTGTCCTGATCCACCAATTGAAGAAGAATGAGTTAAAATAATATTTCCAAATTCATATATATATATATATATATATATATATATATATATATATATATATATATATATATATATATATATATATATATGTTCCAAATTCATATATGTTCCAAATATATATATATGTGTTCCAAATTCATATATATAAAGCAGCATATATATATATGACATGAAAAATTCATATTAAAACTTGTCAGTTACAATGGCTGTATACTGTTTGTTCATATGCACTGCCCATATATGTATAGAGCTTGCTGTCATGCCCCTAGAAATCAACTTCCCCAAAGAAGAAGGTCTTACTGCTCTGTTCTCATAGCAGTTTAAAACCTCCATTTCCCTTCCCTACTTAAATTGCCTCCCCAGTCCTTTGGCACCTGGAAGGTACTGACTGCAAATCACAACTTCCTGGAATCCTGCCATCGGTGGCAGCTGCCAGGTCATTGAGACACATACACAGCTGCAGAAGCTTGACTTGACTGGAGATGTAGCATTTCCCAAAATACTGAAGCGGGGGTGGGGGGGAAATAATGTTCACTCCCATTTTTCCTGTGAGGAAAAAAAGAAAATTTGGAGGAGAAATTTAATATTCTGTACCCCTGATAATTGCCTATTATACACATCTGATGGTACTATTTGGTATATTTATGAAGCTTAATAGTATGGATGCCTCTATTGTATTCAGACAATACTTACAAATATATCCGGTGGTAGAGATGGTGCTGCATGCTTGCTGCACCCTATGTACTTCACATATATGTGACTATGTACTTCACATATATGCACTATGTGTATATGTGTACACATGTGTATATGTGTACATAGTACATATGTGTACTATGTGTATATGTACATATATGTACACATATATGTACTATGTACTTCACATATATGTGACTATATATGTCACATATATGTGACTATGTACACAGTCACGATCTGGCAACTCCTGCGATGCCACTGGAACCAAACGTATTGGCTTCTGCCTTTCCATTGGACCATTCCAGCGACATGGAGAGGGGGGATTTGCTGCATGGGTAACAGCCTATCCTTCATACCTTCTTTACCCAGGCTTCGCTTCGCATGTACTTCAGTATATCTTAGTATTTGCTAGTCAAGAAAATATGAATATTTTCCTGAGTAAATATTTGGATGTTACATAGGTTTATATCCTGCTGTATACACCCGCAATTTTCAGAGCAGCTCACACTATTGAATATGCATAGGACAGGGCTCTGGGTATCATAGTAACTATAGATAGGGTCATTTATGTAAAGTAGCATAGTGGAACATTAGAAAAACTAAAAATGAAAAATGAGCCCCTACCTGCATCTTGGTGAGGTCCATTTGGTAAGGCACTGCTCCAGGAATGATCTACCTCGGGGTGCCCAAACCCCAGCCCTGGGGCCACTTGCGGTCCTCGAGCACTCCCAATCCAGCCCTCAGGAAGTCCCCAGTCTCCAGTGAGTGTCTGGCCTTCCCGAGACTTGCTAGAGCCCATGTTGGCCTGATGCAACTGCTCTCAGTGTACCAGCCAACTGTTTGACCTCTCACGTGAGCTGTGGGATGAGGGCTCCCTCCACTGCTTGCTGTTTCACATCTGTGATGCAGCAGTACCATAGTCTTTCGAGACTGAAGGTTGCCAACCAGCAGCAGCAAAGGAAAGGCTGGCCTTGCTTTGTGCAAGGCCTTTTATAGGCCTTGAGCTATTACAAGACCTTCATTCATTAATATAAATTCCATCACTAATATATTCATTTATGTAAATTTATTTGAATTTGAAATGTAAATTAATTCTTTTTCCCCCCTGGCCCTGACGCAGTGTCAGAGAGATGTTGTGGCCTTCCTGCCAAAAGGTTTGGACACCCCTACTCTACCTTATTCTTGCTTCATTCTGCTGCAGGCTACAGTTTCACTGCATGACATGAATTGCACAAAATAGCCAAACATTAGCATGAAGCAGATTAAAAAAAATATCCTATGCAAAAGTCATGGTTGGCCTGATTGCAGAAGCATCCCATTTAGTTGCTTGGAGCTTTAGGAAGAGCACTCACCTGACTTTTCATATGAGGTGCCTTAAGAAAACAAGCGTGTGATATAATCTGAGTGAGATGGCTCCAGGATTCCTTTAGCTATACTGTACACTTTGACATTATGTTCAAGAATTGTCAGTGTGGCACACGGGAGAAGAGATTTGAGCTGGGGTCTTCCAGACAAATAACTTGCATTCCTAACCATTTGCCTCGCCATATAGCATCCTCATCTGGGATGTGACGTTGCCCAGTTTTTGGTCTGTTTTCTCCAAAGCGCTTACCAATGGCACAATAAGTGTTAGGGTTGAACTACTAGAATGTAGTACAAGTGGAAACTTGTGTGCTTGCTAATGAAATAAAGCATGTTTCACGATTGAATCTAAAGTGGCTAAAATACCTTGGGACCAGTGAAGTAAAAAGCCATTTTCTCCTCCATTAATTGGCTCAATGGACTCCGTTTATGGTTTCTCTAAACAGGAATGTGTTTAGCCTGCATAACAAGTTAACACTAAACAACGGGGAAAATGTTTAGTGCTGCAAGGCATCAGCCCAACGTGGAAGCTTAGATCTAAATAACCTGACGCGAACCATATTTACTTGAGAACTGCCCCATTGGTGTTGTGAAGCCCATGTCCAGGCAATTGTATTCAGGGTGAGGGTAGATCCGCCTTGTAATATTGGCATTGAAATGTTGAGTTCAGACCAGCAGCTGGGTAATATCCTGACTTTCTGTTGAGTTTCATCAAGGGTACTACTGCTACTAAAGGGATGATAAATCCTGAGAGGAGAAGAGACAAAGAAAGAAAATAGTGATATACAGCATAAAATTAAAAGTGGATCTTAGGTTGCAGGTATGGGCCAAAAGTGAATCTTCCAGGTCCTGGAATTATGCAGAGTGGGGGTCCTATACAACCCTGGTCAAATGGGAGCTACTTTTCCATGACAGGTTCCTGCATAGCTATACAGAACATTGGAAGAATACAACCACATGGCGGGAGGGGAATTAATGTAAGTTCTGATCATGGAATCAGGGGGTTTGGAAGGGGTACTGATTGCATGAGAGAGACCCTGTAATTGGATCTCATTCATGTGATTGGGTAATTTAGATGGCTTGCAAATCTCAGAAAGCTGCTTACAGAAAAACCGATTTAACGTGGCTCAGATCATGTTGAAAGGGTGAGACAGAAATCCAACCTGCTATAAGCCTTCTTGATCTGTTGCACTCTCCTGTTTTGGAAAACCCATTGCTAAGTGAAGCCACAAGGCCAATATTTCTCAAACTTGGGGTCGCGACCCACTCACGAGCCAATTTCACCTGGGTCCCCATGCATTTCAATATTTTATTTTTTAATTATTTGACTTGATGCTACCATGGTATGTGACTGCATTTGGGGAAATGTGACAGATCTGTACTGTTCCCGAATGGGCGCAGTATACGTTGGACAGTGGAGAGGCAAACAAACAGGACAGGAGAAGCTTTGGAAAAAGCTTTTACTACGTTTGCAAATGGGTCCATCACAAAGGCATGATGGACAACTAAGACCAGAATTGGTTACATCTTTATAGCATAGTTTCAACAGGGGAGGGGAGAGGGGAACTTAGTAGATTATCTATAGGAACTTGCATTATGCTTACGTAATGAACTTGGTGTTTTCTAAAGCACGTTCTATGGTCAAAATGTTTCAATTCTTTATGTGCAAGGTTAGAGCAACTTGTTCTATAGGGGCGGTTATGCAAAGCTTGTTCTGCAAGCTCTGTAGATAGTGGCATTATTTTGTTCATCCCTTGGGGTCAGTATTGCTTATCTTTGTATAACAAACATGCTGTCCTAAGCTGATGGTCAGAGGCCCCTTTTCAGGTTTGAGTCACAGAGCCTGCCTCCAGCATTGGACTAATGTACTGTGGTTCTCTGCTTGGGGTTTTTTTGGGTAGGGGGTTTTCGGGTACAGTACTTTGAACTGGCTACTCTGTATATGCTTTTAGCAAAGGTAGTCAATGGGGCTTACCCCTGGGTAAGTGTGAGTAGGATTGCCGCCCAGGATTGTTAAAAATTTTCCTGCTTGATGATGTCACTTCCAGTCATGACATCACTTCTGGTGGGCCTGACAGATTCTCATTCTAAAAAGTGCGTCCCGGTGCAAAAAGTTTGAGAACCACTGGGCTATCCCTTTGCATAACTGGGCTGCCCGCCCCAGGTACTATCCAGCCCTTAGATCTGTGTAAGGTTACTACTGCACAGAACATTATATTGCTGGAGCTGCTGGAACCTCAGTGAAAGTAGCCTGCCTGCTAACTTCCTCAACTGGGACCATACTTGTGGAACATACTTGTCCAAGTTACCAATCCCTATAGAGATGATGAGGTATCAATGCCTAGCTATGCTCTGCCTCCCGTATAAGACTATCATTGGAGCAGTAAGAACATAGGAGCCCTGCTGGATCAGGCCGAGAGCTCATCTAGTCCAGCTTGCTGTATTTCACAGTAGCCTACCAGATGTCTCCAGGAGCACACAAAGCAACCTGTATCCTGTTGCCGTTCCCTTGCATCGGGCATTCAGAGATAGGCTATCTGTTAAGTTTGCATTCCATCCTCATAACTTGTAACCTGTGTTGGACTTTGCCTCCATAAATCTGTCCAATTCCCTCTTAAAGGCATCCTGGCCAGGTGCCATCACAACATCCTGTGGCAAGCTGTTCCACAAATATCATGCAATCCCAGTCACTGTTGAAGTTCAATCTGGGCGTGATATTTACTGCATGCTCAGCATATGTGTGCTTATTATTTTTGTAAATAAAGGCTGAATCAGGCCCTCCCTGTAGGTCAAGGAAGCTCCTACTGGCACCAGGGAGAGCTCACCTTCTGAGACAATTAGCAGCTGTGAATGGGCCCAGTTTGGATCAGGGCCGCAACAGGGGCCTAGAGAGAAAGCCCATTCATAGTCCCAATCTGCAGAGGGTCTATTTAGAAAAGGAAAAAAAAAACAAAGAACAGAATTACAAAGTGCATGTGAATGTATCATCTAATTTAACCCTGCGATGATTAGTTGCCACCAAACACTTAAATTAGACAATTAAAAATCCCATGATCTTTAAAAGGCAAATTAAAAAATATATGTAATGTAGCCTTCTCATGATCCCTAAAACTTTGACCATAGGTTCTTTGAAAGTTGTCAGTTCTCTTACATTGCTATTGTATTTGGATGCCTAACCAAAGAGCTCCCAGGTATTTTTTTTCTTTTTTCCAAAGTTTCTTTTTTACAAAATCTAGAGATGCACTAAGAGAATTGCGTTCTCTGCGTTGCAAAGGTTCCATCTTTGTGATGGTAGGTAGTGTTTGAAATGCAGTTCAATTTCCATTGTTGCATTAAAATCTGCAGTGAAATATTTGGCCTGTTGCCTAGAAATAGGTTGTCACAGCAGGAGGGAGACCATAGGAGGCGGTGAATGATATAGCATTGTGGAGTAGGGTCAAGCAAGATAGCAGCTTCAGGAGAAGCAATGTTCGTGGGCTGTGCTGAACTAATTCCCTCCCTGCCATCTTGCAATGAAAATGTCTGGACCTTCTGGCATGTAACAGGGGCTTGATCTTCAGAATGTTAATTGATTTTTTCATTTCTGTTGACCTCTTCTTAATGAATGTGTACATTTATTAAAATTAATACACCACACAGTTCTTCTTTTTTAAGAACTAGTCTGCATTAAAAATACAAGAGGGCTAAATATATAGTTGCATGAAGTTCACATGAAAGCTATAATTGTCACTGCAGTGGCTAATACATTTTTAATCATAAAAGATGTGACTGGAGAGGAAAAAAAAGTGTAATACTCTCTTATTTTGAAATGAAACCTGAGCTTCTTGAAGAACTAAAAGCAGACGTTTGCCCATAATAATACTGATTATTAATATTTATAACTCATCATGCCCCAATTATTAAGTGCAATCAACTTTGCGCCTGCCATTTGCAATGAATGGGTACCTCTTCAATGTGTGATTTCACAACTTCAAAGAACCCTCAAGCCCCTCGGTAACTGTGTTACCTCCCTGATTACCTCAAAGTCCACAGGCTACAGTTTCCCAAGATGGAATATCCAATACCTGAACTAACCTTGGTTTGTGCTGGCCTGAAATATTTATAGTGTAAGATATCTCCACAAGAAGATTTTTCCAATCTTTTATAAAATGAATTAGTGCTGCTGTTTTATAGAGGGCGAACCACGTTAAGTAGAGGTTGGCTGTATCTGTGAACAAGGGACAGATGGGAACACTTTGGTCTGCCCTGTTTCCATGGTTGCTTTACAAGTTCTCTGGCAAATTTCTTCTGTGCTTGATCAGGGTGTCATATCAGTTGCTTTTATCACATATACACTGAGGCCTGTGTATATGTCAGTGTTGGGGGGAGAACGTTGTCACCTTGCACTTGATCACAACAGTGATATAACAGGAAGGGAGGTGCCACGCAATAGGACCAACATTTACTCTGGAAAATAAATCCAGCTTGATTTTCTTGTGCGTATTCCTAGATATCAGTTCATTCAACCTGATAACTGTCGTTTGCTGAATGTGCAGATACATTGCAAATTAGTCATAATGGTTATATACATATATCGCCTTCTGAATATTTTGCAGTTGAAGATAATAGTCAGTCTCAAAAGAAGAAGATTACGGTGGAAGATTTGTTCAGTGAAGATTTCAAAATTCACGACCCAGAGGCTAAATGGATAAGTGGTGAGTCTTGCAATCATATATATATAACTCATGTAATGTATATGCACATAATTCATGTACAATTCCAATTTCAAGTACTTTTCTCTTTCTGAATTTCCTCTTGTTTTTTTCACTTGAACAAGGTTTCCTAAGACGATTCACCCAAGCTGAAAAATAAAAAAAAATCCCATGATCTTTAAAAGGCAAATTAAAAAAAAAGGAATTTAACGGTCTCATGATACCTAGGATTATGATATGGGAGGGGTGAATAAGTTGGTATGCCAAAGAAATAGCCAGGGTGGTGTGGTGGTTCAGGAATGGGACTTCCAGAACCTGGAAGATCGAGGTTCAAATCCCTGGTCAGCCATGAAGCTTCCTGGGTCAATCACTATCTCTCAGCCTGACCTACCTCACAGGGTTGTTGTGACAGAAGAAAGAACCATGTCCATAACCTTGAGTTCCTTGGAGGAAGGGCGGTATAAAAATGTGAAATAAAAATAGATCTTTGCACCTGTTTTTGCACATGATTTTGAGATTTACACAGGCCATGTAGGGGTGTTTGAGGATAAAATTGGGGAGATAATTTTATATGCTACCTTAAGCATCTTGGAGGAGAGGTGGGTGGAAATGTAATGTATAATAATTTGCTTGGTCATTTTTAGAGCTCTTTCAAGGGTGAAAGACACCCTTTTGTCTTTTGGGACAAGCGGGGCCTGTACAAGAGGGATGGGCTCCACTTGAACCAGAATGGAGCCAGACTGCTGGCGCATAACATTAAAAAGGTGGCAGAGCAGCTTTTAAACTGATCCCTGGGGGAAGGCCGACAGGAGCCGAGGGGCATCCGGTTCGGGACTCCTCATCCCTATGGGATGAGGATGGGGAGGTTAGAGAACAACAAGACAAAGGCAGAGTAGGAGAAGAAATTGGGAAAGGTAGCATGATGGGATGTGATAGACGGTTTGGCACAATGAGAGGATGTGGGGACAAAGGAGCGAATAAGCAGCCCATCCTGGGGCATTCCGTGTATAAATGCTTTTATGCGAATGCCCGAAGTCTACGAGCAAAGGTGGGAGAACTGGAATGTCTGGTGACTAGGGAAAACATTGACATAGTGGGCATAACGGAAACCTGGTGGAATGCGGAGAATCAGTGGGATACCGCAATCCCGGGCTATAAACTCTACAGGAGGGACAGGCAGGGGCATGTTGGAGGTGGGGTGGCCCTTTATGTTAAGGAAGGGATAGAATCCAGCAAAGTAGAGATTGAAGGTGGGTCCGACTCCACCGTAGAATCTCTGTGGGTTAAATTACCAGGCTTGTGCAGCGATGTAATACTGGGGGCATGCTATCGTCCTCGAGACCAGAAATCAGATGGGGACCTTGAAATGAGGAAACAGATCAGGGAGGTGACAAGGAGGGACAGGGTTGTAATCATGGGGGACTTCAATTATCCTCATATTGACTGGGTCAATTTGTGTTCTGGTCACGATAAGGAGACCAGATTTCTTGACGTGCTAAATGACTGTGGCTTAGATCAGCTAGTCACGGAGCCCACCAGAGGACAGGTGACTCTGGATTTAATATTGTGCGGAATGCAGGACCTGGTTAGAGATGTAAATGTTACTGAGCCATTGGGGAACAGTGATCATGCTGCGATCTGTTTTGACATGCACGTTGGGGGAAGAATACCAGGCAAATCTCTAACAAAAACCCTTGACTTCCGACGGGCAGACTTCCCTCAAATGAGGAGGCTGGTTAGAAGGAGGTTGAAAGGGAGGGTAAAAAGAGTCCAATCTCTCCAGAGTGCATGGAGGCTGCTTAAAACAACAGTAATAGAGGCCCAGCAGAGGTGTATACCGCAAAGAAAGAAGGGTTCCACTAAATCCAGGAGGGTGCCCGCATGGCTAACCAGCCAAGTTAGAGAGGCTGTGAAGGGCAAGGAAGCTTCCTTCCATAAATGGAAGTCTTGCCCTAATGAGGAGAATAAAAAGGAACAAACTGTGGCAAAAGAAATGTAAGAAGGTGATACTGGAGGCCAAGCGAGACTATGAGGAACGCATGGCCAGCAACATTAAGGGGAATAATAAAAGCTTCTTCAAATATGTTAGAAGCAGGAAACCCGCCAGAGAAACGGTTGGCCCTCTGGATGGTGAGGGAGGGAAAGGGGAGATAAAAGGAGACTTAGAGATGGCAGAGAAATTAAATGAGTTCTTTGCATCTGTCTTCACGGCAGAAGACCTCGGGCAGATACCGCTGCCCAAACGGCCCCTCCTGACCGAGGAGTTAAGTCAGATAGAGGTTAAAAGAGAAGATGTTTCAGACCTCATTGATAAGTTAAAGATCAATAAGTCACCGGGCCCTGATGGCATCCACCCAAGAGTTATTAAGGAACTGAAGAATGAAGTTGCAGATCTCTTGACTAAGGTATGCAACTTGTCCCTCAAAACGGCCACGGTGCCAGAAGATTGGAGATTAGCAAATGTCACGCCTATTTTTAAAAAGGGAAAGAGGGGGGACCCGGGAAACTATAGGCCGGTCAGCCTAACATCCATACCGGGTAAGGTGGTGGAATGCCTCATCAAAGATAGGATCTCAAAACACATAGACAAACAGGCCTTGCTGAGGGAGAGTCAGCATGGCTTCTGTAAGGGTAAGTCTTGCCTCACAAACCTTATAGAATTCTTTGAAAAGGTCAACAGGCATGTGGATGTGGGAGAACTCATGGACATTATATATCTGGACTTTCAGAAGGCGTTTGACACGGTCCCTCACCAAAGGTTACTGAAAAAACTCCACAGTCAGGGAATTAGAGGACAGGTCCTCTCATGGATTGAGAACTGGTTGGAGGCCAGGAAGCAGAGAGTGGGTGTCAATGGGCAATTTTCACAATGGAGAGAGGTGAAAAGCGGTGTGCCCCAAGGATCTGTCCTGGGACCGGTGCTTTTCAACCTCTTCATAAATGACCTGGAGACAGGGTTGAGCAGTGAGGTGGCAAAGTTTGCAGACGACACCAAACTTTTCCGAGTGGTGAAGACCAGAAGTGATTGTGAGGAGCTCCAGAAGGATCTCTCCAGACTGGCAGAATGGGCAGCAAAATGGCAGATGCACTTCAATGTCAGTAAGTGTAAAGTCATGCACATTGGGGCAAAAAATCAAAACTTTAGATATAGGCTGATGGGTTCTGAGCTGTCTGTGACAGATCAGGAGAGAGATCTTGGGGTGGTGGTGGACAGCTCGATGAAAGTGTCGACCCAATGTGCGGCGGCAGTGAAGAAGGCCAATTTTATGCTTGGGATCATTAGGAAGGGTATTGAGAGCAAAACGGCTAGTATTATAATGCCGTTGTACAAATCTATGGTAAGGCCACACCTGGAGTATTGTGTCCAGTTCTGGTCGCCGCATCTCAAAAAAGACATAGTGGAAATGGAAAAGGTGCAAAAGAGAGCAACTAAGATGATTACGGGGCTGGGGCACCTTCCTTATGAGGAAAGGCTACGGTGTTTGGGCCTCTTCAACCTAGAAAAGAGACGCCTGAGGGGGGACATGATTGAGACATACAAAATTATGCAGGGGATGGACAGAGTGGATAGGGAGATGCTCTTTACACTCTCACATAACACCAGAACCAGGGGACATCCACTAAAATTGAGTGTTGGGAGAGTTAGAACAGACAAAACAAAATATTTCTTTACTCAGCGTGTGGTAGGTCTGTGGAACTCTTTGCCACAGGATGTGGTGCTGGCGTCTAGCCTAGACGCCTTTAAAAGGGGATTGGACAAGTTTCTGGAGGAAAAATCCATTATGGGGTACAAGCCATGATGTGTATGCGCAACCTCCTGATTTTAGAAATGGGTTATGTCAGAATGCCAGATGCAAGGGAGGGCACCAGGATGAGGTCTCTTGTTATCTGGTGTGCTCCCTGGGGCATTTGGTGGGCCGCTGTGAGATACAGGAAGCTGGACTAGATGGGCCTGTGGCCTGATCCAGTGGGGCTGTTCTTATGTTCTTAACTACAATTCCCAGGAGGTCTTGCAGGTCTCTTGTTATCTGGTGTGCTCCCTGGGGCATTTGGTGGGCCGCTGTGAGATACAGGAAGCTGGAGTAGATGGGCCTATGGCCTGATCCAGTGGGGCTGTTCTTATGTTCTTATGAATGGGAAATATGGTGAGTGGCATGGGTGTTGGGGAGACTATAACTGGAAAGACATAGTTTAAGAAGACAGGCAAATGCCTGGGGAAATAACTGGGTATATCTTTCACTGTTTCCTGAAAATATCAGTTTTCCTTTGTCTTTTCAAAATGCACACTCTTCCCCAAACACCACTATTTTCCAGTTGCAGGGTTAAGAGTTGCTAAGCAACTAGAAACTCTGTGGACAAGCAACAGCTGGTCATTTCCTGGCCTGCCTATACAGACAGTGCCGTGTATTCTTCTCATTCTGTCCTGATCTTAGATTTTCTAAAACAGTTGCAGAATTAGTGTGCACAGAATTTACAGCTGTGAGAGTGCTTTCCACAACTGCGCATCTCATCCTTCCCACATTGGAATCCACCACATAAGTGAATCATCGCTGACCTTAAAATAAAAAAATATATCAATGTTCAGCAATATGCCGTATTGAAGCATTATTACTTGGAGCTCACGGGGCTGGGGCTGTAGCTCAGGGGCAGAAAACCTGCTCAGCACGCAGAGGATCCCAGCTTCAGTACCCACCATCTTCAGGTAGGCTTGTGAAAGATCCCTGTCTGAAACCTTGAAGAGCTTCTGAAAGCCAGGGTCAACAGTACTGAGCTAGGTGGGTCAAGGGCCTGACTCAGGATAAGGAGGTTGCATAAATGCAGTTAGGTAACAGAACTGCTCTCTTGTCTGAGCACTGGAGCCTGTCCAAAATATTTCAGGTTGATAGGCCTTGAGCACGTAGATTCAGGCTATCAAATGTTGTTTCTGTGGTAAGGGAAGAAGCAAATTGGGAACACCTTTCATATTGCTGTAATTATGTATGAAGGCCCTCTTAGGTATGCTTTCAAATCACTGCCCTAGAATTTTCTCCTGCTCTCCCCTTTAATAGCAGGCTACAGGTCAGCAATCTACAGCTTGCCCCCAAAAGTCATCTGGCCCACGTGGAGCTTCAAGGAGCTAGAAGTTCAGTGATGATGTGATGACCTACATTGACATTTTTGAAATGTCTGCTTTTGGTTGGGGACCTCTGTGTAGTTAGGGAAAGTCTGAAGGACTCTCTTAGTAAGGAGCAGATTTTTCTGGTAAGGACATAAAAATGCAATTTGTCACAAACCATATTTCTTCACCAGCTTATCTTTTGTTGTGCAATCATGGAGATGGGCCAAAGCTCACTGAGAGCACAGGGTAGTAGAGCCTTGGTAATGCTATGTAGGTCAGTAGGAGAGCTTGTAGTAGAGCCCTGAATTGGTGGTGCAGCTGGAAGGGGTGGAGCACTCAGGCTGGCCGGGAGGTAGGTGAGCGGTCCCTCCCTTTGGAGCCATTGCTGGGGAGGGGCAAAACAGAGCCATATGACTCGCCCACCTCCCTGCCAAGCTGAGTGCACCGCCTCCCTCCAGCTATGCCACCCCCCTGAATATAGGAGAATATAGGGATTCTGTGTCCAGTATGGTTAGCAGAAAGGGAGTCGTTGACTCAGATGTGGTTCAGGCTGAAAAGACTGAAGGTTGATCAGGCACTGAAAAAGATCTATAGCAAACTGTCACTGGAAAAGCCATTATATAAATGTCAAATGGCTTTTTGAACTGAATGGCTTGGACTTTCACTGCAGCTTTATATTATGACATGTCAAACTCTGATTTCAGTTACTTTTGACATAAAAGATCAAAAGGTCTCTGCGGCATAGCAGAGCATGTTTTCTGATTTATGAGTCTGTGTTGCAGGAACAGACAACTTGCTGGAAAAAAATATATGTATATTGCAATGTGCCATCCTCTTCATCAGAGGTCATCAGAGGAATTTAATGCCTTAATTAGCTTTTGCATCACCTCTCTGGGGCAGGCAAATATTATCATTGCACTCATTTTACAGCTGGGTAAACAGCAAAACAGAGTGATCAATCTATAAGGTCATAAGCAAGAGAATGGATGAGTTGGGAATACAATATGGTGTGCCATTCTCCTAGGACCAAACATAACTGATACACTGCTCAGCCTTCTAATCTTCAGGCTTCTGATATTCTAGAATCATCTATTCTTCTTGGAAGAGCTCTTAAGAAATGTTCATGACTCATACATTTCAGCTGCCCCTATTTACCAGGAACAATCAATATTTTCTGGTACCTGTCCATATTTTTTTCCTTTGGAGGATGGATTGTTCAAATTTTGTTCATGCCAATAGATAGAAGTTACGGAATTCCTTGAGGGGAGGAACATAGCTCATTGGTGGAGAGGGGTCAGGCCATGGCCCTTCAAGTGAGACAAGCCTGTTCCTGTTTTAGTCTGTGAAGTGTTAGTAAGGGCCCAGTCCTATCTCTCTTTCCAGCTGATACAGCTGTGCCAATGGGGAATTTGTGACAACTTATGGTGGAAAGGCAATCATGAAACATTTGTTCCTTACCTCGGGACTACACTGCAGTTGCATCAGTATTGGAAAGATGGATAGGATTGGGCCCTAAGTATGACAGCTTAGCAGAAAAGAATGCTGGAGACCATGTAAAATGAATGAAATAGAACAATTTTAACTTGGTAATATAAGAAAATAGTATGAAACTTTAGACATGTATGTTTTAACATGTAAAAGTTGTTCTGTTCAACTTTAAAGAAAAAAAGACATGTAAACAGTGGAAACAAAACTGTTAGTAGTTAAATTATGGGCTACTTTGTTCTATGGGGCTTACTCAGAAAAGTGTGGCTAGGATGGCAGCCTGTATCAGTTAGCTGTAACAGCTGTAATTTAATTAAATAATTTTTTTTCCATAAAGTACTATACAAACCATTCAATTACATGGACATAGATTAACTATTGTTCATCAGATCAGGGACTATTCATTCAATCTGACCACCAGTTTCCAATGTTCTGTTATCATTTAGTCTGATCAACAAACCTGGATGGGGCCATGCGGATAAGGACAAGATAAGTTTTGAGTCTCAGTTACCTGGACCACTCAGGCCACTGAGCAGGTTTATTTTACAAAACCAGAGCAGAGGAGGAATTCACTTGTTGTTTAGCAGTAAATATGGTGGTTTATTTTGCATGACTTTATGTAGCAGTGGCCTCAGACTGGCAATGTGATTTGTGGATTTATTGCCCTCTACTGTTAAAGTCACTGAGGCTTCTCAAATGATGCACAGACATGTGGGCAGAACATGAATTATTCACGCCCTGCTCTACATATAGTTGAGAGCCTTTTTTTTTGAAAAAGCACGAATACTTTCTGAATTCAAAACTTAGCCAGAATTGAAGTGCCATGTAGAGGTTTGTTTTCACTGGAGATGGCATTCTATGATGAAGGATATTAGATCCAGGCCAAAATTCAATCTCCTGTGTCCCGTAACAGTGTCTGAGACAGAACTGCTTCTGGCTGTATACAGACGACAATTTTTCAACTGAGTTTTGCAAGTTTTTTTGCTATGCTTCAAACAGTTCCTGGAAATAACTATCAACTCTGAACCCAGCAGTGCTGCAACAGATAAACATACAGTTGGCATGGGAAATTGTTAGATAGTGGGATCATGGGGTGATAAAGAATACACATGGAAAAAGAGTTGCCTTTGTGAGATTAGTGCACAACCTGTTTGGACCTGTTCACAGTTGACAAATTCAGAGTCATAGATCTGGAAGGTACTAAAACGTGGTAGTGTAGCTAGAGGGGTGCAAAGCACTAAGTTTTGCACAGCGCCTCACCGCTGTGTGCAAGTGGCACCCCCAGAATGGCTCCAAAGGCGGGGGGCCACTTGCACACTGTGGTGAGGTGCCATGCAAAACTTAGTGCTTTGCACTCCCTCTAGTTATACTACTGCTAAAACGTTGACAACTTTCCCTCATCCACTTCTCCACCTCACAAAGGAAAGCAGAGCCCATCCACATTACCTGGATTAATGACCTTCCCATAGATTGATTCATACAATGTGCACTACAGTGTCTTATAAAAATAAACATAGGTGCACAGTGAGGAAGGTGCATGTGATAGAGATCACTGCAAGAGACTCAGATAAGTAGAGATTCCACAAGGAAGGCACTTCTACAGGAGGAGGAGGTGACTAGCAAACTTGATGATGTGTTGGTCGTAGGGGAGAGAAGCCCACTTTGTGTTTGGGGGACAGCTGCTTTTAGTTTCTGCCTTCCCTGCTGATGAGAAGGAAGCAGGGCATCAGAATGACCACACTTAGTGATCTTTTCCTTTGCCTGTGCACTGGAGAGGAGAACTTTCCTTCTCTGCCAAGGCTGTTCATTAAGTCCCAAGAGAGAGTGTTCCTCTCTGGATCAAGGGACTGCCCTTAGGAATTTGATGGGCCCACTATTTCCTTGACCTTCCATTTGGAGATCAGTGCAGTCATGTGGGGCTAGGGTCAGGTGACATCTGTAATTACCTTGGGTGGGCCTTTCTTAGGAATGCTGCCTTAATCTGAGATTTAACCCCCACTGCTGTCAGCCTGGAATCCTAAGGACCAATCTCCCAAGATCCACTACCTGAGGATCATTATATGCACTCACAGATATGCCAACCAAGCTCTGCAGTTTTATGAAGTCAGACTCATCAACCTGTACCCAGAACTTTTATATCTGTTAACCATGTGACACTGTGCACGGCCATAAATTCCAGATTTGCGCTGGACATGAATTTAGGTTACATTTGTATATTGCCAGTGTGGCTTCCCATTGTTTTGATTCTATGTTGTTCCAGGAGTGTTTGGAAGCTCTGGGCTCTCTCAAACATAGGTGAACATACAAAGCTGCCTCACACAGACCACTAATTAATGAAGTTCAGTATCGCCCAGCAGCAGCTTCTCCGGGGTTTCAAAGAAGGGTCTTTCCTTGTCCTACCTGGAGATGGCAGGAGTTGAACCCAAGGCCTTCTTCACACAAAGCAAGTGTGAAGAGCTCCACCACTGAGCTACAATCCCATCCAGAGTACGATATTGCTTCTCATTCTAGTTTCAGTTATCAGATGTGGAGCAGTGCTACCAATAGGAAGGAATGACATGATCAGGGTGACTTCATCTGCTTATAGCTTTCACACATTACCTGGGGCAAGATGAGAGTCTCCCCTGTGTGAGCTCTTTTTTGAACTGCCACAACAGTCTCAGCAGCTATGAATTAAGTTCCTTATGTTCTCAAGTATTTTCATGAACAACTTTGGACTTGATGTTTAAATATAGCTACAGCATAAATCACTGTTGAGTGAGCAGAGTCCAGTCAAAGGGCAAGGATGGTGGAGTGAAGGTCAACTTTGAAAGGTCAGATGAATGCAGTGACTGATGAGGGGGGATATAGGCCAAAGCAAAATCAACTGGTGGCAGAGTCATTAGCAGGAAAAGACGTGACCTGACAACCTGAAAGGAGATGGACAAGTGATTCTTGGTGGAGGGTCCGGGCTGAATGGATGAGGCTCTGAATTTGATGCAGGAGACAGCTTGAGAGCTGACCTCCTATTAAGAATCATACCTGTGAGTTGTTATTTATTGAGAATTGCTTCAAATGGGAACCAGTGGTTTGCGTGGTGTATAGATATTGTCTGGTTTGTTGAAGCTGTTGGAACACAAGTTGTGAAGTTCCAGATCTTTCCTTAGACTATCCAGGCAACCCAGTTAGGCAAGTCAGTTATTAAATGGTTCTTCCACTAAGAATTACATCTAAAATGGGTTTGTTATTATTAAGCTCCCCATCAGAAGCCTTGTTTCATTTGAGCAGCAGCAAGCCCTTGTGTGGGATGAAATGCATGTTTCTTTACAATGTAATGGCACAAGGTTGATTCTTTCCATTACCGTATTCTTTGTGAGATCAAACAGAATGACTCCAACTTCAAAGCAATGGCATACAAAAAAGGCACTCTTTCATCTTTTAGCACAGAAATGTTCAAGCCCTTTCTTCTGTCCGTTTGTGTAGTGGCAACTAAGCTGTGGTGTTTTCTATCAAGAAAACAATTTAGAAAACTGGCAAGTGCAGAAATCCATAAGGAGCTGTAAGCGCAGAGTGTGTTTATTC
This sequence comes from Tiliqua scincoides, assembly GCF_035046505.1. NCBI lineage: Eukaryota > Metazoa > Chordata > Lepidosauria > Squamata > Scincidae > Tiliqua > Tiliqua scincoides. Next base: position 8,177,220 of record NC_089825.1, read on the forward strand.
CAAAGCGGGAGGTAGAGATACTTGACATTTAAAGCTTTGTCACCCTCAACCTCCCACCTGTTATATACACATTCAATCTTTAACCTTCAACCCTTCATCATCAAGCCATGTTGTGTAAACAGCAATTTCCCATCTTTGTGTAGCACTCTGCAGAAAGGTCCCAGACAATGTTATCATCAGGTGGGGTGTGTTTGCGACACAGAATGCCTCTTGAGTGCAAGGATGCTATCTTTTTTATCCATCCTTTTTATCATTGCTGTTGCTCCACATTTCAGAGGCAGTTTCTTTTCACAAAGGATAACAATAGGAGAGGAAATGGTGTTTGATGTTGACACATGAAAGCTTCGGCCCCCACACAGGAGACTAATCTCAACTAGGACAGAGGCTCCACCCTAGAGTTCAACTAAATGAATCAAGTTTTTCTTTTCTTCTTCGAGTCTCCCGGTTTTTTCTGAACTTGGTGCGCGCGCACACACGTGTGTCTGTAACTATAACATCAAAACCAGGATGGTGTAGTGGTTCAGGAGTTGGACAGACCTGAAAGATCCAAGTTGAAATCCCCACTTCAAGGTTACCATGAAGTTTCCTGGGTAACCTTGGGCCAGTCACTATCATAAGAGCATAAGAAGAGCCCCATTGGATCAGGCCATAGGCCCATCTAGTCCAGCTTCCTGTATCTCACAGTGGCCCACCAAATGCCCCAGGGAGCACACAAGACAACAGACACAATCTGTGTTCTGGTGCCCTCTCCTGCATCTGGCAATCAGAGGCAGCCTGCCTCTAAAACCAAGAGCTTGCACATACCTACTATGACTTGTAACCCATAATGAACTTTTCCTCCGTCTCACATGGTTTTTTGTGAAGACAAAAGGAGGGAACTATGTGCACCACCCTGAACTCCTTGAAGGAAGGTATAAAAATGTGAATGAATGAATGAAGACCCTATCTTCACCAGCAAAATGACTTGATACTATGTGCTGAATGCTACCTATAAGTCCCTGGTCTCTTAACACCTTTGATTCCTCATGCTCCAAGGAGTCCGTGGATCTCAGGTTAGGAACCCCTGTTCTAGGGGATGACTGCAGGTGATTGGGGACCAAGGATTTTAAGTGCAGAAGAAAAAGGAATTGCCTACATATTCAAATGCTGATGGATATGCAAGTCTACAGGATGCAGAAAGGAGGAGAGCAGATGTAGTTTGTTCACACAGCAGATGGAGGGGAAGAATTAAGAACACTAAGGGGGAAGCTGAGCAGTGTTCCTGATGGAAGTTCTGTGCAGGGCCACATCCTGACCCAAACCCCGACAGTGAGGCTGGAATGTTTCCCTAGAAAAATTAACAGGCCTGAAGGTTGATTAATTCTCACTTGCTTTCAAGGGCATGAAGCACCAGCCCTCTTTGCTGCTGACTGCCTGAATTCTGTGCTCATTCCCTTCTCAGTCAGCTACACACTGACTCTGCTTATATGCCTGGACAGTCAAATACTTGGACCACCGGGTCTAACCCCAAAATTCACTGCCATGTTTTATTATTTTACATAAGAACAGCCCCACTGGATCAGGCCATAGGCCCATCTAGTCCAGCTTCCTGTATCTCACAGCAGCCCACCAAATGCCCCAGGGAGCACACCAGATAACAAGAGACCTGCAAGGCTTCCTGGGAATTGTAGTTAAGAACATAAGAACAGCCCCACTGGATCAGGCCATGGGCCCATCTAGTCCAGCTTCCTGTATCTCACAGCGGCCCACCAAATGCCCCAGGGAGCACACCAGATAACAAGAGACCTCATCCTGGTGCCCTCCCTTGCATCTGGCATTCTGACATAACCCATTTCTAAAATCAGGAGGTTGCGCATACACATCATGGCTTGTACCCCATAATGGATTTTTCCTCCAGAAACTTGTCCAATCCCCTTTTAAAGGCGTCTAGGCTAGACGCCATCACCACATCCTGTGGCAAGGAGTTCCACAGACCGACCATACGCTGAGTAAAGAAATATTTTCTTTTGTCTGTCCTAACCCGCCCAACACTCAATTTGAGTGGATGTCCCCTGGTTCTGGTATTATGTGAGAGTGTAAAGAGCATCTCCCTATCCACTCTGTCCATCCCTTGCATAATTTTGTATGTCTCAATCATGTCCCCCCTCAGGCGTCTCTTTTCTAGGCTGAAGAGGCCCAAACACCGCAGCCTTTCCTCCGAAACACCGAAAGCCTGTTCAGCCTTTCCTGAACAGGTATTTTCACCCTGTTCCTTCCCTTTTTTGCATCTGAAGAGGCATTAACATCCATTACTACCCATGCATTTTTTCACCCTCATTTTCCCCACAAAACTGATGGGAGACCAGTTTTATTTGTTTAATCCAGCCTGGTTGCCTCAATCTTTTCCCTTCTCTTTCTTAATAGTATTTACACTTTTTTGCTCAAGGAAATCTGAATGCAGCTCAAGCTCGGCAAAACACTACAGTAATGAGCCCATTCAAATTAATTTGAATGCAATTATTCCAATTGCTTGAGATGCATGGACCGTTCCTGAAGTGGAAGTGATAGTATAATGAATAATATTTATTCATTACTGAGTGCCTAAACATCACTAGGTGTTATACAAGTTAAAACAACAGTGAAGGGCCTTGTCTGAGGTCTTAGAAAGATAGCACAGGAGAATACAGAAGGAGGCAGGGATCACAGGAATCACAGAGGAGAAAAGGTCAGGTAGAACCAATCAGAAATTCCTGTAAGGCTGTGGTTTTCAAACTCTCTGGGAGTTTGAAACCCGCAGTAAGTCCTTGCGGGGGCAGGGGGTAGGCAGTGGGTGTGGGGGGAAGGCAGCAACAGGATGCCCAGGATCACACCGCTCAGGAGGACTGCAGGGACTGGGATTCATGACTGCTCCACTTTCACTTCTGCTGACCTGGGGAGCTCTGCAGACACTCGAGCAGGGCTCCCTGCACCCCAAGGAGGCTGCTGCAGGGACTGGTGAGTACATCCCAGTCCCTGCAGCCCCCCTGAGCGGTGCAATCCTGGGGATTATGCCACTGCCTCCTCCCTGCCTCTTCACTGCCCCTGCTCCTTAAGGGGAAAGAGGCCAGAGCCCTCAGGCTGGGTCTCCCGATGCCCCAGTCCGAAAATCTCTACTGTAAGGGAACAAAGGGTCATGAAGGGATCACAGCTTTAAATGAATAAATTTTTTTTATTTTTTTTTTGTTTTTTGTTTTGTTTTTTTAAAGAAGGACACAGTGGAAAGAGAGTGAATGACTGAGGGCAGAGTATGATGAGAAATAATGATGAGAAAGTGAGATTAGGAAATGTGTGATTTAGATAAGAAAAAGATGCAACAGGGAGGAAGGGGTGTGCAACATTTTTCACAAGAAGCAAAGTGAAAGCATTTCTGCACAGAGACTGTTCCGGATGTCTGAGTCTTGTGTGCTAGCTGCTAGCGCCCAGTTGCATCTCTGTGAGCACAAGTCTAACCAGGTCTACTCAGAAGTAAGTCTTATTTTGTCCAATGGGGCTTACTCTGAGGAAAGTGTGGTTAGGATTGCAGCCTTATTCACAAAGCAGATACTGGTAACCCTCTGACCGTCCATGGATGCAACCATAGTGAAATAAACCCTGTGTCTTCATTTCCCTTCCTCTTGTCAAGATAATTGGTTTGCATCACCAAGCGCTCTCCTCCTTTCTGTATTCTGTAGACTTGCGTATTCATCAGTATTTGAATATGTAGGTAATTTCTTTTTCTTCTGCACTTAGAATTCTTGATCCCCATCCCACTTCTGAATTTGTTTCTGAATCTGAGGTCCAGAAGGTATATGGGGTATATGGATGGACTTGGGGTATGGTGTGGTCTGTGAACTGGGCACTAAAAATATTTTGTGTGTACATGTTTGTATTCATTTTTCTGGAGGTCTTTCTTGAAAAGGTCTGTGACATCCCCCCCCCCCATGATAAGTGACACTGGCCTAGAGTCTTCTCTGGCAGGTCACACAATTGCCACTCACGCAACTCCTTTTGGGTGACCTGTAAGATAGACAGAGGGTTGGACAAATCATCTTCCACACTGGTACCAGACTCCGAATATTTGTTATTATCCAGAGCCTTCATTGTCAGCAAAAAAAAAAAAAGATTCATTGCAGAATTTTGTACCTCTTTTTTCTTCATTCCAGTTAAAGTCAGTTGTACTGACTTTGCCACATCAGGAAGTTGAAACTGGTCATGTGAATGAAGTCTTTGCCATTCCGTTTTATGGAATCTGAATTAATATGGCAGCAAGATGTGGATGTAGCTTGTATCTGGGCATATCAGGACACTTTCAGTGCACAAGTGAACGTCTAGCAATTTCAGCTGAAGCTTCCTCAAAATCCATGTGGGACCTTAAATTTAAAAAAAGAAAGTATTTAAGTTTTTCCAGCTAACATTGAGCTGATCAGTGTATAGAACATCCCACTGGAAGCAAAGGATGAAAAAGCCTAGTTGAACTCTTCTTGGTCTGTGTGTTTGTCTGCAAAAGGAATAGTTTCTTTACTATCATTCCTGACCACTCCACTTCTGCTGTAATTTCTTTTTACCATGCATTCCCCAATAAATACAGCCGACAACAGGTATGGGATTAAATGGGCCACTTTATTAACTTACAACAAGCGCAACAAGGCAAAATAGGAAACAATACCCAAACTAAGTGCGGGGTTCTAAATGGGGGAAACGGCCTAGCCGTCTACGTCCCCCAGTCTCATGGGGCGTCCACCCAACTCCAGGCGCAGCTCAATTGTTATTAAGCCCGCCTTTCACTGTCGCCCAAAGAGGGTAAGCCAGCCAAACTACTCTGCCTTCAGGTCACCCCTGCAAGGCCCCAAAGTTCAGACCAGGGGCTAGCCAGCCTGCCTCCTCGAGCCGGACAAGCATCCAAAGAGCGGTTCTGGCTCACCCCTGCCCTTGCTGGCTTAGATTGGACGCCGGAGAAGGTCTTCTGTCTACCCACCCCGCACTTCTACCGCCACAAGGGAAGGTCAGCCTCGCGCTTGGCCTTCCCTACACCCAAAAAGAGGGCCAAGCCTTGTTGCAACTCTGAAAGAAAGCGCCCATAACCCATAGGAGAAAGGTGAACCCCATCGCCACGGTAAAGAGCAGGCTCCTCAAAAGCAATGCTGGGATGATGGATAGCCGCTCCACCAAGCTCCGTGACGACCCTGCCCAGGTAAGCGTTGACCCTTTTTCGTGCTACCTCAATTCTTTTTACACAACTCGCCCAGTGCCAAATTCTCCTAGGCAGCATGTCAGACCACAGGATAGTAATCCCGGGAAACTGACGGACTAATGAGTCAAAATCCTTGCGGGTCTGGAGCCTCAAGGACATGGACGTCCTCTGACCCAAGTCGTTTTCGCCCAAGTGCACCATGATTACCTGCGGCAGGGGGTTACCAGCAATGTACTCCAAAATGGCTGGGCAAAATTGGCCCCAACACATACCCCTCTTGGCCAACCAATCAATGTGTGCAACATCACCCAGCGCCAGCTGAGAGCTGAAACTGGATGACATGGCATGCTTCCAGGCCCAAAAAACTATGGAGTGTCCGCAGATCAAGACCCTGGCGGGGCAGCTCCTTCGCGGACCTGTGGGAAAAAGAAGCACATCGAGAGATAAGCTCACTGGACAGGCCAAGAGAAAGGAGGAATCCTTCCTCCGCTCTAATACTCACTCCCATGGCCAGTCACGGACAGTGACCTGGTCCACCTTAGCTAACTTACAGGACCCCACCTACCCCCTGCGCCGACACTGGCGCGGCAAACGCCCTCCAAGCGCTGCCAACAGAGCCTACGCGGCTCTGACACATCTCGCCAACACTGGCACGGCACACGCCCTCCGAGCGCTGCCAACAGAGCCTACTCGGCTCTGACACATCTCGCCAACACTGGCGCGGCACACGCCCTCTGAGCGCTGCCAACAGAGCCTACCCGGCTCTGACACATCTCGCCAACACTGGCGCGGCACACGCCCGCTGAGCGCTGCCAACAGAGCCTACTCGGCTCTGACACATCTCGCCAACACTGGCGTGGCACACGCTCACTGAGCGCTGCCAACAGGGCCTACATGGCTCTGACACATCGTGCCAACCTGGCAGTGCACACATTGTGCCTGCTGGCGTTGCACACAGAGCCCTGGCGGCACCTTTCCGCACTTAGGATTTAAAGGCACCAGAGCGCCATCTACCGATGCGCCTGATGCCCTGGGGGGAAAAAACCAATGCTGGCCGCAATGGATGCTGCCCCAATCCTAAATGAATGCTGCCCCAATCCTAAATGGATACTGCCCCAATCCAAATGAATGCAGCCCAAACAATTCAGGCCGCAGGCCTAATTGAGACTGCGCTCGTTTAATAAATGGCCCGAAACTGGTAAAGGGGAAGGGGTGGGGCGATCCTCGTGGCGGAATAGCGGGCCCACTCCTGCAGGAGCCATTAAGCAGCACTGTTCCCTGACAGATACTGGACAAAGACACCGGCTCGGAGCCTGTTACAACTGAATCCACTGCCCACGCCCTAACTGGTATATTATGGATAAACTCCCAGACCGTGACACACAGTCCCCCCACTGAAGGACTCTGTCAGGGGGGGGCAAACCGTGACCTAACCAAAGCAGCCGTGGGGGCCTGGGATCTGGACACAGCCTGGCCGCAAGGCCAGCAGCCAAAAGCGTTCCCCCTGAAATCGAGAGAGAGCGTCGGCCATGCTATCTTCAAGCCCCGGCTCATGTCTGGCTGATAAAACAGTGGTGACAGCAAGACACTGTTTGACAAAGACTCTAACCAGATTCATAACCCGGGACCCTAGGGCGCTAGTCAACATCCCTATCAGCTTATCTAATTTGTCCTCTGGCAGGCGGTTGGTCTGTGTAACCGAGTCCAAATCGATACCTAAAAGGTGAGCTTGCCAAGGCCCTCTGTCTTCTCGTGTGCCAGGGGGACCTCCAGCTGCTCACACAGCACTGTAAAGTCACCCAGGAGCCGAGCACAGACGCCAGACCCAGATGGTCCCATAAAAAGTAGTGGGCAGTGGATCGTAACACGGTTCTGAAACGCACAGTCATTCCAAAATGTACTGGACGCCTCAAATTCCGAACAGGAAATTGAACACCCCATTGGCAATGCCCTATTGTCTGGCAGAAATCCTGGGGGTGCACTAGAAGCGATCAAAAGGCAGACTGAATATCTGCCTTGGCCATCAAGGCCCCAGGGCCACACTTCTTGAGGCAGGCAACCACCTTGTCTAAAGAAGTGTATCTGACTGAACACCGGTGGGTCGGTATCCCGTCATTTATGGAGGAACCCTTTGGAAAGGACAGGTGGTGAATCAGTCTAAATTGGCCCTGGGCTTTTTTAGGCACCACACCCAGGGGGGATACCTGCAATTCCTCCGTGGAGGAACCGCAAACGGTCCAGCTACTCTACCCGCTTCTAACTCCTTGGCTATTTTTACCTCGCACCACCTCCTCCATGTCAGTCACTGACCGGAGGTTGCAAGTGAACGTGGGGCTAACTGGAGGCGGGGCTAGGATCTCGAAACCAAGCTGAAAACCCTCAAATACTCTGGCTGCAGAACGATCTGTATAAAATTGCAGTTGAGGGTCCACCACCCGGCTTTTTACCACGGAAGGGGCGGAAACCTTGCCGTGGTCCACTGATCCGTGGACATTTTGCCACGGGATGCCCAGCCCCACACATGGGGCAGCCATGGGAAAACGAACATCCTGGCCTGTTGCATTTGCCAGTGGCATTAAATTGGAAGCAAGCGCAAGGGGACTGAACCCACTGCGCACCCTCAGGTGACGCAGGCTGCTCGGGTCTGGAACGAGCAATCAAATGCCCGCTATCCACCCTATCCCCCAACGTTGCCCTAGCCGGCAGGACTAATTGCACCCAGAGTTCCCACTGGGGTATAGTCCAGTCCAAAGATGGGTCCTGCGCGGCTCTGATGCGAAATTGACGGTCATAAGCCATCCAAGCCGCACCAGCATGATCACGCAAAGCACGATGAATAATGTCCAGGTATTTGAACAGTTTCCCCACCTTTTTGGGGTGCAACTGGACAGTGACCCCAGCATAGACAATGAACCCATTCGGCCAATTGGTCCAATTCTTGTCTATCTTCCTCTGCCTGACGGTTTCCTCGTCACGCACAGGGTCTCCCACTTTGGGGGTAGGCTCAGGCTCAATGTGAAGGAGACTGAACATGTCCACAAAGTCACCCCGCCATATCTTCTCCTTGACCGACATGGTGAGGTGAGAGCCCAGAGGGATGGCGATGATGCCATACGAAACCGTAGGCTTCTCCCTCTCCACCACCAATCCCAATGACTCTTCCCCCCAGTCCACATCCTGCTGGTCCAACTCTGTGTCGGCCGTGGCAGGATAATGATCACACTGGGGGGGGGGTGCCCTGCTTGCCCTGGGACCAGATTTGGGACAGGGATACGTCCGACCCAGGGCCCAGGGGTACTGGGGGTAATTGGGCCCCTGCCAGAAGGAAGGAGGCCCCCAAGGAGACCAGGGCTGATCTGGTGCAGCCCGGCTAGGTGCCCAAGGAATGCCTTCCTTGTCTTCCCACACAGACTCTGCACTGTGAACATAGACAGAGGGTTTATGGATTTGTGCTATTATATCTTTGAGCTAGTTTTATCATAACCTATTTTAACACCAAGAATGCAAAGAGGGAAAGGGCCTAACAGATTTCCCTCCGAATGCAATAAAATGACATTTCTGGCTTCAAAACAAGGGCATTTCCTGAGGAAATGTAAATCTGACATCCTGCACAAGTCAGGTGGGCATGAGCATTTGACTACGCAGGAGGTGAAATAGATCGGAAGTATTGAATCTGGGCATTGGGAATAAGCGCCTGGGTTTCCCACTAATCACCCTAAAATGCTTGGCAACTGTAATCTCAAAGTCTGGGGAATAAGCCTACAACACCCAGAACTCCCAGGCATTCTCAATGGTATAAGCCTACAACACCCAGAACTCCCAGGCATTCTCCATGGTATAAGCCTACAACACCCAGAATTCCCAGGCGTTCTCCATGTTATAAGCCTACAACACCCAGAACTCCCGGGCGTTCCCCCTGGTATAAGCCTACAACACCCAGAATTCCCAGGTGTTCTCCCTGTCCAGCAGTAACCAGGCCTGGCCCTTGCCTAGTAACAAAATGGCCCTGGGCCCTTATGGGCCCCCCCGTGCCATGCGGCCACCCTAAAATGCCTCCACTGCCCATAAGGCGTGCGGAGCCCACGGCCTCCTTGCCGGGTGTGCGACTATGCGGGCGAGCCTCAGCCTCCCACTGCCTCGCCTTTCGACGGGCCTTTTCTTTTTGTCTCGCGTCGTAGCAAGCCAAGGCCTGCAACTGTGGCATTTACTCCTCATCATACGATAAGGAGGAAGGGAGGGGAGGGGGGGCCATGCTAGAGCTGTCTTTTTGGTGGCCTTGCCACCCGACTTCTGGGCTTTCTTCCCCATGTCCACCCCCCAAGTGAAGGAATATCCCCAGTGGGGCCCCCCGCCCCCTGTGCTCTAAGTTTTAACTGGATACGATACGCCTCAGCAGTCCGGAATCTTGGCCTTCCGCGCTGTGTCAGCAGACCGCTGTGACTGGAAGTTGCCCAACTCTGAAAATAAGAGACCCTTTTGGCAGTTGGGGCCCACAAAATGGCCGACAGGCTGTATTTAAATAATCAAAATGGCGGAGCACCATGAGGCAGGGCCCAAAATGGCGCCCAGACACGAGGCACCCCCCCAATGGCTGCCAAAATGCGCCCCAACAGGCAGGCCCGCCCCAGGAGGAACGTGGGGCGGCTGCCCACCACAGGCGCCTGCCGCCCCACCGGACCCCCCAAATTGCACCCGCAGCCGCGGGGTGCGCAGATCTGCGAAGCGCTGCAGCCCCGCGGCCGGCAGGGCGCGCAGCGGGCCGCCCCCTACCGCTGCCGCTCGGACAGAGCGCACAGCGGGCCACCCCCTTCGATAGCACCCTGCAGAGCGTGCAGCGGGTCACCCCCCCTGACGCCGTCTGCAGAGCGCGCAGTGGGATGCCCCCTCAAGCTCTCACGGGGCTGCTCCGACGCTGAGCCCCGGAGCTAAAGTCGCAGAGCGCGCAGCTCAAGAGAGGCTACCCACTGCCCGAAGTGACGGGAGCCTGCAAGCGCGGATCTCCGCGCCTCAAGCCCCGTCATGGGGCAGCCTCTCTCCGCTCCTGGATAAGCGACCTGCTCGGTCGCTTCCAGGAACGGAACTGAGCCGGGTCTAGCGCCTGCGCGCTAGATCAGGCTCAGTTGTCCCGCCCCCCAAGGCCAGCCAGCCAATCAGCTGGCAGCAAAGCCCTGCTGCCGGCTGATAGGGGGTTTAGCCTGGCAATCAGCGCTAGCGTGCCCATACGGGCACGCTAGCTGCCTTTCTTTTTTCCCCAATAAGCAGTAGGAGTATATTCATGGAGTGCAGGTTCAGATAATAGATTTCTCTACATGGTACTTTTACAGTGGACCCCTGCTTTGTGTTGGTCATCCATTCTGGCGACATCATTTTATAATGAAAATATTGTAATGTGAATCCAGTGCATTATTTGGCAATTCGTTGCAAGGCTTCGACTTCTGCCACCAAACTAAGCTTTTGCCCTCTCTAAAAAGTGATTTAAAAGGTGCCTACTGTGCTCCTTAGGGGACTGTTACATTAAAAATGCTCCTACTGGGCTGACACCCTACTTCAAAGGCTTCCCAGCTTTTGCTTCAACTAACTAATTTCCCACTAATTGCTTCAACTAATTTTCCATCAATACACACATAGCCAGGATGCTACTGTGGAGATGAGACACTACTTTCAAGGCTCCCAGGCTTGCAAATCAACCAGCTCCTTCCCTGGATATATACACAGCCACAATGTTAATGTTAATGTGTTGTTAATGCATCACCATTTGACTTGCTGACCAGGCTTGCAGCTTTGACTTTTTTCTTTCTCCCTTGCTCTATACATTTAGTCACCTGCCAAGTCATCTTTCATCTCCCAGTACTCCAGTGCAAACATCTACCCATTTGTCTCCTTGGCTTAAACCAGGATTAACTCTCTGGTCATCTGCTGCCTTGTCGACTGCAACTTTTATGGTTTGGACCTCCTTTCTCACACTTCAGAATTCTGTTGCCAAAATCATTCATCTTTTCCTGTCACTCAGAACGTGTGATGTCCCTCCTCAGAGCTCTCTGCTTGCTTCTTACCCTTTTCTGTTCCCAGCCTTTGTTGTCCTTTTAATATACTTGTGCCTTGCAGAACTTTATTTTTCAGTCCTGGTCTCATCATTATATCCTTGTAGGGCATTCCCCCATGCTCTACCTCCTCCTACAGAGGTAGATCAACATCACAGGAGTGGGGGAAAGGACATGGGGGCCACTAGAACCAAAATGACAGACTTACTGCAACATGGTGCTGCTCAGGAAGGATTTGTTTACTGGTTTAGCTTATGGTCTGAGGGAGGACTCCCAAATACTTCTTCAGTGCCCCTTACTTCTTTCTCTGGAGCCACGATCCTTCCTTCCAGGGCTTCCTTCCCTTAGCCCTGGGGTCGGCAACCTGCGGCTCTAGAGCCGCTTGCGGCTCTTTCAGCTCTCTCCTGTGGCTCCAGACTCCTGGTGAAAGTGGTGGCACTCACTGTTCTGGAGCGTGGCCATTTTGTGGAGGCAGAGAGGAAGAGGCAACACTGGTCAGAGAAGCGCAGGAAAGGGCACCTTATTAGAGCCAGAGCCATGTCGGGGGTGCTCTTGGGCTGCACTGCTGGGGCTGACTTCTGAGTAGACAGGGAGAGGATCCGCTCTCAAGCTGCTCTCCTGTCCACACATCCCTGGGAGTGAGCCCCCCTTGACTCTACTGGGGCTGACTTGTGAGTAGGCAGGGAGAGGATCCGCTCTCAAGCTGCACTCCTGTCCACACATCCCTGGGAGTGAGCCCCCCTTGACTCTACTGGGGCTGACTTGTGAGTAGACAGGTAGAGGAGGGGCTCTGAGGCTGCTGTACACTCCACACTTTCCTGGGCGTGAGCCCCCCTTGACTTTACTGGGACTTACTTCTAAGGAGACAGGCAGAGGATGTCCCCTGGTTCTGGTGTTATGTGAAAGTGTAAAGAGCATCTCTCTATCCACTCTGTCCATCCCCTGCATAACTTTGTATGTCTTAATCATGTCCCCCCTCAGGCGCCTCTTTTCGAGGCTGAAGAGGCCCAAACTGTAGCCTTTCCTCATAAGGAAGGTGCCCCAGCACCTACAAGGGACCTACAAGAGGGGGCTACATTATAAAAATGGGACCTGTAAGAGGGGAGCGCATTATAAAAGTTGCATATACAAGAGGGGAGTGCATTATAAATTGGGACATACAAGGGGGAGTAATAACTATAAATCTCTTTATTGTATTGAAAAATACTTGTCATTAGATTTTGTATTTCATTGTACCTCTTTTACAATACTGTGGAAAAGTCACAAAGATGACTATTTACTGTTGGTCAGGATTTTCTGCTAGGGAGGGCACCAGCTCAAATCTTGCCTATAGCACCAAATTGTCTAGGGCAGGCCCTGGGAAAATAAATTAGTATTTAATTTAAATTTATTTTATTTTAGCTCTTTCGTTTTTTATATGTAATTCTAAATTTAATGCAACACACTATAGTTTTTTTTATACATAGCATAAAGGTAAAAAAAAACTATATATGCAGTGTTATCTTCATTTTAGATGTCAAAAGGGTTTTATGGCTCCCGAGGTTTTCTTTTCTCCGGAAAACGGGTCCAAATGGCTCTTTGAATGTTTAAGATTGCCGACCCCTGCCTTAGCCCTTCAAAGAAAATTCCTTTGCTGCCCGGAACAAGAACCTGCTACTGGGGCTTCTGCTTCCCACCCCTGGATCTTGCAGGGTGCTGTGGGGTGGGCACGTACTCTTTGGGTTGAGACGGCTTGCAGCCACCTGGGAATTCAGTGCTACAGCTCTGAATTCCCTTCCCAGGGACCAGCCATAGCCCAGAAACAGTAGCACCACCTTAGTAATCTCCACTCAGGCTCCAGCCTCACTTCATGTCCCCTTGGTTCCTGTTCTGAGGGGTCTCACTTGTCCCTAGGGGAACTTCTTCCTTCCCTGCCTGTCTCTGCCCTTCTTTGCTCACTTCCCCACCAGCACCCCACCCACTCTGCTCTCTGTCTCTGCTTCCCCTCCTCCAGGCCATTTCATCCCCTTGCCTTTTGTTCCACCTTCTCTGTTTGTCCTGCTGGCCCCTCTCTCCACTTGTCCTGCTTCTCCTCTCTCTGGTCTGCCCTGTTTCTCCTTTCTCCCCTATTCTCACCCTGTTCCATCCTGCTTCTCTGCCCTGCCTCCTTTCCCCCCATGAATCTCCCTGCTTTTGCCAGCTCTGTCCCCTCTTGTTACAGGAGCTGGCTTGGGCCTCCTGGCTCCATCAGCCCTCATCAGTACTTGACAATGACATATCATTGCCAAGCTGCTGGAGCTGGGATGCACTGTGTTCCCACATTCTTCGAGGTGGTGCCTTGCATTTTTTTTTTTATTGGCAACCTTCAGTCTCAAAAGACTATGGTATTGCACTCTGAAAGGTGGTTCTGGCACAGCATCTAGTGTGGCTGAAAAGGCCGATTCGGGAGTGACAATCCCTTCCACACTGGGAGCAAGTGCAGTCTGTCCCTAGTCTGTCTCCCTGGCTACGGGCCTTCCTTCTTTGCCTCTTAGCCTCAGACTGTTGGCCAAGTGTCTCTTCAAACTGGGAAAGGCCATGCTGCACAGCCTGCCTCCAAGCGGGCTGCTCAGAGGCCAGGGTTTCCCACTTGTTGAGGTCCACTCCTAAGGCCTTCAGATCCCTCTTGCAGATGTCCTTGTATCGCAGCTGTGGTCTACCTGTAGGGCGCTTTCCTTGCACGAGTTCTCCATAGAGGAGATCCTTTGGGATCTGGCCATCATCCATTCTCACGACATGACCGAGCCAACGCAGGCGTCTCTGTTTCAGCAGTGCATACATGCTAGGGATTCCAGCACGTTCCAGGACTGTGTTGTTAGGAACTTTGTCCTGCCAGGTGATGCCGAGAATGCGTCGGAGGCAGCACATGTGGAAAGCGTTCAGTTACATTATTGGGGGACTTAAAAGTAGGAAGAGTTGTCCTTTTCCTAGCCTGCCAGCCCATCCAACAGTAAGTGGTAGGAGGAGAAACTTCTTCAGGTCCTCAAACCTTACGAGCATCTGGAAGGAAACTACTGTACTTACAAGGACAACATTCCAAGTTGTTGCACTGTAGCCATTTTCTACTGAATAGGGAAAGCAGTGACTTAGGAAGACTACAAGTTGAGCTTCTCCTGCTTCTCAGTATTGCAGCATGGAAACCACATTCTATGTAAATGAATTCTAAAGACAAGTTCTCAGGACTGAAGCTTTAGGTGGCGAATAGGTCTGATTTCAGTATAGATTGTGGGCTTGGAAGTAAACCCCCAGCTGCAGCAGGAATGGGGAGAGGAAGAGAACACTATTCATTTTACATATACTGTATTGCTTATGTCTTTATTTTTCTTTGTGAATTTTGTTCATTTAAAAATCTGTTTAAAACCCATTCTGAGTCTTCCCACTGTGCTTAATTTATTTGCATTAAATGTTAGTTGCCATAGTATCACCCACAATTGCCTGATTTGTTTAGTCATGCTTCTCCTTGCCCTAACACAAGATGATTCACTGGTTTCTATCTCTCAGAATGCTTTCTGTTGGTTCTGTAAGAGAGGATGCCCTCTTGTGGCTAATTTCCCCCAGTGAATTTTCTGTGCTGTAGCAAACTCACCCCAAACCTATCCATTGACTCTAATGGGACTTACTTCTGAGTAGACATGCATAGGATTGGGCTGTAAGCTGTGCAGTCTGTTAAGTACTTGTTTTTTACTCCAAAGGTACTATACAGTTATTTCAAAATGTATCTACTAGACTGCTAAATGGGGCCAAGCATTGAGAATATATAGGTGTAACCTAATTATCCGTGGATTTTTCATTCACAGTTTTATCTCAACACAATGAGCAGCACCCTTTAAATTAAAGGGGAAAAGTCGCTTAACAATAGCCTCATTAATGGGAGAGAGGGCAGCCAGCTGACAATCCATCCACTTTCTCCGGGCACTTAGAAAAGCTTCACTCCAAGAGAAGCTACCCCTCCCTTCCCCTTGAGCATGTGAAAGATTGTTAAATGGCAGGGATTATCACCTTCTCTATTTTCCCGCCCCCTTCTCCAGTGCTGCAGCTCCTGGTGAAGGTAGGGATTGCTGCCTCTGAATGAAGCGCCTTTCTAAGCACTTGGAGAGAGACTGATTGTCTGCTTGATGCATTACAAAAGTCAGCAAGGCTGTTTTTAAATCACTGAGCAAACGGACATTGCTTTTTAAATGCATTTGCTTCAATGCTATTTTTGCCGTCCACATGAATTATGGGAAGGGAACCCTCATGAATAAGGAGACTCAATCTGTACCTTGTCAATGATCAAACAGTGCTGCTGGTTCCCAGTCCATTTCCAAGCACAGTGAAGTGCTGGTGCTTACTTTAAAAGTGACTTTAGAAAAGGAGGAGGAGGAGGATTTTATGGTAACCAGACTGAAGAAGAAAATTTCAAAGCTATGAATACATACGAAATAGATATAGACGAAAAACAGTTTGATGATAAAATGTGACCATTTCATGTTTCTCAGCTCAGAGCTGCTTTGAACCCATTATGTTCTTGAAGAGCTGGCATTTCACTTTATTTTCAGAAAGCATGTACCCTGCCTTTCAGTATTTCTACTCCCAGGATGGCATTTCATCTGATGAGATGCTGATCTTTCAAAAATATTGTAATTGAGTGATGATCTGCATAAAGGTCAAGGTCTACAGCAGGAAATGACTGGCAGGTTCAATCATCATCAGCCCCTGCACTGACAACCTAAAATAAAATAAAATATAAAATTTGACCAACTGAAATACAAACTTTTTTCCCCCCAAGCGTAATTTATTGATTTCTAGGTGGATAGCAGATATGAAGAGAAGCACAATTTTCTTCTCTGGGAAGGAACTCCTGGGAAACACATCTCAAACAGCCAGCCGAGTTCTTAAGAATTATTCAGTTATGGGCTCAAAAGATGAAGCTAAGTGCACAAAGATAGCCTGAACGTAAAGAGCAAGATTCTTGTTTGGTGCATGCAGGAAATAAAGGAAATAACAGCCGCACTGGATCAGGCCATAGGCCCATCTAGTCCAGCTTCCTGAATCTCAAAGCAGCCCACCAAATGCCCTGGGGAGCACACCAGATAACAAGAGATAACAACAAGCTTGGTCAAACTGGTAGATTGAGGTGTTCCATTTCAGTGCATGGAGTAAGTGTGTCCTTCTGTTGGCACAAAGAGTACCATATTCAAGTGCTGGATCCATGCTGCATTAAAGAGTGATTAAAGCTGCTTCTTGCACAATAAAGCACATTAAGCCGTGTTATGCTGGCGTAATGTACCAATATGAGGAGATGTTCATTGTTTAGGTAAATTACAGCAAATCACCTATTTAGAGTTTTTCCTTTTACATTAGAAAGGAAGAAGCCATGCAAGAAGCTCTACAAAAAAACACTAAAAAGATAATGGGCCATAATGTCAGAGAAATAAGAAAAAGATTTCAGGTGCCTCCTGGAATTAAGGGCTATGTTCATAATGTTATTACAGGCAAGCTGTTCTTTCTTCCGATCTGCTTCCTCATTGTAATAATCCAGAAGACTGAGAAATGGAGGTTTATTTCTCCATTGCGGTGCATGGGGCTGCACAAACAAAAAGACAAAAAAAACCCCTGTAGAATCAGGAACTTTATATGTGCAAATGATGCCCTGCTGGTGATTAAAAAGAGAGTCTGTAAAAGTAAACAACTGTTGTGCAATGGCAAAAACGGCACAACTGTTTCTTCCAACTCGGACTGCTGAGATAGCCTAGGTCCCGTATCTTCCACGGCTGTGCACGGCAGGGCAGGTGGGCAGATGTTCATTTGGAATCTAGATCTCGGAATGATTTGCAGTAGATCAGCAAGGTTGTGTAATTAGCAGCAATAAGAGCTTTTCTGTTTGTTTTGGTTTGTTTGCTCTCTTAGGCTGTTCAGAAGCTCTGCTCTATAGTAATTTTGTTGTAGATTTTTCCTTGTCTATTTACCTTTCATCCCTGAATTGTCCTATGATGAGGTGCATTTGGTTCTGCTCTCTGAGCTGGTTCCACGTCTGCCTTCTCAGTTATGTCATTATTCCTGACTCTGACTGGTGAATATTGAAGTTCTAATGAATAAAGGAAATTCGTTGGCAACCTTCAGTCTCGAAAGACTCTGGTATCGCGCTCTGAAAGGTGTTTTTGGAACAGCATCTAGTGTGGCTGAAAAGGCCAGTTCGGGAGTGACAATCCCTTCCATATTGGGAGCAAGTGCAGTCTGGTCTGTCTCCCTGGCTATGGGCCTTCCTTCCTTGCCTCTTTGCCTCAGTCTGTTGGCCAAGTGTCTCTTCAAACTGGGAAAGGCCATGCTGCACAGCCTGCCTCCAAGCGGGCCGCTCAGAGGCCAGGGTTTCCCACTTGTTGAGGTCCACTCCTAAGGCCTTCAGATCCCTCTTGCAGATGTCCTTGTATCGCAGCTGTGGTCTACCTGTAGGGTGCTTTCCTTGCACGAGTTCTCCATAGAGGAGATCCTTTGGGATCCGGCCATCATCCATTCTCACGACATGACCGAGCCAACGCAGGCGTCTCTGTTTCAGCAGTGCATACATGCTAAAGTGTATAAAGGAAAGTGTATAAAGGAAAGTGGGTACCATAATTCTGAAACCTGCCTACATCCGGTGTAAGCAAAGGAGTTTCCAGCCTGCCTCACTTCTCTGGCTTTATGACTTAGCAAACAGCACCTGCTGAAATTTCCTCTACTGTACAACTGTTAGAGCTAAAGGGTCCTGTCTTTTGCAACTTGCTATCTACTGTTAGTTTTGCAATACTGTCACAATGCTGAGGCATAGAACTCTGGTCTGTAGACAGGATGACTTTGTTGTGATAGCGGAATAAACACCTAACCCTCTCAGAACTCTGAGATAGGTGGCATTCAGCAGTGCCTGAGGGATTAAGTAGCATTCATGGAACTCCAGTTGTTTTCCAGGGGTTTAAGGCAGTGGTTCCCAACTGTGAGCTGTGGCTCCCAGGGGGGCTATGGAAACCAAACATGGGAGCCACGAAATTCTCACAAAAAAACTTGCCACCCTATATAATGTATAGCAGTGTAGCCCTAATGGGGAGCCTTGGTTAATGGCCCACTAGATCAAGGAAGCCACCAGTTAGAAAAGTTTTGGAACCACTGGTTTAAGGGCATAGAAGCCCTCTCTCTTCTGAAAATTTGCCACCAGGGTGGTTGAGGTATGTTGATGCTGGGACAGTTGGAGGCAACAGACATCACCAACAGGAGGTGTGACTGATACATGCGCAACTTTTCCATGGCAGTTCTGAGAGCGCTTTCTCCTTTGTTACTTTGCCAAAGAGCAGGGATCTCTGGAGAAAGCATCGGTATAGATAATCTCCAGTCCTGTAAATAACAGAAAACACTTGGAAACAAATATGTTTACCTTTCTCATACTTCCTTCTTCTACAGTAGTTCCCTCTTTCTGCTGTTAGAGCAGGCCCTACCTTTAGGCTTCCTTGGACATACAAACATAAGAAAAACCTGGCTAGATCAGACCTAAGTCCATCTAGTCCGACATCCTGTTTCCTATAGTGGCCAGTCAGATGCCTCCTGAAAGACCACAAGCAGGAAATGAAGACAATATCCCTCTCCTGCAGTTTTTCCCCTACAGCTCCCCTACAGTTGGCACCTAGAAATAGACTGTTGATATGGGTGCTCCCAGTAGCCATCATATCTAATAGCCACTGGTAGGCATAAGAACATAAGAAGAGTCCTGCTGGATCAGGCCAAAGGCTCATCTTGTTCATGCCTGTATCTCACAGTGGCTCAACAAATGCCTTAGGAAGCACACAAGACAAAAAAGTCACCTATATCCTGTTGCCAGTCCCTTGCACCTGACATTCTGGGGTAGTCTGTTTCTAAAACCAGCCAGTTGCATATACCCATCATGGCCTGTAACCCGTGATGGACTTTTCCTTCTTAAAGCTGTCTCATCTCCTTTTAAAGGCATCAAGGCCAGATGCTATCACCACATTCTGTGGCTAGGAGTTCCACAGACTAATTACATGCTGGGTAAATAAATATTTTCTTTGGTCTGTTCTAACTCTCCCGCCGCTAAATTTTAGTGGATGTCCCCTGGTTCTGACGTTGTGTGAGAGGGAAAAGAACATCCCTCCATCCACTCTATCCATCCCCTGCATAATTTTGTGTGTCTCAATCATGTCTCCCTTTAGGCACTTTTTTTTCTAAAGAGCCCCAAATGCTGTATTCTATCATCATAAGAGAGGTGTCCCAACCCAGTGATCTAGACACTGTATAAGATATTTGTGAATGTATCTAATTCCCTTTGAAAGTTATCTTAGGCAGTGGCCATCACCAATTATGGCAGCAACTTCCATTACTGAATTACTTTAGTAAATACATTATTTTTCTGAAATAGTGGCTTTAGGGCCCAATACTACCCAACTTTCCAGCATCGGTGCAGCCTCAATGCAGCCCCAAGGTAAGGGAACAAATGTTGCCATACCTTGAGGAGGCCTCTGTGACTGCCTCCCCACTACAGGATGTAGTACACGCTCCATTGGCATGGCTGCATCCACACTGGGAAATTGGATAGGATTGAACCCTTAGTTGATTTTAGGGTAACACTAAAGGATGGCAGTGGTTAGTTATTCAGTTTATTGCTGTATTTTTATTATGGGGACAGGGGCTCTTCTGCCTCAGGCTGCAAAAGGTCTATCACTCCTTTTTTCCACTGTGGCACATTCAACTCTCATTTGCTATGTCCCCAACCAAGATTTGTTCCCACTACTAAGTCATTGCACTGACATCAAACAGTGGGAGCAGTGCTTTCTCAACCCCTTGTCTTTGCATGGTACTGTATCAATTGCCAATCTGATGTGCAGGAAGAACCAGGTTGTTGCCATCCACCTGCCATGGTCTTCTATTCTGACCAGAAAGCCTACATTCCCTTCCCTTCAGCTGATCATTTTATATTCCATATGAGAAGGTAAGAACTTTCTGCAAATTGCGTATTTGTTCATAATCTGTAAACTGCTACAAACCCAGCCATTGCAGGCTGCTCAAACACCTCAGCCAAATGCTTTTATGTGTGAAATTATCTGCTGTGAATATAGATTGCTAGACAAGAACCATAATGAGCATCTGAGCATATAGGGGCAACTGTTTGGATATGTGGTTGAAATCCTGGTGTCTTTCTTCCTGGTGTCTTTTTTTCCTTGGGTCCCTTCTCCACCTGAATGCGAAGACCATTCACACTTTCCTGGAAGTAAGCGCCATTGAACACAATGGGACTTACTTCTGTGTAGACATGCACAGGGTTGTACTGTAAATGTGGGTAGTTTCCTAGGAACCAAAAGAGAGGGCAAAAGCTGAGTCAACCGATATGCTGGAACAAGCAGTTATTTACCTAAAGAGTTATAAATGTTTGGCATCATTTTGCCTGAAAATAATGCCTTCTAAAAATTTGAGATATTAAAAAAAAATGAGATTCAGTGATGACCTTTATCAGCTTTTGATGACAGCTATAAATCAGGCTGAAATTCTCATCAGGCTGCTGAACAGAATTCATTACAGACAAAGATTGCTGTGCTACTTTTTGCCTTTGATTGAGGGACGCCCTATTAAAATTGATTCAGCTTCGGCAATATGAATCACACATTTCAAAACAAAAACGAAGGCCTTTCACTCATTGATTCTTAAGATGATGATGATTACAGGACTTGGAGACCAGCGAAGCCTTATTGTGTTTTGCTTTGGGTCACAAAGCCGATCAATTCCTGCCACTTTAAAGCAAGCCAATTTGCTCTTCATTAAATTTTGACCCTTTGCTGATGAAGCTCATTGACTGTGGCAGTAAGATCCCCAGCAGATCAATGTCAGTTCTGCTTTTTGCTTTTCTTCTCTTCTTGTTAATAGGGTGTGGCATGTATGGTCTGAACTTCCAAAAGGCAGAGAGATCCTTTGGAGATGATCTAATTATTCACAGCATAACATGCCTGGACACATTTTCTCAACTGCTGTGGTAGTACCTGTGTCACTTGGTTTTCTGTATGGGTCTGGTTTAGGAGGCAATAATGCATGAGAAGAGGGGCTTGTCATGCCTTCGTCCTTTAGAGGCCTGCATGTGACTTGACCAATTTCATGTCATTTCAGCAGTGATATCATGGTACATTTTGAAGTGCAGATACATACTTGTAGCCACACCTCCTCCATAACCCTGTCTCCTTCCACATCCCTGTCTCTAAGAACCCAAGTAAAGCTTTTAAGAGTTAAAGGAGACATTCCCATGATCCAGTCAGTAACTTCTCTCCCCCCCCCCCCACACACACACACATCAACACTGCCTTTTTTCTGGCCATGGAGCAAGCAGCCCTTGCTTGTCCTATTTTATGCTTGGCCTAGAGCAGTGATTTTCAACCGGAGTGCTGCAGCAAATTGGTGTGCCTTGAGAGGTCCGCTGGTGTACTACTGCAGTTTGGAGCACAGCAATTGAAAATCACTGAAAAACTCTTCCAGGTTCTGCATCTCTGTTTCTAGGTTAACTGTCTGTCTCAGAAATAGAGCTACAGAACCTGGAAGGGTCTCTTGAAGCCAGAAGTGACATCACAAAAGCGGCGGCGACCATAGCACAGATCATAGAGGTCAGTATGCCGTGAGAATAAAAACACTGAAAATCACTGGTCTAGAGCCAGTGTAGCTTAGTGACTAAGGGCCCAATCCTAACCCCTTATGTCAGTGCTTTCCAGCACTGGCATAGTGGTGCCAATGGGACATGTGCTGCATCCTGCAGTTGGGTGTCACTCACGGAGGCCTCCTCAAAGTAAGGGAATGTTTGGAGCTGCATTGCCCTTATGTCAGTGCTGGGTTAGGATTACGCCCTAAGAGACTAGGCTGTGAATTGACCCATCTAGTTCAAATCTTGCCTGTACCATGAACTCATGAGGTAACTTGAGGTATGCTTCTGCCTTAGCTCTCCAGCTGCAATGTGGGGATAGTAATGCTGCCAGGATTCCATCAACATAATACTCCCTAACCTAGGCTGTGATCTAGAGAAGTGGAGTCTTCACCTGGTCACACGCCCTTCCTCTGATATAGCAAAGCTGCAGCATTGATCTCCTGACTTTTCTTGCTTCAACCCCGATTTCAACATTTTTTTCCCCATTCCCCCAATTGAGGATCATGCAGTAACCACAAGCAGCAAGTCTTGGGCAGGAACAGGCAGTACTAATACCTTCCTGCAGTGATGTTGGAAAGCAGCTGCTGGCTTGGCTCCATTGTGAGCTGCCTGTTCCCTTTGCTGCAGGTGTCCACAGATGGGCGGTGTGGGCAAACGTCCTCTGCTTTCCAACAGCCAGCAGATTTTTTGCAGCAGCTGCTGGTACCTTTGCTCCGCTGTGCTCCTTGTGTCATGTTGCAGTCTGCACAGGTGCCTGGAGGCAGGCGGCTACTGCCTTTTGTATTCCTACAGCAGATGGTTGCGCTGCGCACTGTTCCTCCTCCTTCTCTCTGAGCATAAGCGCACAGCTGGATTCCTCACTGTTGTCCTGCCTCATTAGTACTCAGGCCCATCTGCCCCTCTGCTACTGGGCGCAATGGACGAGGGGCCTTGGTGGAGGCCACTGGAGCGCTCCAGTTGCTGATGCCACTGCTCCCCCTTCAAGAAAAACCTGGTGGGGTTGTGCTTCCTGGAATGGTTCCGAAGGTGAGTGGCAAGGGCCACTTACATGGTGTGTTGTGGTGCTTGCAGTACTGTCGCTCCTGTAGCTACACCACTGCCCGGTCTTGGAAAATGTCTCTGCCTCTTCAGTATTAATCAAGAATTCATATGAGAAAAGCCTGAAGGGGAGTGCCCTGCAAAAGAGTGGCGAGCTGGTAGGACACCCCCTCACATTCGCTGTGGCTCCTCCTTAATGTGAAGATCAGAAGCTGCTCACTTGAAAGTCTGCTGCCAGTGTGGACTTGGCCAAAGAGATTCTCCAGATACTTCCCAGCCTCCTCACTGTGTGAAAATATATTCATTTACTGTAACTACTAAAGTCATATCGTTGCATGAGTGAAGGTGCTTCTTGCTGTGTTATGTGAGTAAGGGTGCAATCCTAACTTGCCCTTGGGCTGGCGCAAGTCCCTTGTGCTGGCCCAGGAGGGTCACAAACGTACCGTAAAGCACATTTGTGCCTCTTCGTGAGTCAGCAGGGCCGGCTCAGGGATGCGCACTGGCCCACGAAGGCTGAATCCAGTCTCTGCGCTGACTTAGCCAGGAAGCCTTGCGTCAGCCAAGCTCGGCCGATGTAAGGGTCTGAAGAGGGCAGGGAGGAGGCGGGAGGGAGGTGTTGTGGGGCAGAGGGAGGGCAGGGGAGGGTGGTCCTGGGGATGGGCAGGGAGCGAGAGGTGGGACTGGTACCAGGCAGATGTGCCAGATCCTAGCCCCCATTCTCAAGCAGCGTGGAGCGGCTGCAAGCTGCTCTGCTCTCCTCGGATTTATGCCACCTCCTGAGGTGGTGCAAGTCCAAGGAGACCCATTGGGGCTGCAGTGGCTTACCCAGGGGAAAAGGGAAGAGTTACCCCTTGCCTCCGTCTGAGCCACTTCAGGCCCCAATCTTGTGCTGGATACAGTTCAGGCCTCCTGGCCTGTCTGTTCCAGTGCCAGATGGGAATGTGCTGCCCAGTGTAGTCTTTGTTATGATTTCAGCTTTGAAAAAGTAAATTTACTTTGCTATGGTTGTGTTTTTATTGCATGGGTTGTGTATCAAATGAACATTTAATATAAATGTGCCCTAATTCGTCCTTGCATCTTGACCTCATTTAATTTTTAATTGACCCTTTTAGTGTGTTATAGCTGCTGTTCAAACGTGTGAGGCAATTATGTTTGTGGTATATTTCCACTTCACGGGGTCTTGAATTAGAACAGTGTGATAGATGGTTTTATTGGCCTTCACACAGTTGTTTCTTTTCCGTTATTCATACCTGGCTTTAGGATGCAAGGGTTTTGTTTGCTCGCGTTAGCAGCATAGATTTAGTTGCCTCAGCAAAATGTAAGAATAGCCCTGCTGGAGCCCAAAGGTCCAGTATCCTGATTCCCACAGTGACCCACCAGCTGCCTCTGGGAACACCACGAGCAGGAGAGACAGGCATCTCTCTCTCCCGCCCTTGCTCCCCTGCAGCTGGTATTCAGAGACACACAGCTTGTGAGCCTGGGAGCAGCATATAACCATTTTGATTAGTGACCAGTAATAGCTTTGTCCTCCATGAAACTGTCTAGTTTCCATTTAGAGCCATCTAAGCCAGACGTCATCACTGCATCTCGTTGCAGCAAATTTCACAGATTCAGAGGACTGTCCATCCTGAATCTCCTGAATATCCCAGCAATCAGTTTCACTGTTCTAAGTGTTTTGAGAAGGGGAAAAAAACGTCACTGTCTCCACACTATGCTTCCTTAATTTGCTTTTTCCAGGCTAAAAGGCCCCAAAGATCATATCCTTTCTCCATAAGGAAGGTACTCCAACTTTTGATTGTCCTGTTTTGCACCTTTTCTGACTCTACCCTACTCCTCTTGGGTGTGGCAACCAGAGTTATTCACCCATATTTATTCCAGATCAGTGTCTTTAAAACTTTATAGAAAACACAGAGGTTTTGTTTTTTTTAAAGCAGATTTGCAGTCCTGCCTTTTGGACTGTACTGTTGAATCCAGTTAACTTAATTAGGAATGGTGTGTGTTGTCAGTGTTCATGTTAGGCATTGATTTTCAAACATTTTCCCTTCAGAGAACACTTTCAGCACTGACTTGTTTTTTCAGCAATTGACTTTTTTGTTGTGGAACCCCCAAGCATTGCGCCCCCAGCCCCTACACACTACTGAAAATCCTGGGCAAATTATATGGCTTAACATTGGTTCACAAATAACACAGATTAAGTCTGTTGTGCTGTGTAAAGTAAGTTTCATAGTTGACCTGCATGAATGAACAGTGCATGCTGAAGAGTTCTGTGGCTGTTGTTGATTTTTTTAATTTACTATTTAGACTTTAGTGAGTTTTTCTATAGTTATAACAAGGAGGAATCAATGAAGCCCATATTCCTCACCTCCCACCCATATCCTATGAATTTAACATACCATTTAGCCAACCCATTTGCATGACACTAAACATGCACACACGTGCGTTTGTACGTGCTCACAGAGGGAGAGAGAGAGAGAGAGAGAGAGAGAGATCAGCAATACATGGGGAGAAGGGGAAGCAATGACAATCTATCTGATCTCGAACCAAAGTTTTCAAAATAAAGTTTTGAATAGATCCAAAAATATTGATCACATATTAAGTATTTTTCTGTAGCCTCTTTTCAATTAAAAGTAGTGTACAGGAAGATTGGCAAGGGTAAGCAAGTTGTTCATTCATGGAAGCTTCTCTACCATAACTGTTCTTCTCATGGGAGAAGTCCTCAAACTTCCAGAGAATCCCAGAATTCTTCAGAACGCAGTTTGAAAACGTTCATTCTTGTTTAAGTACTACTTAAATAAATAAATGGCCATGCTGAGCAAATCTTTTGACACAATTTTGATAAATTTTTCTTGATAACGAATCTCAGAGTGTTGTGTTGTATTGTCTTGTTCCCTCTTTTAGATACGGAATTCATTTACAAAAACCGAAATGGCTCTGTGATACTGCAGAACGTTGAAACCAACCACTCAATTGTGTTAATAGAGAACAAAATAATTGTAAGTACCTTCTTTAATGGGCAGAAGAATTTCAGAGGAATCTGGCACTCGGGCTAGTAAGGCTCTTTGTATACCTTTGTATACCGACCTTTTTGTATACCTTGTAGAAGTAATATTTGTTTTAATATCCTGGTCTAGGCAGCAGTGGATCATTCAAAGCAAAATAAAAGTCTTTTAATAGGTCCAGAGTTCAGATTCTAAAGTCTGCTTGACAGATACCTGGATAGTAGCAAGCACTGTGTTGCACTTCTCTATATGTAAAGTGGGAGTACTACAGTTTGCTTGCTACTGTCCAGGTATCTGTCAAGCAGATGTGTAAAGTGTGGATCTTGTGCTTGGGTGCTCTTAGCTTTAAATGGAGGAGGAGAAAAATACTGGACAATCCCAAACTCCCCTAAATGCATATGTTTTCATACTTCTAGAATACTCTGGCAGGACATTGCCTCCTCAACCACCAGTTGCTGAGAGTGAGCTTGGATCCTTGGCAAAGGAGGAGATTGGGGTTGGAGGGCATGGACAAGCTCAGTTCCTTCCATCTAGGATCCTGTCAGTGGTCAGGATGACTCTTTCACTACGGGTTGGCCTTCCTTCATGTGAACAAGGCAGACTTGCTATACCCTCCCCTTCCATGGATTATTTGCAATAATATTACAATTATATTACACTGTATTGTAAAATAATTACAATGTAAAGTGTATTGCATTCTTCCAATATTACTATATTGTAATGCAATTGTAATATAATTGTAAAGATAAATAACCAGGATTTTGACATGTTTTAAGGTTTCTCACCTTGAGAAATTATATTTTTAGAGGTTGACTGGTTGGTTGGTTGAATGTGTGTGTTTTCTTTTAAACTGTCTGGAGCATTCAATTTAGAGAGCATTGGTGGTTCAGTGGTAAAATTCTCCACTACCACTTGGGAGGTCCAGATTCGATTCCCAGCCAACGTTTACCGGCTTAGAGCCTGCATTGGCAGGATGTTGGGCTCAATGATCTTGAAGGTCTCTTCCAATTCTATCCCATTATTCTATCCAATTCTATGATTCTATCCCACTTAGGCCACAACCCTAAGTGCACCCTGGGCCAACGCAAGTCCCTTGCGCAAGCCCAGGAGGGTAACAAACATGCCTCCTTTTGTGTCGGCTGGGCCAACACAGGGGCATGCACCAGCCCCATTCCCCGTTCAACCCCGTTCCCCAAGCAGCACAGAGCAGCTTCAAGCTGCTCCTTTCTCCTCTGACTTGCATCACCTCCTGAGGTGGTGCAGATCCAAGGAGACCCATTGGAGCTGTGGTGGCTTATCTGGGGGCAAGGGGATGAGTTTTCCCTTCCCTCTGACTGAGCCGCAGTTGGTCCCAATCTTGAGCTGGATACAGCGCAGGTCTCCTGTCCTGCCTGTTCCAGCGCAAGATAGGATTGAGCTGTTAGATGTATTTTCTCCCTGTTGAAAAATTAGAGGGCAATGCAAGGCTTCATATTTAACAGATGGGCCACGCAAGGCCAAACTTAGCTCCCGTGCCTAATGCACTTTATAGACTATAACTGGAGGTCCTGTGTGTAAGCTAATTTTTAGATGCATTGCTAACATTGCTAACTGCTGCCATTTGCAGTGCCAGAACTTGCATGTCTCTGAGGTGGTAAATGAGTATTTTTTTAATTTTCTTTATAAAGTGCACATTTACCATTTTAGGACAGTATTATCTCATGTATAAAAACACACACACACAAATTGATCACATGATTGCTATTTTCTTAAATTTTTAAACTACAAAGTCATGCATGCATATTAAAATGTATTCATTTTGGGTGTTGGGTTTTGTTTTACTTTTAGGTGTCCATCAAGGCTGTGCGATACGAAGTTTCCCCAGACAAACAATATGCACTTTTTGCGTATGACATTGTGCCAGTAAGTAGATACATTGCATTACAGCCAAACAGCTAATAGCATTTTCTTCCTTTGAGGTGAGCATAGCTTTAGTCATTGCTTGACCTGAAGTCTCCTATAGAAAGGGCAACTCTTGGATTTCTAAAGAATTTGGGACTTGTTGCAACATTACTTTTAGATAATTGCACAGTGGTCTGTTTTATGCAGTTGGATCAGTGCCTAAAATTGCAGGGACAGGTTGTGACTAAGGAGAGATGGGATGGATGGGATGCATGGATAGATATAAGTTATATACATGCCTTGAGCTTTTGGAAAGGTGGGGAATAAATATTTTAAATAAACAATAATAAAATGTGGCAAAATGTGGCAAGAGGAGCGGGCTTAACATGACCATAAAAATGTATATTTAATGAACAGTCTCACTGACTATTTCCCAAACATCCATACAACTTGTAGTCAATACTGGGGTGAAGACAAGCGTGTTGTCATTAACAATACCCAGAATAATTTCTAGTTTAAACTTTTCATTTGACCTTTGTAGTATAGCAGATTATATGAGCATTACTTCAGAGTAACAACTTTGGATCTCTGTGTATGCTCCACTTCTGTCACCTTACCTTCCCATTACAAATAGCCAGTCCTCCCCCTTTTTTTTAACTATTTCAAGCAATTTACAAAGCAACTTAATGTAAGGATTTATAGTAGCAAAAGTAGAGGTGGAAACCTGAGAGCGGTCCCTCCTCCACTGGATCATTGCCAATAAATCATGCCCACATTTTTCAAATGAAAGAATATCTGAAAGGAGCAGTTCTCTGTAGAAGGCTACAGAATGGTGTGATGATGCTACTTCTGCTGGGCTTGGTGGCCAACATGCTTTCAGCCAAATCCTGTCGAACTCCCCTGACAACAATGCAGCTGTACTGGGATGTATGCCGCATCCTGGGGGGGGGGGATTTCAGGTCCTGGGGGCTCCTTGATGTAAGTGAATATTTTATCCCTTGCCCTGGGGCAAGCCTCCCCTGCTCCAATGGGTCTACATGGATCTATGCCAGCTATTTTGATGGCACCCAAGTCCAAGTGGATCTGATTAGATGACTTGAGGTTGGGGAATGAAGATAGGATATTGGTGGTGCACTGCCCCCTTTCTGGACTCTGGACACACTGCCTTCCCATTCCTCCCCCTCCCCTCCCTGTTCCTCCCACCCCTGCCTCTCCTCCCACTCCTGCACCAATTTACAGGCACTAGGGCTCAAGTAGTGGCCACTGTTGCACAGCCACAGCCGCTTGCCTGAATGCACCAGCAAAACAGCATACGCTACACAGAGCCAATAAAGTTGGAGGCCCAAATACATTAGGAAAAGTTGTTCCTGTATCAGAGGCAAATGCAGCCTCTGTGTGACAGAAAATTGGTCTTTTATCGATAAGTAGATGAGGTTGCTACCAGCTTTTATGTCCATGCTTAGAAATCTGTATTTTCCCAAGTGGGTTACGCTGCCATCTGCCAATGCAGTAGGCATCAACCATGCTTCAGAGAACACGAGCTGTACACAATAACATTGTACAGACTCATCTTTGCTATGAGAATTTCTAAACTTTATTTTAATTACTATGTCTCCTTCCTCAAGCACCCTATAAACTTCAGGAGAAACTAAATGCCAGTGTCTCTTCCGGCTGAAATAACACATTAATCATAATCTTTCTGTTCCTGGTACTAGACTTAAGACTGAACTATTAATTTTTATTATTATTCAGTCCCCCCATGCCCAAGGAATTCTAGCACAAGAATTGGCCCCAGAAGAGTGTCTTTTTAGGTCCATTGTCTGCACAATCTGAGCAACTTAGTTTCCAGATTTAAAAACAGAAGAAAAGGTGAAGGGATAATTGAAGTGAGATATGCTTGTTCAGTTTTATGATGTTGGAACCCAAAAATTTCATAAGCGTGAAACAACTTGTTACTTTTCAAAACACACATTACTTTTCAAGCATGTTGAATTCCTTGTCTTGATGGGCCCACACAAGCCACCTCAGTATGATGGATGCTGCAGGACCACTTGCCAAAGGACTCTCAAATATTTGTACAGTACGAAGAGCTTGTTTTGTGTTAAACCCAATTGTGTGCTCAGACTTTAAATTGAATAATGTAGAGACTGAATTTTAAGTTATCTGGACAAATGAAGATCTTTTAATACTCTGTACTAAGATCCATGAGCTTGTCAGGTAGCTAGATCTTAATAACATTTAAATGCTACATAGTACTGTGCAAGGTTTCGTTGTAATCTAAGTTAACTACTGCAGTTTGAGTAATTGGTGATAAAAGAAACACTAGAAAGTAGCAAAGGCGAGAAAGTGGCTTTGCTGAGTGACACAGTGAGATGTTAAATGGAGAATAGTTAATTGCTTTTATTATGAATGGCTACAGTTGTAATGTGGTGTGACGAAGATAAAGAACCACAAGACCTTTCTTGAATCTATTTGCTCTTTGTCTCTAATTTGGCTGTCCATTATTGTGTTGATAACTAGTTAAGAGCAATTTAATAATGATAGGCCCAGTTCTATTTGAACGCTACACTGATGGCACGCAGACACCAGCCTAATATCTGTCATATCCTTAAGCTCATCTCAGCAAAACCATGCCAATAGTGCACCAATGGCAGTGCAACAAGGACCATATGCCAACCACATGCATCCAAGGAAGACCTTCTGACCAGAGCAGAGCACAGGTGGAAAGACAGTTCCCTTGGAAAAGGGTAGCCATAAAGAACAGACAGTCCCCTCCGTAGCAGGGATTTAAGTTTCGTAGGGCATTTGTGAGCTGGAAGGGACACTTTTGCCAGGTGAGGGACTGGGATAAGTCACAAACATTCAACAGCACTTAGGCAAAGCAGGGTGCTGGTGACTCATTGTGCAAAGATGCAGGCTAGGAGCCAGGCAAGATGGGTTTGAGTCTAACCAAGGGACTTGCCGTCACTAGCAAGGCACTCGCCTTTTGCATGACAGACCAGAAACACACATGACAGGGACAAAAGAAGAGAGGGGGCCTATGCTGACCACTTCACAAAGCTGCTCCCTAACCACCCAGCCATAGCAGGAGGCAGGCAAAGAGCACCCCATCTTGCATTTCTTTGGTTGGTTGGCAACCTTTAGTCTCGAAAGACTATGGTATAAGCCTACAGCACCCAGTATTCCCAGGCAGTCTCCCAGCATTTCTTTGTATCACTGCAAACAGGCATACCTGGCTGGGAGGCGGTCACATATGGTTCTATCAGAAAGAGCACTGCCCAGGCCAATCAGTGGGCTGGCATGTGACATGGGGCATCCTTTTCCATAGCTCCAGGGAAATGCAGAAGAACTGAAGATAAATTGTGTGTCCATGTCAGCAATTGCCCCGTCTGTCTGTCTGTCTGTCTGTCTCTCTCTCTCTCTCTCTCTCTCTGTCAATATTTTCTTTAACAATGTCGGGGCCCCTCCCAGATGCCCTGACCCCCGACTTACCCTGGAGCAGGCACCCCATGCCCAGGGTGGGGAGGCTTCACTGCCCTTGAAGGGGACAAAGCAGGTTGGCTCACCCCAACCAGACAGGGGAGGCTGGCGAGGCAAACAAGGAACACTGAAGGAAACAAGCCGGGAACAGGAAAGGCCTTTTCTGCCCCACCTGGAGGAAGGGGAGGGGCCAAAGGGGGCGGGCTTGCTCCATAAAACAGGGAGGCCAGGGATGAGAGGAGGTCAGTGTGAAGCAGGGAGCTGTGAGGTGAACAGCTCCTGCTCCTAGGCCAGGTTTGGCAGCTCTGCTAGGGAGGAGGACAAGGGTGCTGGAACCTCCTCCCCCTCCAGCCAATCTGAGGCCTCCCTGGGGGTGGAACAAGCCTGCTCCAGGCCCCTCCAGGGGTGGACCCCTACAAACAAATTAAAATTTTCCCATCATCCAATGGAAATTAAGAAATAAAATCTGTTTTTTGCAAAAATTTAAGCTTGTTTTTTTTTAACTGTATAGAAGTTTAAATAATTTTAAGAGAAGAAAAAGG
Organism: Tiliqua scincoides; assembly: GCF_035046505.1. NCBI lineage: Eukaryota > Metazoa > Chordata > Lepidosauria > Squamata > Scincidae > Tiliqua > Tiliqua scincoides. The sequence continues at coordinate 8,209,046 of NC_089825.1, forward strand.
ACACGGGGCTGGGGAAAAAATGAGAAATACTCCTGCAATTTGAGTCATTTAGCTTCTGGTTTGGGCCTTTGTTAGCAACCTGTTCTCATGGGCAGGGGCGCCAATGTGCAAGAAGAGCCAGCACTACCTATCTCACCTGGAGTGATTGTGCAGTAGAAAGCCAGCACGGGAGCTCCCCCCAATAAGGACCACTTCCTTCAGTCAGGACAGGAAGTCTCCCAAAATATATTTGGGAAATAGCTCACTTACCATTGAGTTGTGTTCTGATCAATAAGTCCTAGTGAACTACTTGATGGTCATGATCAGCTGTATGCCATGATCAGGCCCCATGTGATAATGGCCAGGGTGAAACCTGGTGGTGATCCTGTATACTTCCATGCGTTGGGGCTGGCAATGTCTGTGATGAAGAAGGAATTCAGTAGCTGTACACCCATTTCCATAAGAAGGCGATGAAACCTTCAGATTAACTTGGAATTGAACAAGCAGCATATTCTATTGTGGGTGTTTGGGTTTCTTGTTTGTATTCTTTTTGCAACTGCCTTAGTTTCCTCAAAGAAAAAAGAAAAAGAGCATTGAAACGGCACTTCACCTTTGAGTCACTCCTTCACTGCCAATAGCTCAACTCTGGAGGAGCTAACTCGGTGCTGTGAGGGACAGGTGGCCCAGGAAGAAAGAAGGCTTTTGTAATTGCTTGGCACATCAACTCTGTGCTAGAGAACATAGCACCAGTTGGCAGATTGGACTACAGGTGTTTAGCATGCCCAAGCCAACCCTTAGGAGAATTTTAATCCAAATTGCCTGCACTAAGATTAAAAAGTGTGGATTTCACTGCAAACTGAGCCTCATTACAAAGGATGCTAGTATAGTTATCGTGAAATCCTAAGGGGGCAGCATGGCTGCACATTTGCAGTTTCAACAAGATCGAGTCTTTGAGGAGGTTCACACAACATGTACTGCTTCTGATCAATTGTTTATACAATACTTTAGCCCTGTTCAAATCTTCATAAAGCATGGATTGAGCATGTGAAGAGAGACTGGAACCACTCCTGGTAGCTTCATCCATGACCTCTGCACAGTTAGTGGAAGGTGCAAACAGTATGTGTTAATACAGGCACCCACCCCCATATCGGCAGATCCAGTATCCGCAGAATTGGTTATCCATGAATCTTGGGGGGGGGCGTGCCCCCCACGCCTGTTAATGCTGTTTAAAGGCTTTCTGTGGCAAAGCGTTTCTTGCTTTTACAGGTCACCATAAGCTTGCTTATAACATGTGCAGGCAGGCTGCCGGCAGCCTGAATGCTTGAAGAGACTAGATTGAAGGGGGTAGTACTGGCAGCAGTGACTCTGCCTTTATTCTGTCCCCCTTCCCAGCCTCAATCCTCCTTCTCGAGCCTACTTGGACTTGCACCAGCTATATAGCTAGGGCAGGTTGGAGCTCCAGTGGCGCAGCTGCATGAGTGGGATACAATTGGGCTGTCAGTGATTAAGCTCCTAGCCTCAGATCTGAGCTTACAAGTCCAGGCCCCAGAAACCCAGACCCTGCTCTTTGCAGTGTCAGCTTAGATCAGCCATTTTCAGTCAGTGTGCCGTGGCACACTGGTGTGCTGTGAATGGTTCCCAGGTGTGCCGCGGGAGTTTGTTGGAGGGTCACTTTTAATAGGACCATTGGGGGATATGAGCCACCCACCAAAAGCATGGTGCGCCTTGACAATTTTAATACCTTGTCAGTGTGCCATGAGTCAAAATAGACATGAGCGTCTACCCAAAATAGACATGAGTGTCTATCCAGAATCGCAGTGCGGATTCCAAGCCAACAGGTCCACCACCGATATGGTATTCTCCCTTAGACAGCTGCAGGAGAAATGCAGGGAACAATGACAGCCACTCTTTATAGCCTTCATAAATCTCACAAAGGCTTTCGACCTGGTCAGCAAGGACGGCCTCTTCAAGATTCTCCCCAAGAGCGGATGTCCACCCAGGCTCCTCAGCATCATCAGATCTTTCCACGAGGACAAGAAGGGCACTGTAGTCTTTGATGGCTCTCCCTTTGAGATCCGAAGCGGACTAAAGCAGGGCTGTGTTCTTGCTCCGACCTTGTTTGGGATTTTCTTCGCTGTCCTGCTGAAGCAGGCCTTTGGAACTGCAACAGAAGGCATCAATCTCTGGACCAGATCAGACGGATAGCTCTTCAACCTCTCCAGACTGAGAGCAAAGTCCAAAGTCCAGCTGAAATGTCTGCATGATTCCTCTTTGCCGATGATGCAGCTGTCACCACCCACTCTGCCAAAGATCTTCAGCAGCTCATGGATCGTTTTAGCAAGGCCTGCCAAGACTTTGGACTGACGATCAGCCTGAAGAAAACACAGGTCATGGTTCAGGATGTGGACTCACCTCCCTGCATTGCAATCTCTGCACATGAACCGGAGGTTGTCCATGACTTTGTGTACCTTGGCTCAATGATCTCCGACACTCTTTCTCTCGATACCGAGCTAAACAAATGTGTCGGTAAAGCAGTTGCCACGTTTTCCATACTCACAAAGAGAGTCTGGTCCAACAAGAAGCTGACAGAACATACCAAGATCCAGGTCTACAGAGCTTGCGTCCTGAGTACACTTCTGTACTGCAGCGAGTCATGAACTCTTCGCTCACAACAGGAGAGGAAACTGAACGCTTTCCACATTTGCTGCCTCCGACGCATCCTCGACATCACCTGGCAGGACAAAGTTCCAAACAACACAGTCCTGGAATGTGCTGGGATCCCTAGCATGTATGCACTGCTGAAACAGAGACGCCTGCGTTGGCTTGTTCATGTCGTGAGAATGGGCGATGGCCGGATCCCAAAGGATCTCCTCTATGGAGAACTCGTGCAGGGAAAGTGCCCTACAGGTACACCACAGCTGCAATACAAGGACATCTGCAAGAGGGATCTGAAGGCCTTAGGAATGAACCTCAACAGATGGGAAACCTTGGCCTCTGAGCGTGCCGCTTGGAGGCAGGCTGTGCGGCATGGCCTCTCCCAGTTTGAAGAGGCACTTGCCTAACAGACTGAGGTAAAGAGGCAAAGAAGGAAGGCCCACAGCCAGGCAGACAGACCAGGGACAGACTACATTTGCTCCCAGTGTGGAAGGGATTGTCACTCCCGAATTGGCCTCTTCAGTCACACTAGACGCTGTTCCAGAATCACTTTTCAGAGTGCGATACCATAGTCTCTCGAGACTGAAGGATGCCAATGAATGAGACAAAAGGTTGAAAAGGCTTAGATCCTTAGTATTACATCAGTATTAAATTACTGTGGAAGGGGTACAATAAGGTGAGCTTTAGGAAGGAGCATGTTCAGATGCTGTTTCCATTGCAAGGAAAATACATTTTAATACAGACCTATCAGAGTGGATTGAAATTCTTGTGATTGGGATTTTATATATTCTGAGCTGCCTTTAGCATGTTATAAAAATGGAAAGAATTGATACAAATATTTGTCATAAATAATAAATTTACTCTCTGAGATGTGGTCATGCAAAAAATATCACAAAATACAGGCAGAAATACTCCAACTTCTAGATTCATGTGAAATCTCTGCCGTCAAAGCTATAGAAAAATCTATTAATGATGACAGGTGTTGAGAGATCTCCTCACAGTCTGCCATCATCAGGAGAGGATGCTGAGGCCATATAAACTGCCAAGAAATGGCTTACTTGAAGGTCATTTGTGCTGTTATAAGTCAAGAAAATAATACAGTGTGAAAGAAAAAAATGAAAGTGTAGCCTGTGGGTTTCAAAGGCAAAAGGTTGCGCAAGCCATTACATTGGATCCCCCTTCTCCACTTTAAAATGAGAAGTGAGGTCCACTAGAAAATAATTTGATGCAATCCAGAGAAGTCCCACACTAATTTAAGTGGCTCAAGGGCAGGTGTATCTGGAAGGGTCCCTTCCAGTTGCTAAATTTTTACATTTGAGCAACATGAAACAGGCTAAGCTGCTGGTTCTAAGCAACTAGGAGTAACTGTGTAAGCAAATTGTTGTGTTTTAACCCTTATTTCTTATCTCTCTTTTAACATATACCTTCATACATGACTGTTTGGAGATATTAGTTGTAAAACTATATGCCTAATAAAGGTTTGTTGTATGTTGTATGTTGTATGTGGCAGGTGTATCTGTACCTACACGTGCACCCGAATATATGGACCTTTGGATCATTAGCTTGTGGTGCATCTCAGAAGAGATTCATATTCATGAAAGATCAGTCAGATATACGTGCAAGCACAGTCTTATTGGTTGCAAGGATAAGCTTATAGTCTGATGGAGGGGGAGTCAAGAATGAAAGTGCAATCAAATAGATGAGTGATGATTCAAGTGGTTATATTTGCAATAAAATTGCCTGCAAAATGATACTAGACCTAACAAGCACCAGTTCCTAGGGAAGCACGAAAGAGATAAAGTTACTTAGCTTCTAAACGGAAGAGGGGAGAGTGGAGACGTAAAGGAGATAGACGTTGGTGCTTGGTGGGGATAAGTTGCTTGTCTAAATAGATTTTTAAGAAAATGAAGGCTCTAAAGTGAGAGAGGAATAGAGAAATTCTGTGATTGTGTGAGGTGGAAGCAGGAGCTCCAAACCAAAGCACAGACTCTCTCTCTCGATAACAAAGGTAAGGGATTCAGAGCGGGAGGGGGGGGGGAGGTGGCTGGCCCCCAATTCAGTCTCCTTAGTGCAAGAGCTTGTTCCCCACCCTCCAGTACTCCTAATCAATATCTGTGGGAGTCTGGAGGACAATCTCCACTCTACCTGATTAAAAGATAGAATGTAAAACAGAGGCTCTGGGAAGAGGTCACACCACCAATGAACTGCATGCAGGAAAGTGGCCAGTCCAGCCAGCCCACCCTTTCCAGCCATGCGACTGGCCTGAGATATCGTGAAATCACAGCCCTACTCCTAGGCCAGTATTTCCGAGGAGGTCCATGTCGTCGGGGCTGGGCCCAGGTGACAATGGGGTAAGGGAACGTTTGTTCCCTTACCCTGAGGAGACCTGGCACTGCTTCCCTGCCACATACAGATACATAAAATACAGATACATAAGATACAGTTTTGGTGCTGCTGTAGCCCTGGGTGCTAAGGAAGCATGGGATTGGGCTGTGTGTCCTAACTTCCCATCAAGAGTTTTAGTGAGAAGAAAATAGGATTTGTTGCCCCAAACCACTGTCAGGGGTGGCAGGATACAAATCTGATAACATAAATACAACTCTTCATAAACTCGACCTTTAGCCTATATACTTTAAGAGTTTTGGGTTGTCTTGTAATGATTTTTTGGAAAAGTGTGATACTTGCAGTCAGATTTTATTTTAATTGCCCAATTTGAACACACATAATGGTCATTTTTTAGATGGTAGTTATTGCTCTTTTGATTGCCCTTTGGCATTGGCAGCGAGCAATGATTAAAAATGTCTGGGCTAAGCACCATGACAATTTAAGCAAGAGCGTTTCCATGACCACAGGCTCTGACACCACAATACACCATTGATGGTACAAAGGAATAGCATCCTCTGATCTCCTAATTAGAAGACTTTTTCACAGAAGCAATTTCAACCCTTTGTTCAGAATCAGTTAATATACTGTAGCATGTACTCGTATTTTCAGGAACAGAGTCTGATGGACCAACTGGGGAGCGAAAGGAAAGAGGCTCATTCACACCTAGAGTGGAAGCGAAATGGAACATATGGAAAGAGGGACCTCACCATTTAGGTGTGTCTCTCTTTGGGATGGTAGAGAAGACGGTGCCCTAGGTCAGTAAGATTTGACTGGGGCGTTGGGGGGATGCAACCTTTTAGTTGAGTCAAAGACAACCAAGCTCTATACAAATGAATCTTAAGCACCTTTGGGACTTAGTTTTTTTAAAAAGAAATTATTATTTAAAAAAAAAGTGATATTGTTAGTTGGCAACCTTCAGTCTCGAAAGACTTTGGTATCGCGCTCTGAATGGTGGTTCTGGAACAGTGTCTAGCGTGGCTGAAAAGACTGATTCCGGAGTGACATTCCCTTCCACACTGGGAGCAAGTGCAGTCTGTCCCTGGTCGGTCTCCCTGGCTGTGGGCCTTCCTTCTTTGCCTCTTTGCCTCAGTCTGTTGGCCAAGTGTCTCTTCAAACTGGGAAAGGCCATGCTGCACAGCCTGCCTCCAAGTGGGCCGCTCAGAGGCCAGAGTTTCCCACCTGTTAAGGTCCACTCCTAAGGCCTTCAGATCCCTCTTGCAGTTGTCCTTGTATCGCAGCTGTGGTCTACCTGTAGGGCGCTTTCCTTGCACGAGTTCTCCATAGAGGAGATCCTTTGGGATCCAGCCATCATCCATTCTCACGACATGACGGAGCCAACGCAGGCGTCTCTGTTTCAGCAGTGCATACATGCTAGGGATTCCAGCTTGTTCCAGGACTGTGTTGTTTGGAACTTTGTCCTGCCAGGTGATTCCAAGGATGCGTCGGAGGCAGCGCATGTGGAAAAGGTTCAGTTTTCTCTCCTGTTGTGAGCGAAGAGTCCATGACTCGCTGCAGTACAGAAGTGTACTCAGGATATAACATTTACAATAAATCCCCAAGTACACTACATTGAATGCTTTTCTTCTAATATAATAGATATCCGATAATAAGTGACAAAAATAGTAAACAGAAACCATTTCAATTAAATGTGCTGAACTTTTATATCTGATATGGGTATTAGACATTATTACGGCATAATTGCATGCTTTTATACCGTTCAGAAATAATTAAATCTTGCAATATCTTGCATGTAGGTTCTACCAATTCCAGTTATATGTGTGTATGTGTGTGGTTAGTGCTGTGTGGCTCTTTTAATTTTTTATTTTTTTTAAAGAGTGGAAGCAAACTAGGGTTGGAAGTGGGTAAATGGCCCAACCAGGGCAACACTTTTAGGGGAAAAGTGTTAGCTGAGGTTGTAGCTGGCCAAGTGGTAAGTTCACCGCATACAGCACTGGAAAAAACCAAACCTAGGGTTCAGAAGAGCTGAAACCAGGGGCCAAACTATAAATATCAATAAAATAAAATTTTAATTTGATACAGTTTTTTTTAAAGGGCTGAATGCATGTCAGCTAGCCCACTGCCTCCGCACTCATGGGCCAGGACACTAGAAGGCAGAAACTGGTTTGCATATTAGCAAGTACAGGGTTCAAATTCTGTTTGCAGGCCTTCCCTTTTATTTTCACAACTAATAGGCTTACTTTAAAAAAAATGCAAACAAAAGCTTCCAGATGAGGGCACCTGGAAGACCCTCTGTGGCTACAGCCCAGCCAGGTTTGAGGAAGGGGTCATGGCTCAGCAATCAAGTGCCAGCTTTGTATGCAGAAGACCATGTTCAGTTCTTGGCTTCTCCAAGGAGGACTGAGAAAGACCTGTGTCTGAAACCTGGAGTGCTGCTTTCAGTCCTTGTGGACAAAACTGAGTAAGATCAACAAACAGTCTGATTCAATATGAGGCAGCTCCAGATGTTTCTGTATAAGTGGGAAGCAGGTAGCACAGGCCACTCAGCACAAAATAAGGAATGCAAGGCCAGGTGAGCTGTTGCTTAGATAAGGACCGAGGCAAAGCAAGGAGAAACTGCTGGCCTGCATGGGATAATTCCACATCCTGGAAGGTAAAACACTCAGGTTCTCCTCTGTTGTGCAGCCTCTCAACAACAGGGGTACCCTCCCCTTTTGGGTCCCGATAAGGACAAAGGCTGTTCCTCTGCTGGTTTGCCCTCTTTCCATAAAGAAATGGGATATTATGATGTTGCTTGTATGCACATACCCAAGGTATTGGCAACCTCCAGTCTCGAAAGACTCTGGTATCGCGCTCTGAATGGTGGTTCTGGCACAGCGTCTAGTGTGGCTGAAAAGGCCAATTCGGGAGTGACAATCCCTTCCACACCGGGAGCAAGTGCAGTCTGTCCCTGGTCTATCTCCCTGGCTATGGGCCTTCCTTCTTTGCCTCTTTGCATCAGACTGTTGGCAAAGTGTCTCTTCAAACTGGGAAAGGCCATGCTGCACAGCCTGCCTCCACGCGGGCCGCTCAGAGGCCAGGGTTTCCCACCTGTTGAGGTCCACTCCTAAGGCCTTCAGATCCCTTTTGCAGATGTCCTTGTATTGCAGCTGTGGTCTACCTGTAGGGCACTTTCCTTGCACGGGTTCTCCATAGAGGAGATCCTTTGGGATCCGGCCATCATCCATTCTCATGACATGACCGAGACAATGCAGGCGTCTCTGTTTCAGCAGTGCATACATGCTAGGGATTCCAGTACGTTCCAGGACTGTTGTTGCACATACCCAAAAAGACAAAATACCACCAAGTTTAAAAAGTGCTGTCCTCTTACCTCTGGTGGCATTTTGTCATGTATCTTTTGGTAGCTTTACCTTTTTCTTAGCTGCCAAGTTAAAAAGCCAAATAATACAAGTTTCCAAATTGAAGGAACCCTTTTCTTCTGCATTTTCTGTTCTAGTCTGAAGCTTCTGAGGCCAAAGAAGAGCAAAAAAAGTCCAAATTCAGTTTCAACTCAGCAGAAATTTGCATTGCAATAGACGAAACCCTCTGAGCTATTTTTTTTCCTTTGAAATAATTTCATTTAGATTTCCATATCAAAGAGTTATCAGATCAACTATTTCAGGACAGTGGAGAAAGGAATGACAAGATATATCACTTTTGTGTGTATGCATTTATATGAAAATCTGAGCATTGTCTTGGGCCCACATTCAGGAGTCTTATGTGGGTCCACATGTGTCTACAGATGATATGAGTCTCCTATGGAGAAAAGATACCATCTTTCTGGAGTTGTTTTCAAAGTTTCATTCAATTTGTTTTTCCCACTTTCCTCAAAATAAATATATGTATTATGGTTCATACATTACTGTTTCATTTAACAAAGTGCAGTTACAGCTTTTCAAATATAACCTAAAAAACCAATATTGTGCAGCTTAAGACAGATGGAATTTTGAGTAGAAATACTTAGATATGGAGAATCTTAGGGCGCAGTTCTAACCCCTTATGTCAGTACTTTCCAGCACTGGCATAGCGGTGGCAGTGGGACAAGTGGTGCATCCTGCAGTTGGGGGGCACTCACAGAGGCCTCCTCAAAGTAAGAGAACGTTTGTTCCCTTAACTCGAAGCTGCATTGCCCTTATGTCAGTGCTGGAAAGTACTGACATAAGGAGTTAGGATTGCGACCTTAAATTGTTAGTTCTAATGGCCACTGAAAATACTGTCTACCCTATGATTTTATGGCTGTATCAGTTTATTACCCTCTTTGAACACTACCAAAATAAATTTTTATCTATGTTATGCTTGTTTCATTGTCATGGCTTCTCTCAAAGAATTCTTTTCTTCCCAATTCCAATTTGATGAGGATTGAGTATAGTATCGCTCTCTTTTGCACCTTTTCCATTTCCACTAGGTCTCAAAAAAGACATAGTGGAAATGGAAAAGGTGCAAAAGAGAGCGAATAAGATGATTACAGGGCTGGGGCACTTTTGTTATGAGGAAAGGCTACGGCATTTGGGCCTCTTCAGCCTAGAAAAGAGGCACCTGAGGGGGGACATGATTGAAACATACAAAATTATGCAGGGGATGGACAGAGTGGATAGAGAGATGCTCTTTACACTCTCACATAACACCAGAACCAGGGGACATTCACTAAAATTGAGTGTTGGGAGAGTTAGGATAGACAAAAGAAAATATTTCTTTACTCAGCATGTGGTTGGTCTGTGGAACTCCTTGCCACAGGATGTGGTGATGGCATCTGGCCTGGACGCCTTTAAAAGGGGATTGGACAAGTTTCTGGAGGAAAAATCCATTACGGGTTACAAGCCATGATGTGCATGTGCAACCTCCTAATTTTAGAAATGGGCTACGTCAGAATGCCAGATGCAAGGGAGGGCACCAGAATGAGGTATCTTGTTATAGTATACTATACTGTGCAAGGGTACTTGGGAATCTCTAATGAAGATTTCTCAGAATCCTAAGAACATAAGAACATAAGAACAGCCCCACTGGATCAGGCCATAGGCCCATCTAGTCCAGCTCCCTGTATCTCACAGCAGCCCACCAAATGCCCCAGGGAGCACACCAGATAACAAGATACCTCATTCTGGTGCCCTCCCTTGCATCTGGCATTCTGACGTAGCCCATTTCTAAAATTAGACAATACAATTTACTTTAAGGGCATATCTATACTGTATACTTAAAAAGCCATTCTCTTTTCCTGGGAAACTGTGCAAGTATACAGTATAGATATGCCCTTAAAGTAAATTGTATTGTCTGCTGCTATAGTCAATGTAGCAGCCATAAGAATTTCCATTACTAGTTTGTTGTTGGTCATTTTGAGATTTATGAGAATTCTCTGTATATTGTTAATAGCCATTAACTAAAATTTTGAGCTTTTGCTTTAAGGCTTTAAGCTTTTTGAAGGACATCCCTTCTTTTCCCTAAAGAAGTCAATGAGAGTCAGTGACGTAGTTGATATAATTCTTTGCATTCATGCTAATCCTAATTTTAATTGGGATCTTCTAGGTCTTCAAGAATTTGATCCTGGGTCATGGATTTTTGCTCTTTTAACTTACTGTAAATTAATGTCCCAGACAATAAACAGCAAGATCAAACCTCCTTTGCTGCTGCATCACAGACGTGAAACAGCAGGCAGTGGAGGGAGCCCTCATTCCACAGCTCACGCAAGAGGGTGAACAGTTGGCCATCACGCTGAGAGCAGTTGCATCAGACCAGCACAGGCTCCACCAAGTCTCTGGAGGGCCAGAGGCTCTTTGGAGACTGGGGGCTCCCTGAGGGCCGCATTGGGAGTCCTCGAGGGCCGCAAGTGGCCGCAGGGCTGGGGTTTCGGCACCCCTGGCTTAAGGCAATAAACTCTCGCACCATAGTCAGAAAAGGGCACCGTGACTTTCTCTCCAGTACTGTACTAGCAAACATACTGCCTGAGTACATTTAAAATGGAACAGTGCAAGGGACTATCTCCGTGTTGTGTCTGGTTATAGCTGTGCACCCTGCCTTAGACGGACCAAGGTGTCCTCATTAATGGATGTTCCAAATTTATCTATTGCTGAGAGCTTGTGCCCCTAGTATAATCAAAGACTTGGTATCCATAGAGATGACACAGAGCATCTGGAGTGGAGGACTTGCCAAATGTTCTAATACGGTGTGAGGTGAAAAGAATACACAATAGTACTCAGGGTATTAATCCACTCGTCCTCTCACTGACAGAACAAAAATGGTTTTTTATATATTTTTCATTTCAATTAAATACATAATAAAACAAGTACTTGAACAAGGTTGGTTTTTTAATGTATTTTAATGCTCAGTTTGTAAAGAGAAAAGACTACTTGACAGTTTATAATATTAACTTTTTTCTTGTTTTAATTTCATTCTGCAGACCTATCAGTATTCATATACAGCATTTTACGTCCTCAGAAGACTGCCTTCTGGGTAAGTGATATAATGTCACACCTATATTCTAAGCAAGCATTTGGGCTGCAATTCTAAGCATATCTACTATGATGCAAGTCTGACTTCCTTCTGATTAAACATGCTTAAAATTGCATTGCGTGTGCTCTACACGGTAATAGGGTGGGACAGTTGTCAGTATGGAACAGTGCTATGTAGTCTGGGCTAGTGTGAGAGACTTCCAGTTTTATCTGAAGGAATGGCATGAACGAAGGAACTTGTGCACTTCCGGCTTTAAGGAAACTGCATGAAAAGCGAGGCGAGAAGGGTGTGATGCGCTTTCTTGCTTGGGCAAACTGGAAGCTGATCATTGCAGCTTACATCAGCAGTGGCACAGAGGAAGGCAGTAGCGGGCTTGGGGTGAAATGCCCCCCAGACCCTTGCAATCCACCACTGATGCAATCAACTTCACCCTTCCTTGTGGTTGAAACGGCTGTCCTTCTGCTTTATTCCGGGGGCATGGGAGGGGGGCTGGTAGTTAACTAGGCTGTTGGTGATAGTGGCAGCTTTCAAGGAGTGAATATCAGCTGCAGGCAATCCTGATCCATACTGGAACTATGAAAGGGCAAAATATTAAATTCCTACCCACCCCAAGTCTGCAGTCTGGACTAGCGCAAGCTGGTATCACACAGTGACTAAGAAGCTGAGCTACTGAACTTTCCTGGTTTGAACTCATCTCTTCCATGAACTGACTAGGGGCCCAATCTTATTCCATTTTCCTGCACCAGTGCAGCTGCAATGCAGCCAGGAGGTAAGGGAACATTTGTGGAGGCCTCTGTGACTGCATCCCCACCAAAGGATACAACGCATGCCCCATTGGCATCACTGCACTGGCTCTGGAAAATTGGTTAGGATTGTGCCTTAGGTGGCCTCAGCCTGTCAGCTGCCCTATGGGAATAATAATAATACTTCACAAGGATGTTGCAAGGATACATGTGAAGCACTTTGTACTCTCCAATTGTGCTACATCAGTGTTAAGTGGTGGTGTTATTATTAATAAAAAAATATAACACAGGACCTCACCCAGGACCTAACAAGTCATGTACAGTCTATGGCTGGACAGGTGGCTTTAAAGTGGATTAGCTTGTGAATGGCTGCTGTGAACAGGACTCCTTAATGCTCTGTGTGTCTGTCCATGGCTCTGGCCTGTTGTGGTCAGCCAGCAGGGCCATCATCACGACCTCTTCAACTTGCAGGTCCATGAAGAAGGCTTAGCCTGTTCCAGTGTGACTGGCACCTCGTTCTTTTAGAACAGTGGGCCAGAAGAAAAGCACCAGCACCCTACTGGGTTTTGCTCACACCTGTCCATTGGTCAAGTGAATCCATCCATTTGACCATGATCATGGTCTAGGGAACTGGATTTCCTGCCAGAGTAGCCCTTGGAAAAGAAGAATTGTGATCTTCCTGAGCCCCATGAAAGGGAAGAGTTGTGCTGAGAGTGTGCATATTTTGCTTCAGCACTTACAGAGCCAGAGATACCTGCATGTTGCTCTCATGTCCTTCGGTACCCTGGAGATGAACTATGGAACCTGGAGATGAACAGTGGAACTGCAACTAACTGCACAAATCTAGCTAGGAAAAAGTCTAGGTGGCTGAATTAGGATTTGTTTCAAATCCTATCAATACCTGTTTTTTGTATGATTTCAGGTGCCTGCTTTAGAATATTTGGAATCTTGCCTACTATCCCTGTTTATTTTTTCCCCTTTGGGGAAAAAAAAAAATTATTTTTGAAATTTCTCTGTCCTGCTTCAGTCACGCCAGAGCAGAGACCTACTGCCCCTTGCTCTCCTACAGATTTCTCCTGGCTAATGATACAAAGCCTTGTGTCTCTGAGCAGGTTCAAAGAAAAACTGAATCTGCAGGTTCTGAAGGATTCTTGTGATGATCTTGCCGCAGGCTGATGTGCTCAGAAGTCAGCATGGGCTCACTCTATGGCTTCACCACCCACACACTCATTTCCTGCCCACCTTGCTTTCACTCAACCCTCATCTGCAATCAGACCTCTGTGTTCCATTTTCCCTCTGCCACCTACATGTTTTTCATACACAACCAGCTTAATCTTGCGTTCAAGCGGTACCTGAATTTGTTCATATCAGGCCACCAGAAATAGACTGCAGGTTAAATTTTTATTTATGGAAAAAGTAATCCTTCGCTGTACATAGGGGAAAAAAACACTGTGGTGAAGAAAGTTTCAAAGTAGCTGTTAAAAAAGATTCGGATTTGGAGCTCACCTGTGTCCTCTTTTAGAGATGCCCAGTGTGGGCCTTGGTCTATTATTTACCTTTTCAGTACCCTCTGTCTGCCGGGTGCTTTACCCAGTGGAAGAGGATTGGCCCCTGCCCTGAAGGGCTTCTCAGTTTATAATTCAACATGGGTGGCAATAGCGGAAAGGGAAAGAGCAGGAGTAGATAGGTGAAAAGAATATGGGTTCATTCCTACTAAGTTTTTGCCTACCTAGATCAAGTTACAATAGGACTAGGGGGTTGTGCCCAAGGCTTCACAGAACATGCAGGTTTTTGAAGAGGAATGTGAATGAAGCAAGCCAAGTGGCAGTACATGAATATTTGGGGAGGCAGTTCCAGGGTCAATAGAGAAGAAAGACCAATGTTGTTCAGGGGAACAGGAGGCCCCTGTTACAGACCCTGACAGACCCTACCCTGGGTCTGTAAGCCACTCTTAATGGTTAAGAGTGTTGGAACTAGGGGAATAGATGTCCTAGGCAGGAGTGCATCAGGCTATGACAGCATAGTAATAAATAGGGGCATTTAGGAGATGGGCAACCCAATCCTGTGCTTCCCAATGCCCAGGGCTGTAGCGGCGCCAAAATGGCAACTGTTGCTTCTCATGGGACTGGGAAGCAGCACAGGGTCTACTCGTGTAAGGAAGCTTATGCTCCCTTAACCCCTCTTAATTCCCAGGCAGCCCTGATGGATCTGTGCCTGCTATTGAGCGGACGCAGATTCAAGGAGAGCCGTGTTGGGTCTCCCGGGCCAGGAAGGGGGTTAGGATATGGCGGCAGGGCCTGCCACCATCTCCTCCCCCTCCCACCCACTCCCTCCCCTGCCACACCTTCCCTCTGTCCTTTCCCCACCCTGGAAGACCTCCCCACATGCCCTGACTTACCATGTCTCCACCCAGCACTTGCCCTGAGCTCCGGGCAGTGGTTATTGCTGCTCCACCCAGCGCTGGCTCTTCCAGCCATGCCAATATGTGTCGCAGGCATGCCTTATGGCATATTTGCGACACTGCGCACCAGCAATGAGCTGGCATTGGCCCATTAGAATTGGGCCCTTGTTTTACCCCTGCTGGTATTTTTTAATTTGTCCTTATTCACAACTGAATCTAGTAAAATTGCAATGCGTAAAACGGTTCTTATACTTGAGGAATCAGTTGGTCTCGTGCCATTTAATTAAAGTTCAATATATTTTGAAAAATGGTTGATCCATGCTATGTTGGGTAGTGAATATTTTGTGCAGGTTGCTACAGAACCAGACATAAATTGGACTTTCTACCTCACCATTGAGAACTTCAGCACTTTTTAACAGTTGCTATTATTTATGCGGGCACATGGATGCCTTTAAATATTTGCAGACCGCACAAGAGAGCATCATCACTAGGATCTCTCCAGGTTCTTTGAACAGAAGCTTCCTGTTGAATCACCAGCATGATCCAGAAGAGCACCTTCCGTTATTCCTGTCTTGCAGAGAGATAGCCTATTAATGTCCCTGTTTTCAGCAGCAGATGTTTGAATTAGTGGCTTATTAGGTGGGCTGAAAACAGCCTCTGGACAGCTGCATCTTCTCCTTTGGTTTTCTCTTTCTGTTCATAATTGGGTGACTGAAGCTCATGCTAAGCTTGGGTGACATCTAGTGGACTCTTTTATTACTATATTTTGGGCATCTGTTATTCACACAAAGTCATTCACACAAAGAGATAACCAGACATCTTTCAGGCCAAACACCAGTGATAGTTTCAAGATACATAAGATCTCATTTTCAAGCAGAAAATTCCTGAAAAGGTTGGGTGCCTATTTATTTATTTTTATTTTAAAAGGCTTATCTGCTGCCCTTTCCCAGAAGGACTCAGGTCAGTCTGCAATAAAAAAAATAATCCATTCTAATACAGAATAACAATAAAATCAGCAGAACTAATAAAAGTATAATCAAAAGCAATGGAACAGCAGAAAATGAGTCAGGTCAGATCAGGACAGGCAGAACTGAGGGTCTCTAACAGCATCAGCCAATACCAGAGGTCTTCTCAGATAACCATGTTTTGGCCAAAGGCCTAAGAATGTATAAGGCCCATCTGATCTGATGCCATTGTCCTGTCCTCCTCCCAGGGGTAGCTCTACCTCCAGGGGGCTTGGATGATCAAGGGGGTATTTCATAATAGGAAATCGGATGAGTTCCTGGTCAAATCAATTTAGGATTTATTGGACAATTCATGTTTGCCATGTTTCTTCACCTTTGCCTATCACTTTTGTGGTAGCCTTGAAGCTATGAGGCAGGTGGAGGCCCTCTGCCTTGGGAATAGTCCAGGAGTACAGTCCAGGTCTTCAGAAGTACCAAACAATAAGATGCCTGTTGGCTCAGAGTCTCCCCCAGCTCTGTGGGAGGGTGAGGCTGGCTGCACTTTCAGGACTGCCCACTACAAGTTTACTCCCACTAACACCCCTGGCCATGCATTTGCCTGTTTTCCCCTCTTAAGCCAGTCCTGGCCTTCCATGTAGTTTGTCTCTGCACTCCAGCCCCTGAACCTCCTTTCCTGCTTGCTTTCTCCGGTTTCCCCCTAGTCCCTTCTGTTCATCTCCCTCCTCTTCCATTCTCCTGGCCAACTTCCAATGTGATCTTCTATTCTCCCTAGAAGACCTTCCTTCTACCAGTCCTGTCTCCCTCTAGCCTGAGACTCAGCTTCAAAAGGCTGTCCCTGGCACCGGCCCTGGCCCTCCTTTCTTTTCTCTACTGGGTGTCTATCCTTGTATCTTGGTCTATCCACACTATCCTTGTAAATGAAGGATATTCCACAAAGCCGGCACCGCTACCGAGAAGGCCATGCTTCTTGTGGACACCTGTCAAGCTTCTCACAGCCCAGGCATCTAATGCTGAGACTCATGTGAAGTCCTGAGAGTGTAGGAGGGCACACACTTACGGACTGGTTGCATGAAAGACAATCTTTCATATTTCTGTGAATCCTTTCCATGATACGAATGCAATAACAAAGTTTAGATTTAGAAGTTATAGGAATCCTTTTAACTTTGGAATGCAATACTGTATACTAAAATTCAAATGATTTGGCAATAATTCTTTGCAGACAGTTATGCCTTAGGAACTAATTTCTGAAAGGGATATGGGGATCCACCTGAAATTGGCTTGCAACCCACTTGGTGGGTCCTGACCCACAGTTTGAGAAACACTGGCCTGTTGAATTTGATGCCTGTGGGAATGGAATGCTAGAACACTAAGCTGGTACTGGCAGTGATTCCTTTCAGCCTGGGGCCTCCCCGCTTCCTGACCGAGTACCCGGAAAATCTGGATATACTGAACTAGAGTCATCTTCCTGTTAAGTGCTTCATTGCATCTTTTGGGATGCTTTTTGTTTACCATTTGGGTAGATAAAATTCTAGCAGCTGAATAGGAAGCTGGTTTAGAGGTCACAAAAGGACGACAACTGAACCATCCTTTATAGGAAGTGGACTGTTATCTCTGAGGAGCAGTTCTGGGATACCGAAGATGTCTGCTCTGCAAAATGTATGAACCTGATCGATTGTGTCATCCAGGCTGCGGATTACTGTAACTCCCCCAGTGCACCAGACCTTGCCAGATTTTAAAATCACTTCCTGACTTTTACAACCAGGAATAGATGCTGCAAACCTTTTGTAGAATTCCCAGTGGACAAACACTGACTCCTGCTATGATCTGTGTTTTTACAAGTTGCAGGGCATGCCACTATATGCTTTTTTAAAAAAAAAAAACTAGGCAACAGCACTTTTTAGTGAACGTTGACCATGTTGTGAATCAGTTGGTAACAACAGTTTCCTATGACTGTTGTCCTTCTTATTCCTCCTCCTCCCATGCATTTAGTGATTGCAGAACGAGGAGCCAGGATCATGCCTGCCATCCATGCCCCCCCTTCCAACGTCAGTTGACCTGCTGGACTCCTTTCTTACTAGCATTGAACATGATGCCTGTGGTTTGATGCATAGTCAGCAGGGTGCATCAGCATGGGAGGGCAAGGTCAGTAGATGCTGTCCCACGTCCCCCTCGCCTGTTCACTAAAGTACAGTACAGGCCTTCTATGACTTCATAATTCACCACTCTGAAGGCCGCCCCCACGTCGAAATCAGCCTTTACGCAGAAGTTTAGTAGTGTCAGGCAGAAGGGCAGTCTGCTATCCCGTGAGGTATTTTAGCCAGTAAAAGAGTGAGCCACATTTAACTCAGGGCTACTCAGTGCATTGGTGTAGCTGGAGGGGGGACAGAGATCTCAGTGTGCAGGGAGCGTGCAAGCGGCCCCTCCCCTTCAGAGCCATTCCCGGCAGGGGGGAGCAAAACGGAGGCGTACGTATTGAAAAAATATTTCAAAAACTTTTTGTGGCCCACTG
Organism: Tiliqua scincoides; assembly: GCF_035046505.1. Classification (NCBI taxonomy): domain Eukaryota; kingdom Metazoa; phylum Chordata; class Lepidosauria; order Squamata; family Scincidae; genus Tiliqua; species Tiliqua scincoides. The sequence continues at coordinate 8,227,124 of NC_089825.1, forward strand.
AAAATTGGCTCACGACCCACTGGTAGGTCCCAACCCACAGTTTGGGAAACACTGCTCTAGCCACTCTTGTTAACAGCCATTGAAAAGAGGCAAACAAACTTCTGACTGGCCTTTCTCCAGGGTCTTGTATGACTAAAAGTCAGAAGTGGTTAGCAATTATCTCAGATGTTTGTACCTTTGCACGGCAAGAAGAGTAATTATACCCAAACTGTCTTAGCAGATATAAAGTGAATGAAATGCAATTGAATTTAAATAGGTCCTTGCTGAATAGTTAAATAAGGGAAAGGATAAATGATGCTATACATGAGAGAAACCAGTGAGATTCTTGGAGACAGTTCTTTGCGTCTGTTGATACCATGGCATTTGAAGACCATATCCCAAGTCCTTATTTTTGTGCCAGCGCTCTGCAAATGAGACCACAAGGGAAGGCTCAGAGAAACACGGGGAACTTGTCGTTTCAAAATAAATTGGACTCCTGGAAAAGACTGCTTGTGCTTAATACAAATGTCAGAACCAAGAGAAGAGACAGGAAAGTTAGACATGCCAGACATGGCAGAGGCTGCGATCCTGTAATGTTACCTAGGAGCAAGTCCCACTAGACAGAGGAATTTACTTCTGAGTAGACAAGCATAGAAGTGCACTGAGTACTTACGGGTTTCTGAGGTTTTGTTTACAAAATCAGGACCTGGCGTTTGTTAGTTTATGGATCTTAAGATGATGAAAAAACTAAGAAACTAGTAAACTCCAGCCACACATCCAGCTAGCAAATAAAATAAAGAATGGACCCATCTCCTATACTTTACTAGCTACAGAGAAGGGGGAATTTTGGCAGATGCAGCTTTCCTTGTTGTTGCTTGATAAGGTTTCCTTGCCAAGCATTTCTCCAGGTCCAATAACAAATAACACAATAACTCAAATAACAAAACAGAAAATTGAACACTGATCAGCAATCCACTTAAGAAACTTTTTTAACAAAAGCAGGGACAGCGAAGGAAGACTGATGCTTCTAAATGTTTTCAATATGTGTAAAAACAGAAATGTCAGGCCCATCCAGATGGGGTGTTTAATCTGAGATTTTCACACTTTCTCCATTCACTTTTTATAGGGAGTTATGTGATATTATCATCATTCACCTGTATTTTCCCTGCTCTTAAAAACATTCATCAGTGCTGCTTTTAAGAACAGCAATATAGCAATGAAATGACCATAAATTGGACTAGTATTCCATTTTTTGGAGAGAGAGAGAGTTGAAGGAGTGAAGGGTCAGTTCTTTGTACCATAAAAACACTCTATAGCTACTATGGTGTGAAAGTAATATTTCAATTCTGCATATAGCTGCAAGTGGCAGAACAAGTAGTTGACTCTGCAAAGATAATGTCTGCAAGTGCCCCAGGTCAAGAACAGGGTCATATGAACTAGGTGTTCTGGCATCCCATATCAATTTTTGCATGCTCCTTTATTTTCATACTTTGTTCCTTAATGCACGATAGGTGGGGAGTGTATGAAGTCTCCATTTGCTTCCTGCCATTTAATGACTGCCAAAATAAGGGAAAGAGGAGGTCATTGTGCCAAGGCAGGGGTTGGTCATGATCAATTAAATGCAACATTCCAAAGTTGGGATCTTTTTCTATAGGGCAGTGCTTTTCAAACTGGGGTGTTGCAACGCCCCAGCCTGCGGGCCCTGGCTCCTGCCCCCTTAAGGGGAGGAGGCAGCCTGGAGGCAGGGAGGAGGCAGCAACGTGAATCGCGCCGCTCAGGGGGGCTGCAGGGGCTTGCCTACACGTACCTAAGCCCCTACAGCCTCCCGGGGGTGCGGGGAGCCCGGCACAACCTGCAGCAGGGCTCCCCGCAGCAGTGAAAGTAGATGCGGAGTGATCGCGCCCTGCCTCTGCTAAAGCAGAAGTGGAGCGCGATTGCTCCACATCTACTTTCACTGCTGTGGGGAGCCCTGCTGCAGGTTGTGCCGGGCTCCCCGCACCCCCGGGAGGCTGTAGGGGCTTGGGTATGTGTACCCAAGCCCCTGCAGCTCAGGATCGCGCCGCTGCCTCCCCCCGCCCCTGCTCCCTCCTCCCCTCCCTCCCACGGAAGAACTTAGTGGCTCTCAAACCCTCCCAGAGAGTTTGAGAACCACTGCTCTAGGGCAATGAAGATTGTTCCTACATGTTGTTAGTAGTTGGTCCCAGAATGCTTGTGTGGATGTGTACGCTCTTGCGTTCCCTCCTGCCCACAGTGTTTATAGCATTTCATGTTACACTATTTCTGGACTGTGTGGAATCATGAACCAGAGTTATTGGTGATCTGACTGTGAAGGAGATTAAGGGCCCAATCCTAACCAGCTTTCCAGCCCTGATGCAGCTGCAAGGCAGCCCCAAGGTAAGGGAACAAATGTTCTCTCACATTGAGGAGGCCTCCATGGCTCTCTCTCCATTTCAAGATGCAGCATACTGCCCGTTGGTATAGCTGCATCAGTGTGGGAACTTTGGCTAGGATTGGGCCCTAAGTCTGCAGTCCTATCCACACTTACATGCGAGTAAACCCCACTGACTATAATGGAACTTACTTCTGAGTACACATTTGTAGGATTGGGCTGTGGGTCACTCCTTTGTCATAGACAGATCATGTCTTGGTAGGGTTTAGGCTAGTTGTGGTTCTTTGCTTCCATAGAGGGAGGTAACTAAGGGCACAGTCCTAACCCACTTTCCAGCACTGGCATAGCTGTGCCAGTGGGGCATGTACTGCATCCTGAAGTTGGGAGGCAGTCACGGAGGCCTCCTCGAGGTATGGCAATGTTTGTTCCCTTACCTTGAAGTTGCATTGCCCTTATGTCAGTGCTGGAAAGTGGGTTAGGATTGCACCCTAAATTGTATGGTTTGCCATGGTGACATCCCACCCCTTGAGCTAACCAAGGGGCTTGGCTGCCCAATTGGTGGGCATATGTCAATCTCAGTATGTGGCTTGGCCAGAACCTTTTGCCTGAGGGAAATGCAAACAAGAAATCAAATCTATGTAATAGTTGTCTGGGATGCCATGAGGTCCTTCTGTGATGGTGCTGAGTTCATAAAGGACTACAGCTACTGCAGGAAGATGTCTCAGCTCCTTTTGGATAGTTGAGACAGCACAGAAACCTCAGGGTAGTCAGAAGTGTCCAAAAATAGTGAAAAATAAGCAGGAACAAAATATGGACAATAAGTTATTTTCACCATGTATGTGGATGGATGAGTGGAAGGTGCATGGCTGATGTGAAATTTCATTGGCGCTTGACTCCACCCCCTTGGGGCCATGGTGTGTCTGCCCACCTGTCTGACCCTGTTCCCCATAGCAACCATTTTGTAGTGACATCTACTGTCCTCTGGTGCCCACGAGGTCCACAAATTTGGGAGCCCCTGATATACATCAAAGGCAACAACACTTCTTCAGCTCCCAACTTTCAACTCTTTTTAAGTTGAAGTTAAGTTGAAGTTTTAATTTCCATCTCCAGCTTTTCCAGGGTGCGCAGAACTCTGTGTAGATCTTTCTCTGCTTAAGAGAGAGACCAGTAAAGCACTTGCTCTCTGCCGCGATGCTGAGCCGTCATCATAAAATGCATGACTTGGTGAATTCTTCCTGTTTTCTCAGATATTATCATTTGCAAAGTCACCATTATTACTGTCGGTTTGGAAACAAACTAGAAATAATTTGGCAGATTGAATTTGTCCAGAAGCATCAGAAGTTAATGGAAAAGAGGTAGATCAATAGGCAGAATCCTTTTCATCTTTAAAAATAGATTACAGGGAAGGGAGAACAGAAAAAAAAATTCTTTTTTAATAACAGCAGAACTTCTCTATGGTCGTAACAAAGGGTAGTTTCATTCATCCATCCTGTGTTATCCCTTATCAGTTATCAAAGCAACTTTTGTGCTGCAGCGTTTTTGTTGTAATCGAATCTAACCCTCCTGCAAGATGATGCAGTGAGTGGAACTGACAGAACCTGCCTGTTCTGGGCTATTGTTTATAATTGGGGCTGTGGATCCTCTGAGCAGCATTCAATCCCCAGAGCATTCGCTACAGGTTTGAACTTTGAGGAAATGTGAGTGATATTTGGAAAGCCGGTGAGGACTGTAGTTTGGTCTTTATTTTTGGAACCTTCCTAGCAAAGGTGAAAATCCACCTTTAAATTCTTGTTAGGTAAGGAAAAGTTCCCCAACTGCTCAGTTAGCCTGTTCAGATGTCTTCCCCACCACCCTCCTTCGCATTGTCCCTTCTTGCCTTGTATCAGAACCGCATCCAAAATTGGGATGTCATGATCATCAATGGCATCAACAGAAGCAAACAAATTGGGGGATATATCCTGTTGTGCCGCGTAAGTGTTTTATGACTGGTTATGGGACTTGATATTTTGTCTACCCCCAAAGTGGAAGCAGTATACACTAGAGACCAAGAGCAATTTGTGAAAGCATTAGGTCTGTGCAGGTCAAGAGGGATAACATATGAAGCTGCATTACAATGAATCAGACTCTTGGTTCATCTTGCTCAGTGTGCTCTACCATACCTGAGTCAGTGGTCTTTCCCAGTCCTACCTGAAGATGTCAGACATTGAAACTTTGGGGTGCAAAGCAGATGCTCAGACACTGAAGTCTGGTCCCTCCACAAACGTGTGGGTGATGTTTGTTGTTTCAGCCTTTGTGTGAAGTTGACATGACTGATCGTAGCATAAGTTCTTTTTAATCACAGGGGAAACTGCAAGCAGGAGGATGTTGACAACCATTTCAATGGCCTTCCTTTTGTGCTTTAATGATACTTGAAACCCACGCAGAAATTAAACAAGAGGGTTTTTTTTCCCCATTACTTCATCTCCATGCCAAGAAGAGTTCCAATTGCTAAATCTGTGTTAGTCAGGCTGCTGAAAAAGGCTGGAAACATAAGAGCTGGTAATTTTAGTGAGCTGTGACTTCATTCATCCTGAACACATTGTCACCCCATCCCCATCCACTATATGTCACTCCTGTTGAGGGTCAGCATATGGATTAAGACTACTAGCACCAGTGGGTCAGTATGGTTTGTTGCTTCATAACATATATGCCCCTCCCAGTCATAGTTCCCGTGGCCAAATCACACAACCTGGCAAGTTGAGAAAGTAGGTGGAGTGTAGCCAACTGTCTGCAGAAGAGGGTAGCCTGTGATTCCAGATCCCCAAACTGAAATTCACTTTTTCAAGCTGCTGCTACTGTATGGATTTTAAGCTACGTATGATGAACTTATCATGCGACCTTACGTGATCTGCAGTCCAACTAGCATAGTTTGTAGTTTAACTGCACATATTCTGTTTTAAGTGATTGGTGCATTCTGATAATCACTGAAACAGAGATGCCTGCGTTGGCTCGGTCATGTTGTGAGAATGGATGATGGCCGGATCCCAAAGGATCTCCTCTATGGAGAACTCGTGCAAGGAAAGCGCCCTACAGGTAGACCACAGCTGTGATACAAGGACATCTGCAAGAGGGATCTGAAGGCCTTAGGAGTGGACCTCAACGGGTGGGAAACCCTGGCCTCTGAGCGACCTGCTTGGAGGCAGGCTGTGCAGCATGGCCTTTCCCAGTTTGAAGAGACACTTGGCCAACAGTCTGAGGCTAAGAGGCAAAGAAGGAAGGCCCGTAGCCAGGGAGACAGACCAGGGACAGACTGCACTTGCTCCCGGTGTGGAAGGGATTGTCACTCCCGAATTGGCCTTTCCAGCCACACTAGACGCTGTTCCAGAACCACCATTCAGAGTCTTTCCATACCATACCATAGTCTTTCAAGACTGAAGGTTGCCAACAAGAACAAGAAGTGACTTCTATGCAGACCAAACTGATTCATTGATATTTAATATTGTTTTTTTAAATACATTTGCTAGTTTCCAATGCTTTTTCTAAATCAGATTTAAATTTTACATGTGAAGCCGTTTTCTGTTGCATCAGACTACTGGTTCATCTCCATCAGTATTCTCTACACACTGGCAGTGGCTCTGCAGATCTCAAGCAATGATCTCCCCCAGTTATGACTGCATCCTACCCACCATCATTACTGTGAATATATTTGCTCAGCTCTTTTTTTTCCTGGCTGTGACTATTTGGCGCTGCACTGTATTACATTTGATGGTATGGCCCTGGGTCTGCCCAGCTTGGTATGTCAGTTTTGCCTGTCAGTTCTGCGGCTTTCGAGGATCTCAGTGGAGATCCTTCCCAGCCCTTTTACCTGGGGTATTTTAAAGGGAGGGGCCAGGGATTGAACAGGTGACCTTTTGCATACAAAGCATGTACTCACTGATGATGCTGTTGCAAAATAATGGCGCTAATAGCAAAAAGTGCTAAAAGGAGAGAACAGAAAGGGCTCTTTGGAAAAGGAACTGTAACAGATTGGTAGTCATTAGATAGTGCTGGCAGTATTTTGCTTGCAAGCCAGCTTGCACAACAGATGCAGGGGAAGCTGAAGAGGAGCCAGAGTTCTCTGCCGTGTCAGGCACTTGCAAACACACACAGTGCAACAGAAAGGAAGAAATGATCAGGGGCAGCTCATGCTTCCCAGAAAGGATCAAAAGATTAGGTGGGTCACCTACCCGCCTCAGCCCCTTCCACCTGGTCACCCATCATCTTACCTTTATGTAAAAATCCCAAAAACATACAAACAACAGTTAAAAATGTTTCAGTATTAGGAATAAAGATTAGACATATTTTAAAAAAAATCAGCTGCGAGAGAGTGATAGCATGTCTTTTTGTGTCTGCAGCACATAAGGGAGATCCATATCCAGTCATGAAACTTACAGAGTTGTAGTAGTTGGCAACCTTCAGTCTCGAAAGACTCTGGTATCGCGCTCTGAAAGGTGGTTCTGGAACAGCGTCTAGTGTGGCTGAAAAGGCCGATTTGGGAGTGACAATCCCTTCCACACTGGGAGCAAGTGCAGTCTGTCCCTGGCCTGTCTCCCTGGCTATGGGCCTTCCTTCTTTGCCTCTTAGCCTCAGACTGTTGGCCAAGTGTCTCTTCAAACTGGGAAAGGCCATGCTGCACAGCCTGCCTCCAAGCGGGCCGCTTAGAGGCCAGGGTTTCCCACTTGTTTAGGTCCACTCCTAAGGCCTTCAGATCCCTCTTGCAGATGTCCTTGTATCGCAGCTGTGGTCTACCTGTAGGGTGCTTTCCTTGCACGAGTTCTCCATAGAGGAGATCCTTTGGGATCCGGCCATCATCCATTCTCACGACATGACCGAGCCAACAGAGTTGTACTGAAGATGAAATTAGATAACTCTCAATGACACTATGCTCTTTTGGGTGAAGGCAGGGTAGTAATAATGCCGCTATTAATAAATGATAAGCCAATGCTTCCCTTGCACCACACATGAAATGTCAGTTGTGATATCCCTATGTTCACATGTTGGCTGGTGTCCACAAAATACGTCATGTGCCATCTGAAGGTGCTGCCAAACTGGATGCACCCTTAAGGAAGCCACTAACAGCGCAATCCAACACATGTTTCCTTCCAAGTACATCCCGTTGTCTGAAATGGCTCTTATCCCCCAGTAACAGTGTTTAGGACTGCAGCTTCAATGCAAGTTCTGGCAAGCTGAAATAAGTGGGAATTGCATGGACTTGTTCCCTCCATCACAAAGCCTTGTATTTAATTGGTGATATCCTCACTCACTAATACAGTGTGAGGTTTTCTGTCAAAACTTGAATGGTTAGCAATGTAAAGTGTGACCATGCAACAAAGAGAAAAGTGGTCAGGATCCAAGCCATGGTGCCACTAGTTTCTTATGTCCAAGGGAGTGCTGGACTTCATGAACTATCAATCATTGTATCCCCCTTCTCCACATACATTCCCATTGAGCTGAACTCTGCACTGTAAACTGCTTTTGAAATGGAAGCTGATAAACCATTGGCAGGTTTGTGATGATAATCCAGGGTGTGAGTGTGTGCCCCCCAAAAAACCACACTGGGAACACACAAGCACTAAGGGTATGCCTAAAGTGGCTGAATAGGGTCCGTATATTGTCTACCCTGACTGTTCATTGGAAGGACAGATGCTGAAGCTTAAATACTTTAGTCATCTCAGGAGAAGGGAGGACTCTTTCGAAAAGACCCTGATACAGGGAAAAATTGAAGGCAAAAGGAGAAGGGGGGACTGCAGAGGATGAGATGGTTGGATGGTGTCACAGAGACAATGAACATGAACTTGTACAAACTCTGGAAGTTAGTGTTAGACGGGGGAGCCTGGTGTGCTGTGGTCCTTGGGGTCACGAAGAGTCGGACACGACTTAACGACTGAACAACAACAAAATGGTAAACTTGTGACCTTTAATCTCAGGATGGATGTAATTTAATAGAAAATGGTCTGGAGGCTGAAATTCTTATTTATCCCCCAACTTTTTTTTTTTTTTTTTAAATCTACAGGGAGCCACAGAATTTGTACCCTCCTGAAGTAAGCAACACAAAACTTCAGTATGCAGGATGGGGACCAAAAGGCCAGCAGCTGGTAAGGAAACTATTTGCAAAGGGTTGTCTTATTTGTCCAAAAAAAGAAAACACCTATGCAGTGTGAATAACAGATGCCTGATAGCGGGAAGTCTATGGATATTGCCCATAGTCAGGGTGCAGAAAAACAGCAAAAAGGAAGAGATGTGTTTCCGGTCCTCCAGTTTTGAGTAGGGTTTTGAGTATTCATCGAGTCCAATTTTCTTGTCAATCCAGAACCTTGGTTCTGCCCCTCCCTAGTTGTAGTATATTAACCAGTGAAAAAGTAAGCGTTACAGCGCAATCCTATCTCCTGCGGGTATGCAGAATTTAGGGCTGCCAGTGCAGTTTCTGCCAAATCCCACAAGCCAGCAGGGAACCAGGCCAACCAGGAGAGGTAAGTAAATGTTTTCTTACCTTCTTTGCTACGTCCTGGGCCTCTATGGGCCTACTCAGATCTACATCAGCTATTTTGCTGGCGTAGTTCTGTTGGGGCCAAGGGAGCATATTGGGTCCAGAACAGGAGCTCTGGATCTCACAGGTGTTGCTGCCATAGAGATCCACCCTTGACCCAATCCCTGCCCAGATCCACCCCTGCTGCCTCCTTGGCAGTCTGTGTGGCATTACTGTCAGTGCATGGCCTCCCAGCCTTAGCAACGGTGCCCACACTGCAGGCTGTCAGAGAGGTGGCTGCAATGGCAGACTGTAGGATAAGCTAAGGACTTCCTGGTCTGCCAGCATACCCCGCATATAGGATTAGATCCTTAGGTACTTCAGTGAAATGAAATTCTAGAGTCTAGAGCAGGGGTGCCCAAACCCCGGCCCGGGGGCCACTTGCGGCCCTTAAGGCCTCTCTATGTGGCCCTCAGGGAGCCCCTAGCCTCTAATGAGCCTCTGGCCCTCCAGAGATTTGTTGGAGCCCACACTGGCCCGATGCAACTGCTCTCAACGTGAGGGCAACTGTTTGGCCTCTCAAGTGAGCTGTGGGATGAGGGCTTCCTCCACTGCTTGTTGTTTCACATCTGTGATGCAGTAGGAGCAGGAAAGGAAAGGCCAGCCTTGCTTTGTGCATGGCCTTTTATAGGCCTTGAACTACTGCAAGACCTTCATTCATTCATGTAAGTTCATCTTTAATATATTCATTTATGTAAATTTATTCAAATTTGATATGTAAATTAATTTGGCCCACGACACGGTGTCAGAGAGATGATGTGGCCCTCCTGCCAAAAACTTTGGACACCCCTGGTCTAGAGCCTTTGGACTCCCCTGCTCTAGACTAATATAATCAAAGCCATCTGCACTGTCAGCATTTGACTAAGGCAGGGGTGTCCAAAGTTTTTGGCAGGAGGGCCACATCATCTCTCTGACAGTGTCAGGGACTAGGGAAAAAAAGAATTGATTTACATTTAAAATTTGAATAAATTTACATAAGTTTGCATAAATGAATATATTAAAGATGAACTTATATGAATGAATGAAGGTCTTGCAATAGCTCAAGGCCTATAAAAGGCCTTGCACAAAGCAAGGCTGGCCTTACCTTTGCTGCCGCTACTGCATCACAGACATGGAACAGCAAGCGGTGGAGGAAGACCTCATCCCCCAGCTCACACAAGAAGTCAAACAGTCACCTTCATGCTGAGAGCAGTTGCATCGGGCCAGTGTGGGCTCCAACAAATCTCCGGAGGGCCAGAGGCTCATTGGAGACTGAGGGCCGCATTGAGAGACCTCGAGGGCCGCAAGTGGCCCCAGGGCCAGGGTTTGGGCACCCCTGGTCTAAGGTTATGATTTGCAAATGTGTACTGCCTTCAGCAGTACACATTTCAGCATTTTCAGCATTTACTGTTCTGCCACAGGGCCTCTGTGTATATTGCATGAAGATTCTGGGACATGCGTAAGGCCGACATGCTCAGGACCTGAAGAGAGTGGAACACACCTTTTGACACGATTCATGCATTAAGATCCATAGTGGTAGACAGGCTGATTTTCTGAGACATGTCCCCGCCCCTTACTGATCTTCTAATTGATGAACTTGTCTCATTTTGAAAAGCATGGATCAAGGGCTGTTCCAGCCTCCATACGCAAGCTGCTAAAAGCATCTCTGCATGGTGGCACTCCATGCAGCAAGAGTCAGTAACATCCAGAGCCCTCCCCCACCCTGGATGTAAACTGGTTTCATTGTCAAGGTCAGAGGGTCTCTGCCTTTAACCTCCACACAGACAGAAATTATGCTGTTTCCCCTATGAGTTCTCCATCGCTGTAAAAGCTTGGCCTTTTAGAATGTCTGCTTGTTATGCACTTATATAGGAAATGTGAAATGAATATATCATTAATCTAGCTATCCTATGCTACCTATTCTTGTTGTCAACAATTTTTCAAGTAGAGAGGCAGAGATTTTCTGTAGCCCTGCTACTTTTTAATTGGAGATGTCAGGGATGGATCATTAAACACCCAACTATGTGCAGAGCACTTTCTCTGCCACTGATAAAGAGACAGACTCTCCATCCAGAAAACAAGATGGCAGCTGAAGCTTCACCCTTCTAATAAATGGGATTTTTGCTGCTTCAGACTTTGATCTGTGGTTCTCATTTAGTTTCAGGAAGTGGGGAAGAGCCTCTTTGCAGACCTCTTCCAATACTGCTTTTAATCCAGCACACTTTTTGATCTGTGCGTAAATATAAACCTGGCAGGTGTATTTGTCTTCAAGCAGAGTTTCACAGCACCAGTCGCATTAATTTTTCATGATGTTATTTGCGCATATCTTTTCATTTGCTGTGACACCTGCGCCAATATTAAGCTGCAGCCTGCCATGTGTAATTAGGCTGGTTTAGGTGACTTGTAGGGTATAGGCAGGGAGAAAAGAAGGTAGTATAGTAAAAACAGCCACATCCATTTTGTTTGAAGAAAATATGGAGAAGCTCATCTAAAGAGAAGTAGTCCATGCAGCAGATGGAGAAACCAGAGAGCATCTCTCATCATAGTCACCCTCAGCTTGAGAAACTCAGGAGCCTGTTGTCCTTGCAGCCAACTTCACCAGCTTGGATTCTTTCCTGGCTTTATGGAATAATATAGGCATTCTCCTGCAACAGGGTTTTTTAAAGCTGTGCAGGGTTTCCTTGATGAAAAGGTCAGTAACAGCAGGCAGTCCTTACTGAGAATACAAATTGTCTCAGCTTCCATCTGTTAGGAATGGAATGGAATTTCTCTGCAAAGTTTTGCTGCGGCTTGAAATTTATTTATTTTTCACATTTTTATACCGCCCTTCCTCCAAAGAGCTCAGGGCGGTTTACACAGCTGCTCCTTCCCTCTTTCTTGTCCTCACAACAACCCTGTGAGGTAGGTGAGGCTGAGAGAAATGTAAAACAAGAGTCTGCAGAATGTACTTTGTGTTAAGATCTCCCCTCCCAAAGTCCCTAATTCTAATCTCAGCTAGGATGTGGTTAATAATAAACAAATAATAATAAACTTTATTTCTATCCTGCCCTTCTCCCTAAAGGGACCCAGGGCAGCTTACAACATATTAAAAACAGATTAAAACATAATTTAACAAACAGATAAAAACACATTAACAGAAACCATAAAAACAGTAGTCAGATTAAAGTCAGAATAAAAAAGAGCATAAAACAGCAGTTCATAGAGAAATCAGGCCTGTAAAAAAACAACTAAAAATGTATAAAAGATGTTAAAAAGGCCATGGTCAGAAGGCTTGTTTAAACAGCAGGGTCTTCAGGCTTCGCCGAAAAGTCTCAAGAGAGGGAGCCATTCTCTAGTCAAGGGGAAGGGAGTTCCATAACGTTGGTGCCACTACTGAGAAGGCCCTGTTTCTTGCCGCTGCCCCATGTACCTCCTTTTGTGGCGGCACTTGTAAAAAGGCCGCCTGACGACCAGAGAGGACGAGCCGGATTGTACGGGAGTAGGCGATCTCTAAGATACCCTGGCCCAGAGCAGTATAAGCTTTAAAGGTCAAAACCAGCACCTTGAATTGGGCCCGGAAACGAATGGGCAGCCAATGTAGCCCCCGGAGAAGCGGACTGACAGAGTCAAACCGCCTAGCTCCAGTGACCACACGGGCCGCCGCATTCTGCACTAATTGCAGTTTCCAAACCGTCTTCAGGGGCAGCCCCACGTAGAGCGCGTTACAGTAATCTAACCTTGATGTCACCGTGGCATGGATCACCGTGGCCAGGTCTGCACGATCCAAGTACGGTCGCAGCTGGCACACCAGCCGAAGCTGAGCGAAGGCCCCCCTAGCCACAGCCGCCACCTGGGAATCCAGGAGCAGCTGCGAGTCCAGGTGGACCCCCAAGCTGCGGACCTGCTCCTTCAGGGGGAGTGCAACCCCATTCAGAGCAAGCCGAAAGTTAAAATGCCACATCGCCCCCCCCGCCCCGTTTTGCTACCTAATTCACTTTTGGTGGTGAAAGCAGGAGGCCATTGCGGTAGTTTTCAGGGGCTAGCAGGGGTAAAACTTTGAGCTCCTCCTACCAGCAGACACTTTCCAGATTCCTGTTCACAGTGGTACCCTGTGAGACAGGTTAAGCTGAGGGGTCATGACTGCTTCCAGTAATTTTCATAAATGAATGTAGATCTGAACTGGGCCCAACATCCTACAGGATGTCTCTTTAGCATAATTGTGAGCTCTTCCTTGCAGACTCCAAGATCTGCATAGTTTTTCTGGGACAATGACTCTTTGCTGCCTACAGGTATTAACCAGTAGCGAATTCATCAAGCCATTTTGGTGAAGAAAAACTCCTTCCCATCAGGCTGCAGTGCTCCTCGCCAGTCCCTACAAAGCGGCCACAGCCATAGTTCCCTTTAAGATGTGCAGCAGTGCACCCTCACAGCTCAAAACCCAACCAAGCTGAGCTCCATACAACTCAGACCTTGGTGTTCCCAGATGTCTGGCAATGGTGTATGACATCATCACAATCATTGCTGAGCTGCCACGCAGCCAGTGAAGGGGTTTGTGCAGTTACATGGACCCTTTTGGGCAGAGATTCCCAAACTCTCCAGAAAAGTTTGAGAACTTGTAAGTCTTTGCAAGGAAGGAAGAGGGGCAGCGACGGCACTTCTGCAGTTGCACCGCCACAGCAAAAAGGGTGGTTTTTTTTACGCATCAGGGGTCATGTTGGCTCTCTGGAGGGTGCAGGGAGCCCATGGACCCCTCTGTGGACCTCCCCATGCCTCAGAACTGCTGCCGAATGTGATCGTGACCCACTTCCTGTTATTGTCTAAAAACCATAATTGGTTTGCGTTTACATTTGGCAGCAGCTGTGAGGTGTGGGGAGGTCTGGAAGGGGTCCGTGGGCTCCCTGCAGCTCAGAGGGCTGCCGCAACCCCAGGTGAGTTTTTCTTAACCCTTTTTCATGGCAGCACAATCACAGTGCAGCAGTATCGCTGCTGCAGGGTCACAATGCTCCTTAAGGGGGCAGAGACCGGTTTCCCCTGGCTAGGGTGTCACAGCACCCTATTTTGGAAACCATGGCTCTAGGGGGAATATTGGCCACAGCATAGTCAGAGTCAGCAAAGGGTTGGTTTTACATATGCAGATCGAATCAATTGGTTTTTCATTGGATTTTTTAAGTTTCTATCCATTCCCTGGAGTTTATCAAAGGGTAAAGCAAAGAATGCTAGACATTGAGGCACAAGACCTCTTTGAACTTACTTCTAGAATTTGCTCCCCTCTTAATTTCTCTATCCCGCTAAAGTATGGGCAAATGGATCCTTATCTGAGTATTCTGATCAACCCTTCTGAACGTCGTGCAATCTCCTTGGCAAGATTCAATGTGTTTCCATGCAAGGTCACAGAAGGCAGATATAGGCAAATACCATATAAAGAACACTTCTGCCCTTGTAATTTGGGAAATGTTGAATCAATCATACACATTCTTTTTTATTGTCCTCGGCACACTAGATCCCGCCACACTTACATGACTCCACTTCTCGGCAAAATGAATGGGCTTTCGGATGAGGCAAAACTGAAGTGTCTCCTAAATGACTGCTCACCAGATGTGCTAGAGGGAGTGTCTAAATTTTTACTTTTGGCGATTTCTAAGCCTTCTTAATGTAATTTGTCAAAAATGTTGATATTTTATGTTGAACTGTAAATGTTTTATTAGTAATTTAGTATCTTAACTCCATTTTTGATAAACGGGATTAGGACTAATTATGTTTGCTTTTATGATTTCTCTATCTATGCCTAATAAAGGTTTATTCATTCATTCATATGCAGATAAACCAATTGATAAAGAGTTCCCAGCAAGTGTAACATATTAGTTGGCAGTTAGGGGTTGTGTGTTTAACTGTGCCCCCACATCAAAAACTCCGTGCCCAGGAAACCTAGCATGTCAGGTAGAGTAGCCTACCCTAGCCTTCATCCTGAAATGCTAGTTTCCTGTGTGCAGAAAATAGCTTACTGGGGGGAAGCAGTTAGACAGGCAGCCCTTCAGCCTGTAGTCTAAAATGATACAATCCCGGGAACTCTTGCAGCACGCAGTCTATCTACCTGTGCAGATTAGCTGCAAGACACCAGTAACCAAGCCACTGAGAAGAAATGTTTGGCCATTTCTCATGGTGTGAAGTTGCTTAAATGGGGAGGAAGCTGCGTGTAGTTCCATCTGCCTGGGCAACTTCTGGCAGAGGAAGGAAATACGTTGAACATCCAGCATGCAGCCCAGGAGTTCCATGACATTTAACCTAGAAGGACATTGCCTTTGCTGTGGTCATTCAGTTCAGCCTTGTATGCTTTTCCCAGCTCCTCATCTGTTCCATAGCTTAGAAACCTTGACAGAAGCTTGTCAAATCATTCCCCCAAAGATTGCATAGCCAGAAATCCCGGTCCTTAATTATCTATGCTAACCACAAAACCGTGTTCTTTTCTTTATTCCGATGTTCTGTAATGTAATAAAAAGTTATCAGTGAAGCAGCGGGTATCATTTCACATGAAGAAATCTAATTTACAGTGGTGCCCTACATAACCATCAATGATATTAGGTTACAGAATACAAGATAATCCATCATGCAGAATTTAAAAGCACAATCAGGGTTCATATTAAAGGGCACATTTACTGATACATACTCTAAGTAATATGACAAGGCAGTAATCATTTAAAATAACTGCTTCAGAAGCCTGGATGCAAAATTCTACCCAGCTATGTTTCTATCTGAAGACATACAAGCCTCTTTTCAGTTGCACAAGGCAGCTGAAAAGTGCTATAGAGATTTCTTTAAAATTGTGTAAATGATTGCAGCGTCTGGTCACAAACCTCAAAGAGAATTCATATGTGGAGAGAGGATGTGGCTGCTTTCACAATATAAATGTGCCATAGAGTTTATTTGTAATGTTCAAATGACTGAGCCATGTAAAGGGGCACTGCAAATAGCGTTATAATAGAATTTTTAAAGTAGCTTGGGAATACCAGAATGAAATATCCCTTCTTTGCCATTTCTTTGCCAAGAGTCACATTCTGGATTAGAGTTCTAGACTAGACAGTTTCTGCTGCAACTGCTGTATTCATATTGGATTAGGGCAGGGGTGTCCAAAGTTTTTGGCAGGAGGGCCAAATCAGCTCTCTGACACTGTGTCGGGGGCCGGGGGAAAAAGAATTAATTTACATATAAAATTTGAATAAATTTACATACGTTTAAATAAATGAATATATTAAAGATGAACTTATATGAATGAATGAAGGTCTTGCAATAGCTCAATGCCTATAAAAGGCCTTGCACAAAGCAAAGCTGGCCTTTCCTTTGCTGCCGCTGCTGCGTCACAAATATGAAAGAGCAAGCAGTGGAAGGAGCTCTCATCCCACAGCTCACGCGAGAGGTCAAACAGTCGCCCTCAAGCTGAGAGAAGTTGTGTTGGGCCAGTGCAGGCTTCAACAAATCTCCAGAGGGCCAGAGGCTCATTGGAGACTGGGGGCTCCCTGAGGGCCGCATTGCGAGACCTCGAGGGCCGCAAGTGGCCCCCGGGCCGGGGTTTGGGCACCCCTGGATTAGGGTGTGCAAGACAGCAACTGTTACCCTGCACATGTGCAATCTTGTCTGATCTTGGAAGCTAAGCAGGGTCAGGCCTGGTTAGTACTTGGATGGGAGACCGCCTGGGAATACCAGGTGCTGTAGACTTATACCATAGTCTTTCGAGACTGAAGGTTGCCAACCAGGGTGTGCAAAATTCTCATGGAATAACGTTGGCATTCTTGTCATATGGTTTTGAAGAAGACATGAGTTTCTCTTCCCAAAACACAATTAAAGGCGCCTGCTAGATCCGCTTGGAATAGAGGCAAACATTCATCTTCAGCCAGTATTACCTAATGTCTCTAGTAAGGGGCAATAGCTCAGTGGTAGAGAGCACTTGTTGCACTGATACAGGTTGGCATCCCTTATCTGAAGTGCTTGGGACTAGCAGTGTTTTGGATTTCAGATTTTTCTGTCTTTCAGAATATTGCATATACATAATGAGAGGTTTTTTAATCTCTCTTTTAAATCTCTAAATCTTTCAAGGATGGCGCTCAAGTCTAAAAACATATACACCTTATATACATAGCCTAAAGGTATTTTTATACAATATTTTTAATGTACATGAAACAAGGTTTGTGCATGCACAGTTTGTTATTTTATTTCTTTAGGTAAAAAAGTCATATTGGCATTCAAAAAGTTCTTTATTTCAGAATATTCAGTATTTTGAAATTCCGTATAAGAGGTACTCAACTTGTAAAAGGTTTATAAGAGTTTGAAAAACTTTTTTCAGAGCAGAACGTAAGAGCTGATCTGTGGACGGCACAGCTCTACTGCAGCTGTATTAGTTAAGAGGGAATCATATGTTTTGATGGACCTCTGCATAGAAAACTCCTTCTTACCTACCCTTTGTTTCAGCAGTGCATACATGCTAGGAATTCCAGCTCGTTCCAGGACTGTGTTGTTTGGAACTTTGTCCTGCCAGGTGATGCCGAGGATGCATTGGAGGCAGCACATGTAGAATGCGTTCAGTTTCCTCTCATGTTGTGAGCGAAGAGTCCATGACTCTTGGCTCGATCATGTCGTTAGAATGGATGATGGCCGGATCCCAAAGGATCTCCTCTATGGAGAACTCATGCAAGGAAAGCGCCCTACGGGTAGACCACAGCTGCGATACAAGGACATCTGCAAGAGGGATCTGAAGGCCTTAGGAGTGGACCTCAACAAGTGGGAAATCCTGGCCTCTGAGCGGCCCACTTGGAGGCAGGCTGTGCAGCATGGCCTTTCCCAGTTTGAAGAGACACTTGGCCAACAGACTGAGGCAAAGAAGGAAGGCCCATAGCCAGGGAGAGAGACCAGGGACACACTACACTTGCTCCCAGTGTGGAAGGGATTGTCACTCCCGAATTGGCCTTTTCAGCCACACTAGACGCTGTTCCAGAACCACCATCCAGAGCGCGATACCATAGTCTTTCGAGACTGAAGGTTGCCAACTTATTATTAACCTACCCTTTTCTCTTACATGCGAACTATAAGTATGCTGTGAGTGTCTGATGAGGTGGAATATGCTATTGCCCCAACTGTAAGGTAATATTGCGCAAAAATCAGAGGAATGTATTCCTTACGTGCCACAGGGCTCCCTGAAAATCAGCACCATGATGTGTAAGCATGCCCCAACTTTCATCAGCATGCTCTATGCTGGGCACTTCACAGAGGGGAAAAATGCAGTCATATGCTGACTTGCAAGGAGCTGGCCTTAAAATATCTGAAACTAATAACTGCACTAACCTGATTTCCCAGTTTCCAGAAACAGAGCTTGCCATTAAGAGACCCACTTAGGCATAACACGTGGACATCATAATCAGGAAATTAGGCTTCCATTTATTTCTGTTTCAGTCATAATCTAATTCTAATCTTTTCTGTTCGTGTATGCATATGTAGGGATTGTCACTCCCGAATCGGCCTTTTCAGCCACACTAGACACTGTTCCAGAACCACCAGTCAGAGCGCGATACCAGAGTCTCTCGAGACTGAAGGTTGCCAACAACAATGCATATGTAAAATTGATGTCTTAAGCTTACAGTGCTTTACAAAAGGAATCTTTGACTATGGCTCTGCATCTGTGGGCAATAGATGAACATGAACATATATTTATATTTCCTTTCATTAAAACTGAATTCTCCAAAGGTGACTTTATAAGTCCAGCTGGGCCTAAATGTAAATATTCACATTTAGAGTTTAGCCACACAGCCCTTCAACACGATAGCTGCTGTATGTGTGCAAGTGTGTCTCCTGCAAACCTTTCAGAATTTATAGTCTTCCAACAGCTGTGTATCTATATAAGGGGTGTCCAAAGTTTTTGGCAGGAGGGCCACATCATCTCTCTGACACTGTGTCGGGGGCCGGGGGAAAAAAAGAATTAATTCACATTTAAAATTTGAATAAATTTACATAAGTTTGCATAAATGAATATATTAAAGATGAACTTATATGACTGAATGAAGGTCTTGCAATAGCTCAAGGCCTATAAAAAGCCTTGCACAAAGCAAGGCCTGCCTTTCCTTTGCTGCCGCTAATGCATCACAGATGTGAAACAGCAAGCAGTGGAGGGAGCCCTCATCTCACAGCTCACGCAAGAGGTCAAACAGTCGCCCTCACGCTGAGAGCAGTTGTGTTGGGCCGGTGAGGGCTCCAGCAAGTCTGTGGAGGGCTAGAGGCTCATTGGAGACTGGGAGGTCCCTGAGGGCTGCATTGGGAGTTCTTGAGGGCCCCAAGTGGCCCCAGGACCGGGGTTTGGGCACCCCTGATCTATACTTACAGGTGGACTTGATACAGAGGAAAGCGTCTTGCTTTGGAGCGCAAGGGAGACGGGCAATGTAGGTATATTGCTATCTTTCCCTCTCCTCCATAATTAAATGCAAATGGACTAAGAGAGTTGCATTTCCCATTACCTGCTGGTAAATGGTTGTTTTCAACCTATGAATGATTTTTATCCATTTTACTTTATGGAAATTGGGAAGTGGGGGAGTGAATTTGACATACCTGTTCATGGACTGTTGAGAAGAAGAGGGGACCACCTGGTCTCTACATGAAAGAAATACTGACACATACAAATAGATATCATGTTTCTTCAAACAAAACCACTCACACAGCTTGGCTATAAGGTGGTGGCAGACTTGCTAAGGTTGTTGCAATTTTCATTTGTTATCACCCTGCTCTTCCTCCAAGAAATATTTGACAGCACGTATGATTCCCTGCCCCCATTTATCCCAGCAACCCTGTAAGGCAGTGGTTCCCAAACTTTTTAGCACTGCAACCCACTTTTTAAAATGTCACACTATGAGGACTCACCTAGCTTTATGAGACTTTTTAAAAAAGGTACACCTTACCAGACGCTCGGACCTCTTTTTTTATCCTTTTTATTTGGGGGGGGGGGACTGACTTCTGGAGCGCTTGTTGAGCTCCGTGTTCATCAGATCGTGAACATTCTGGTGGCCTTGTATTCCCCTTCGCCTGTTCTTCGATAAGAGCCAAGGCATGTTTGCCTACTCACAAGTAAATGTGCACATGTGGATCAGTTTCATTCTCCATAAGGCTCCATACATTTTCTTTGTCAGTTAGCAGCTTATCAATTTCACAACTCACCAAAAATCAGGTTACAACCCACTGGGGGATCCCAACCCACAGTTTGGGAATCACTGCTGATGTGTCCAAGGTAATTCTGCCCAACTCCCCAGTTGGAGTCCAGCACTCTAGTCACCGTGCCACAGAGAGCTAGATTTTCAAGAGCATATGTTTCATGTTAGGTCAGAGAAATCCAGAATGGGACTTTTGTGCTTAGCCATCATCTAGAACAGGGGTGCTCACACTTTTTTGGCTCGAGAGCTACTTTGAAACCCAGCAAGGCCCGGAGATCTACCAGAGTTTTTTTTTACAATGTTCGCGCCATCATAACACATAACATTTATGTGTACAATGTATGTTGGTGTACCTTGAGCCCCATTGAGTATAACAGGACTTACTCCTGAGTAGACATGCCTAGGATTAGGCTGTGAGGCTGCAGTCCTAGCCACACTTACCTGGGAGTAAGCCCTATTGAGTACAATGGGCCTTACTCCCGGCGTTTCCTCCCAGAGGCACCTGAAGGGGGGGGGGTCGGCACTCCGCGATCTACTCATTTTGCCTCGCGATCTACCAGTAGATCACGATCCACCTATTGAGCACCCCTGATCTAGAACCATTCACTTTCTCAGCATTAAACATTTGCATTCCAAGCAGAAAGTCTGGGAGTTCCAACTAGCTCATGGACTGCCTACCCCCTGAAACCGCTCCTTGTTCATTTCAGAGGAGGAAGCATATCTGTGTATGTCTCTCTTGGTTCGCAGATCTGCTTTCTCTTCACTGGCAGTAATGAGGCATTTCATGTACCTTTCCACTAACGTTGGCCTTGAATTCATTTCAAGGGCTGGGCTGTAGCAGTTCTCTATATAATTACTTGCAAGTGTTGAGCTGTGGTAACAAGAAGGACATTGCCCAGGTTTGCCCAAGACTGTCATATTTCATCCTGTTTGTGGCCTTTGAAAATGTAAGTTTCTGTCTAGCACAAATTTTTTTTTCATAATTAGAACACATACACACCTCTCTCAATCCATAGCGCTTTTGATTCCATTGCAACATCAAACTACCAAAATATATTTAAACAGTAATTGCACCAGGGGTACAACATAGGCAATGCCAATACTGTGTTGGCAGCCTTCAGTCTCAAAAGAATATGGTATCGCGCTCTGAATGGTGGTTCTGGAACAGCGTCTAGTGTGGCTGAAAAGGCTGATTCGGGAGTGACAATCCCTTCCACACTGGGAGCAAGTGCAGTCTGTCCCTGGTCTGTCTCCCTGGCTATGGGCCTTCCTTCTTTGCCTCTTTGCCTCAGTCTGTTGGCCAAGTGTCTCTTCAAACTGGGAAAGGCCATGCTGCACAGCCTGCCTCCAAGCAGGACGCTCAGAGGCCAAGGTTTCCCACCTGTTGAGGTCCACTGCTAAGGCCTTCAGATCCCTCTTGCAGATGTCCTTGTATTGCAGCTGTGGTCTACCTGTAGGGCGCTTTCCTTGCACGAGTTCTCCATAGAGGAGATCCTTTGGGATCCGGCCATCATCCATTCTCATGACATGGCCGAGGCAACGCAGGCATCTCTGTTTCAGCAGTGCATACATGCTAGGGATTTCAGCTCGTTCCAGGACTGTGCTGTTTGGAACTTTGTCCTGCCAGGTGATGCCGAGGATGCATCGGAGGCAGCGCATGTGGAAAGCGTTCAGTTTCCTCTCCTGTTGTGAGCGAAGAGTCCATGACTCGCTGCAGTACAGAAGTGTACTCAGGACGCAAGCTCTGTAGACCTGGATCTTGGTATGTTCTGTCAGCTTCTTGTTGGACCAGACTCTCTTTGTGAGTCTGGAAAACGTGGTAGCTGCTTTACCGATGCGCTTGTTTAGCTTGGTATCGAGAGAAAGTGTGTCGGAGATCGTTGAGCCAAGGTACACAAAGTCATGGACAACCTCCATATGCCAATATCAATTTAAGAAAAAGAGCAATCTTATCAGTATTCAGCTGTGGCCAAGTTCTCACTGAGGTTGTGACTCGCAGGATAGGACTCTGCTCCCTACAATAGAGAAACAATCTCTGCATGTAGAAAACCAGATGCCAGGGAGAGAGGGGTTTAGACTGTGCATCTCCCGGCTATCTTGTTCTCTGTAGAGGAGAACAGTTTTGTATGCCAGAGCATTTGTTTCCTGCATGTCCCCACCTACAGCCTGAAGTAATATGACCAGACACTGATTCACCACCTCAGGGACAGTCAAGCCTGTGTCAGCGACACAGTTTGGTTGCAATCTTTTTGGAGCGATCATAAACATGAAAGAGTAGTTACAGAAAAGGAGGCACAATATGTAAGTGTTCATTAGCCTGTACATAACTCAGGCTACCTGTTAGTTGTGACAGTCCAGTACGAATGTATCATCTTCGTTTTCCAGCCTGGGCAGATGCCTTCCTAAGGAGAAGAACAAGCTTCCAGAACTAGGATCAACATTCATGTCTAAGGATGCCTGATGCTGACTCACACCTTGGGTCCACATAACTCAGTACCGCCTACCAGAGGCATCACTAGGGCTTGCATCACCTGGTGTGGGAAGCCAGCGTACCTCCCCATGATGGACCTCCTCCAATGCAATGAGCGGGGCAACACCCCAGGTGGCGGAAGTGGAGATGTGCTGTTGCCCCATCATCACTGGTTTTTGGCTATAACTTTTAACATAATAGAGGTATTTCAGAGCGATTTGTTTCATTGCATTCTGCCTGAAATTACACATAGAAGGATACGATGGCATTATTCGACAATACCATCATTTAAAAAATTTTGGTTAGTAGTGGTGTCCATAGCTAGAGTTGGGGATTAAGCTAGGGCTTGGAACCAGAAGTGCAGAGGGCAGAATTTACTGCTGCATTGTCCCAGTAAGGACTGAAGATCAGGCAGAGCCAATCAAGATGCTTCATATTGACTGTAAAAGGGCTGTTGTTGTAAACTCCTCCACTATCAGTGCCTGAAGAGGACTCTCAGACTAGCAGCCCAATCCTAACTGGATTTTATGACCACAGCACAGCCATTCTGTGCACAGTGCACAGCCAGCAGCCATTCTTGAACTGCTGCCACAAACAGAGACAATGCTGGAGGCCTACTGCTGCAGCTGGCTACATATGGGGCTGCAGGTAACACAGGGCAGGGGAATGATAGTGGGAGGAATGCGGTGGGGAGGGGGAGGAACGGGAATGTCTAGGCATGGAAGGGCAGGCAGAAGGCAGAACAGGAGGAAGGAGATGGATTCTGGTGGCACTAGTGTGTGTGTGTGCACTGCTGAAACAGAGACGCCTGCATTGGCTCGGTCATGTCGTGAGAATGGATGATGGCCGGATCCCAAAGGATCTCCTCTATGGAGAACTCGTGCAAGGAAAGCGCCCTACAGGTAGACCACAGCTGCGATACAAGGACATCTGCAAGAGGGATCTGAAGGCCTTAGGAGTGGACCTAAACAAGTGGGAAACCCTGGCCTCTAAGCGGCCTGCTTGGAGGCAGGCTGTGCAGCATGGCCTTTCCCAGTTTGAAGAGACACTTTGCCAACAGTCTGAGGCTAAGAGGCAAAGAAGGAAGGCCCATAGCCAGGGGGGCAGACCAGGGACGGACTGCACTTGCTCCCAGTGTGGAAGGGATTGTCACTCCCGAATCAGCCTTTTCAGCCACACTAGACGCTGTTCCAGAACCACCATTCAGAGCGTGATACCAGAGTCTTTTGAGACTGAAGGTTGCCAACAGTAGTGTGTGCCAGGACCCTATCCTCATTCCTCTCCCCTTCCTTCTCCCTCAGTTCTATGCCAGCAGGCACAGATCTGAGGAGACCCATTGGGGCAGCGGAGGCTTGCTCCAGCAGAAGAAAACAAAAGTCACCTTAGCTCACGGAGGTCTTTAGGACTGCCCCCTCTCTCTGGATGCAGCACAGCGGCGTCGATGGGAAGAGGGGTTTAGTTAAGGCTGGGTCAGTTTCAGACTCTGAATTTTCTGGGTCACATCCCTCAATCTCTATGTAAGTCTTCAAACATGTCTGAGCCCCTTTTTCCCTCCAAGAGTATATAGGGCTCCACCCACAAAGTTTGGGGTTGCATCTAAGTAGCCCAATCATGTGGATAGGGTAGTTGCATGGGTTTTCTCACAGAATTGGAAAGGAGACTTGGGGTGCAGAAAGAACTTAAGGCAAATCTAGAATGATTTAGGTTGTAGATGTGCGTTTTGGCTCCTGTTCATCTCTCTTTGAAGGAAAGGGGGAGAAGACTAAGAGAGGAACATATTATTCAGCATGCATAAAATTATGAGAACCAAATGCCCATTAAAAGTTATATTGCTTGTAATTCCTAGAATATATTGGCCAGTTCCAAGAATTAAGGCTGTTTGGGGAGATGTCTGTCTTTCTTTAATGTCAAAATTATCAAAGCAGTTAAAATGTTAAAAGCATATTTCATGGGACATGTCAAGTGATCTTTGTCATGAGTAATCTGGGTGTCCTGAATAATATAAACCATTTATTTTTGATGGGCACTGAAAGTTCAAAAGCTTTTTAACATTTAAAATTCTACCCATGCAGGCAGGCTTCCCTGGGCACCTTCAGTTGTGTTTTATGAGGATTGTGATTAGAATACAGACCGCTGTAGGTAGGAGAGTAATCTGAAATTCCCTGTGAACTTGCAGCAGTTTTCTTCTGCAAGAGATGGAAGTTTTTTAAAGTTAGACTGCCATGTTAATTCTACGCTGTGACTTTCTAAGGTGGGGTGGACGCTGAGCCTCATCAGAATACAAAAAGGAAGGTTTATCGAATGACCACTTTGAGGAACTGGGTAGATGGGACTCATTAGCCTGGGAAAGCAGCTCATCTAAGAGAAGGAAATCTCTGATCCCAAACCTCCACTGCCTTGTGGCTACATCCAGTTGTGGAAAAGGCTTCAGGAGTCAACCTTGAGGCAAAATCCGGAGCCGGAGTCCCTGAGGCAGTTCGTGGCTGAACACAGTCACATTCTGGCAACTCCTGCGACGCCGCTGGAACCAACTGTATTGGCTTCTGCCTTTCCGTTGGACCATTTCAGCAACGTGGAGAGGGGGGATTTGCTGCATGGGTCTATCTTCCATATCTACTCTACCCAGGCTTTGCGCACTGGCGAGGACACTCTGTTCCAGAACCACCATTCAGAGCGCAATACCATAGTCTTCCATGACTGAAGGATGCCAACTAACTTTGAGGAGAAAGCACAGGCTGATGCCTCAATTCTCCCCTCCTAAGAAAGTAGACTCTTCTGTTGCCACAGGTGGCACTTTCTCCACAATACTTTTGCCTTTTGGTGGCATCCCCTCAGAGTCCAAATTTGGCTGAGGCACCTCTGCTTGCTGACCCTCTCCCTCTTCTTTCCCCAAAGGAGAGAAACAAAGTAGTTAAACCTATTTTATGGCACAAAGAAGGAAGAAAAAAGCATGAGAGCCCAATGCTATCCAGGTCTACTCAGAAGTAAATCCAATTATAGTCAATAGGTCTTACCCCTAGGTAAGTATGGATAGGATTGCTGCGTGAGACTTCTTGGTCACAACTCTCCTTCCCATCTTCCATGAAGTTGGCTGGGATTCAGCTTCTCAAGTGGGGATTAAACTTGGAAGCAATAAGGAAGTGAGTGTGTGTGTGTGTGTGTGTGTGTGTGTGTGTGAATAGATATATGCCTAATAAAGGTTTGTTGTATGTTTGTATGTTTGTTTGTTTGTGTGAATAGAAAGTAGACTCTTGGAGTGTAACATATAGTCTATAGAATTCTGCTTAGGTCTACTTATTTTCTGTGGTTTTTAATGTGCCCCAAGATGTTGTGCCTTCCACATAACAATAATAATAATAAACTTTATTTATGCCCCGCCCTTCTCCCCAAAGGGACCCAGGGCGGCTTACAACATGTTAAAAACAGATTAAAACATAATTTAACATGTGACATAGTTCATTTTTAATGCATTGGTGGGGAGGAGCCATACTCTTGTATGCACATGCTTTGCCTGCGGAAGATCTCGGATTCAGTGGAAGCATTTCTTCTATCACTGAATTGCAGTCCTTCCCCAAAATAACAGCATGGCAGTACTGTCCTTTCCAAGTGGAATCGATGGTGTTCAGCCAGAGCAGGAGCTTAAAGCAGCAGCAGGAGACCATGCCTAAGATCTTGACTGCTTACAGTTCTGAGGAAGGTTGGATTTTGCTCAGGCTCGAATTAAAAAAAATAAATGAGATCAGCACCTAGGATAGCTCCGAATGGAAACAAAATTTGACTGGATAAAGATTTCCAGGCAGACTCAGGTGTTCAAGCAAAGGTCTAGAGCAGGAGATGTCAAACTTGTTTCATATAATGGGCTGAATAACTTTCATGGCACCTGCTGAGGACCAAAAGTGATGTTGTTAAGCTGCAAGTGATACCATTAAGCAGATTATGGCCAGAAAAATCCATGTTTTCATGATAAGCCCAATTATCACAAGGACCGCCCTTGCAGCAGTGCCACTTCTGTTGCAGTATCACCTCAACTCAGCAGCTGAGGTCTGCAAGGTGACACCTCAGTAGAGGTAGTGCTTCTGAAAGAGTGGCCCATGTAATAATTGGGATCTTCCAGCATCTCAGCAGCATCTTCTTCTCTCACCATTCTTGTTCTGTCCCTTCCCCTGTTGTGTTCCTTGCTTTCTGAGGCCTCCTTCCATTTCTCTGAAGCACTGGGAAAGCCCAATTATAGCAGAAGCCAGATAGGGGCCAGATCTCACTGGCAGTACTTATGTTTTGACATCCCTGGTCTAGAGCTTACTGAGAGCTTACATACTTTCTGCAGGTAGTTGGAGTGCTTACCTTTACCATTTCCTTTTGGAAACTTTTACCTTAATGGCCCTTCTCCAATTTTGCAGGTGTTTACTTACAGTGTAGAGGGGACTGTGGCTTGGTTACATGGTTTTCCAGGAAGGCCTTGGACACAGAGGAAAGGGGCAGAGACTTCTGTCTTGGAGGGCATGGGGGGGATCTGGTTTGTGTGGTTTCTCTTGTGCAAGCAGTTCTCATGGAGTAGAAGCATCCATTATCTGTGCTGAGGAAATTTCCCTCCCCCCAGTCTGTCTCCTGCTCAGGGCTGTCTACCTCATCTCCAGGTTTGGGTATGTTCCCGAAAGGAGTGACCCAAAGTCACCATGTGAGTTTTGTAGTTGAGTGGGGATTTGAATCTGTGTCTCCCTGCTCCTAGCCCAATGTTCTAACCTCTACACCATGGTAATGCTCTAGTTCGTTTTCATTCTGCACTAAACACCATGCATTTAATGTCTCACCTGATTTAAAAAGTGGTTGGAGAAAGAGGTTGAAAAATATTCTTGAATAGCTGTCACAGCATATTTTCTTTCAAGTAGTATGAACTGAATGTAGCTTTTTTTAAAAGACTTTTTAACTTCACAAAGATTTGAAATGCATAAGTTAGAATTTTACTTGTCATTCCTTTTGCCTTAGGCAAACTCACCAGAATAGCTGCTGAAATTAAATTAGGATCTCTACTTGCTGTAGGATCCATTGCAGCTTTTCTCTGGTTGAAATGTCTGCATGAGCTCTCTCTCTCGCTCTCTCTCTCGCTCTCTCGCTCTCTCTCTCTCTCACACACACACACACACACACACACACACACACACACACACACACTAGACAAAGCATGGACAGAAAGCAAATCTCATTTCCCACTATTGCCTTTTCATAAGCGTGATGTGGGGAATTGAAGCATAACATAGTGGCAGAGATTTGACTTCTTTCCCAAACATCTTCAGATACAATATGTATATAAAATTCAGTCCTCATTTTCTGAAGATCATAAAGTAATGCTCATTTTTTAGGCTGATGTGATTTTTACATACAGCCTCTGAAGACTTTCAAAGGAAATAATTAAAAAGATATTTTAAGATGCAAGAGTTGTTTTTTTTTAAATGAAAAGTCAAGTTTTCTGTAGTAGAAAGAGAAATTCATGGGTTATACTATTGATATTGGGGAGTATAGAACTTAGCAATGGAGGAGAACAGAAATGTGGGCCAACTTTGAGTCTGCTGAATCTGCTGAATATTAAAAGAACTCATTAGATTCTGCTTTTGTTTTCATATTTTATGGTGTGGTCCCCATTCCTTTATGCAGAAGAAGATGAACAGGCAACAAACTGTTGCCCATTCTAAACTAGGGCTGCTCTGCCCTTTTCAACAGGGGAACACACTTGTGCTTTCATAAAGAGTCCTATGGCTGTTTATGCAGTGTGTGCCACCACTGGCCATTTGGGGGCTGCCACCACAAATAGTGGGAGTGCTGGAGGTCTGCTGCCACTGTTGGCTGTCTCCAACAGCCAAAGTAAGCCAGCAGAGGGGGGAAGAATGGGGGAGTTTCTGAGCAGGGGGGGAGGTGGGCAGGAGGTGGAATGGGGGTGGTTTCTGGCGACACCAGTTAAAAAGGCAAAGATGCATTTAAGATCACGTCTAAATGTCATGTCCCTAAATTGAGAAACTGATTAAGAAAAAGAATAAACAATAGAAAATTTAAAAATTTTAGGATGCTTTTCCAGCATTTGTTAACACTTTCAGAACTTGTTTATGTTTATCTTCATGTTTTATGAAGTTTATGTTTAAACTTCATGTTTATCACATTTGCATTCTCTAAGGAGCCCAGAGTGGCAAACAAGAGTCTACCATTGTGGCCTAACAAGAACTTTGGACTGATTTACTCAAAACCACTCAGTGAGTGTCACAGCCAGAAATCCATAAATGTGCCTTCCAGCTTTTCTACATTTTCTGTTCGGCAAGCTCCCCTTCTTCTGAATCTAGAGTGTGTAAATTGTGTGTGGAGGCTTTCCTCCATCTTTACCTGGAGCAATGAGTTGTGCAGAGCATGGATGATAGGCTCCAAGTTCAGGTACTTCTTAACTTCTCTGCTTGTTTTTACTCTCTGAAAACAAGCCTTTGGGGTCCTGCGAATGGCTAGTTGAATCTGACTGTAGAATCTGAATCTACAGATAACCAGCCGATCTGTAGGTCTGTCTAGCTCAATATTGTCCACACATTGTTTCCTAACCTTGCTACCTGATATTCTTTTAATGGTAGATTCTGGGGATTGTATATCAAACATTCTTCAAGTAACACACATGCTGCACCCATGGGCTATGGACCTTTCCCTGAAATGATGGCTTCAGTTTTAATTCAGAAAGTAGGTGTGTCTGCTGTTAGATGTGGATAATATTGTTTTAAGAGTTGCATAGAAGGCAGGATGCCCAAGAAGAGCTTTCCCCGAAGCAGTGGAACAGTTGTGATGGAAGAAATCTCCTTTTGCCATTTTCTTTTAGGAGAAGTCTCCTAGCAGAACTTCCTCTACTATGCAATTCTTCAAGATACAGGAACCCTCTCGTGATCTGGGCCTGACAATAAAGAACAAATCTGAGCTATATTTCTATTAATCTGGTCATGCATTCACAAAATTCTTTCTTGATGTGCCTTATATGCTAATAATAATAATAATAATAATAATAATAATAATAATAATAATAACAGAAGGATTCTTTCTCACTTTTCTGTGTAGATATTTATCTTCGAGAATAACATCTACTACTGTGCGCATGTGGGGAAACAAGCTATCCGTGTGGTCTCCACGGGAAAAGACAAAGTTATTTTCAATGGGCTCAGCGACTGGTTGTATGAAGGTAGGACGGCAAGTCCACAACTAACCAGTGAATGTTTTCCAAAAGACACCCCAATATCATACTCACACATGCACCTATATATATTGGTAGATGGTATTGGTAGAACTGAGAAATGCCTCTTAAAAGGACTGAATTGTATAAAAAGTTGTCTGGTAGCCATGGAAGAAGGGTGTTGTGCTGAGGTAAACTGTTTTAGTTGCTTTATATTGGTGCTGCATTTGTTTTGGAAGGTTTTTAAAAGTGCAGTTGTTTTTCTGTAGTTTCAAACCTGGATTTTTTTTTTTTTAGCATTTCAATGCAGTGTTCAATTCTGTTGCTTTGGGGGGGGGAGAATGGCACACAATACTACCTAAGTACCTTGTTAATGTCTTCAGAAACAGTGGTGTGGCTCAGATTCTTTCCCTCCTTTCAAATCAGGCTCCAGGGCAGGCTGAAGATCCTCCTCACAAGCAACATTCCCTGATTTACCACCACCCCGACTTATCCATGGGTCATGGAACATTCCATTATTTGGGGGCTGAAATCTGCCCTTGATTTTTCTGTGAGATTGCCTTATAGGCGAGTGTCTATGGTGATCTGTTAACGATCTCTTTAAAATAACCCAAAAATGGAGACAGGAAACTGGGCTTGATTACCCTGCACTATAGGACTATAGGAAATCTGTTTTTGCTTTGCCTTTCTTATGCATGAAGGATCTGTCTTAGCAGATTACTAGAGTTCCTTTTAGAAATTGTTTTGAACAATCTCACTGCTCTACAAACCTCCTGTCCATAACCTCTCTCTTGGCTGTCACCTAAGAGCAAGTCAGTGACTAGGATTTCTGCAATCATCCCCCAATATGGCCATGTACTGCAAATTATCAGCTTGACATGTAGTTACATGCACATAGTGATAAATGGTTGGCAACCTTCAGTCTCGAAAGACTGTGGTATAAGCCTACAGCACCCAGTATTCCCAGGCAGTCTCCCATCCAAGTACTACCCAGGCCTGACCCTGCTTAGCTTCAAAGATCAGGCATGTGCTGGGTAACAGTTGCTACTAACAGCTTAAGCAACCATGGAATAAACAGTATTTTTTGTTATTTAATGTTATGAGCTCACACTTCTTAACTGCAAAGTTTACTGTGTTAATGACTAAAATGTCTTCTCAGACTATATCCTGACCATAGCAAACCACTGAGAAACATAAATTCTCGTGGTAATACTTGCAGAGCATAGGTCAGCAACCTATGGCCCGTGGGCTGGATTCAGTCCTACCACCCAATGTCATCTGGCCCATGTAGAGTTTGGCTTGGCAAATCCTCCCACCCAGTTTGCCACACACCAGACTGGGAATGGCAGAACCAACTGCCCAGGCCTACAGGGTTTCTGTGCTACTGTAGGATGGCAGAGGGATTCTGCAATCCTGGGCAGGGGACTCTCTGCCAAGTCTTAATTAAACCACAACCTCACTCAAATCTTCAGACTGCCATTTTCTCCTTTCAATTGGATCATTAATGACATTCAGGATAGGTTTACATACTTGATGACTGGTGTCTTGCATTTATGAAAAGGCCATTATAGGTCAAGTAGTGCAGACAGAGATTTCGTGTCCCCAGACGTCACCCCAAACACAGCGCAAGCAAGTTCACCTCTTCCCACCTCCCTGGGCAGCCCAATCTGCCTGCGCTGTATCCAGTGCAGGGTTGAGGCTGGCAGCAGCACAAGCTGGAGCAAGGGGAATTGATTCCCCTTCCCCTGGGAAACGCAGAAGCACCCAGAATGGAGCTACTTGGATCTACACCACTTAAAGAGGTAGTGCAGATCCAAGCAGCCCAGCACGAGGCAGGGCTGCCTGGGAAGGGGGTTAAGATCTGGGCTAAGTGCTGGATCCTGGCTTCAACCCCCTCTCTGGCCCATTCTGGCCATGGGCCTACCCACTGCCCGCCCTCCCTGAAAATTTGACCCTTTGGCCAAAAAGAAGTGACTTCAGGTCAGCATTGGAATTACTGTGCCAAGATATGTGTGAATGTACCGACTCTGTGTGCGTGTGGGGGGGGGGGGAGAGAAAAATCATGTGTAGGCTTTGTGGAATGAAAAGAGAAGGCACTTCAGCATCATACTGCAATAATAGCCCATAATGGATGGGCCTTTGTTCAGTGTTCTCCAGCTCCAAGGAAGGCAACGGATCTCTGCAGCATTCCTCATGTTTGCTCTTTTGATCTGAGAGTCCCAGTGAATTTGCTCTTGTGTATTTTTACTTGTTTGCGCCGCTATCGCTTTAGCAAGTTGCTGTGGCTGGATGGATTGAGAGCATATGCTCAGCCCTCTCTCCATCTGTGCAAGCATTACAGACACCGTGTAGTCGGAAATGGTGCTGAGGCAAAGTTTGCAGCGAGAACAGCACCCTCGGAAATGCCCTTCCTGTCATCTCTGTTCTCATGTTGCTTTTGGAGTTTGATCATGTGGTGACAAAGTACTTGTAGCCAGTCAGCTTGGTTGTTGCTGCAGCGCCTTGGGCTTTTCTCCCAAGCGTAATGCTCCCACGGTTTCTCAGATTTTCCTTTTCCAGCATAGAACGAAGACCCCTTTCTCAAGGGCAGGTGGCAAATATATACATTGCAAGTATGTGGGTATGTGTATGTATATATTACATATGTTTATTAGACGTTACAGATTACATTCCCAGCAGCACCAGCTCTATCACACAGTAAGCCATTAAGGCAGATTGCAAATTCCAAACAGAAGGAAGTTGACTTGTCTTCCTCCATTCTTGGAGAATGAATGCTTTTGTCACAGTAAGGAAGGCACATTCCAGGATTAATCAGACTTCTTTCCTCCGTGTTTCTTTTGTAAATCCGGAAGCGGATTTAAAGGCTTCTTCTGTTTAAAATGCAGGAGTTCACTGCAATTCAAGCTAAGCTTTTTTTGCTTTCATAAATCTGCCATCGGGTAAACTTTCTTCAAGGTATTATCTTGAACTGTTGACTGCTGATGATACAGAGGAACAAAAATATATTCAAATCAATCAGCACTGATGTAGTAGCCTAATCTGCTTAGTGAATTTAGCTGGAAGGTTGCAGGCTGAAACAGATTGGGGTAACATGGAAGACTAGATTAAGCGTGGGTTTTAAAGCTAAAATAAACATGGCATTTGCAGTGTCATATCCAGCTTCTTTTTTCACATTTCAGTAGCATTTCAATTTTGAGAGCAAAGGTGTACAAAGGTCTACAATCACCTGTAGAATCAATTCCAAATCTTTGTTTGCTTTCACTCAAAATCATCAAATGTTGTAGAAGCAGAGCCTGATTGACAGAAATTGTAGGCTTTCCACTTTGAACAGGCCAAGTAAGGGCAAGTGGAAGGATACTTACCCAGGAATAAGCCCCATTGACTATCATGGAACTTACTTCGGAGTATATATGCATAGGATTGGGCTCTAAGTCTCCATCACTGTGCAAGTTACCAAAAGCCCAAATCATGTGGTGCACACATGCTTTACATGGCCCAGAAAATCCTGTTGGCATTACCATCCTACCCCTTCCTCCCATTTACAACAGCATGTTGCATGATGGATGCTTGGCAAAATTACTGAAATTACTGGCAGGCATTGATTAGCATTCTGCACATCAATGTGGTTGATGTGGTTATAAGGTCAGTGTCATATACACCAGTTAACCTGACCCCTGTGGCACATTGGGATGAACTGCACATTTTCCATTGCCTGTCCACATCATTCATGAGCTCTTAAAAATGTATTTTTAAAAAAATAAAAAGCACATTTTAAGAGCTCATGAAATGATCTGGACTGGCAATGGGAAATGTGTCATGCATCACCAATATGCCACTAGGGTTCAGGTGCTAGCTGACAGATGTATACTGTTACTGACATAACCACATTCTGCAAGTCAGTCACCTACACCATTGGGGTTGGCTCTGCAACAAATAATTCCAATTGGAGAACTGATTTTTAAACTCTGGAAAGCTGTTGCCAGCCAGTCTAGACAATACTGAACTTAGACAAGTCAGTGGTCTGAATAAAGCCATTTCATATATTCATAAGAACTCAAATCTCTTCAGAAAATGAAGAAGCATTTAAGAAGAGAATGGAACTCAGTAAGAACTTGGTTCCCGGAGGGAAAAAACTAAGAGCCAAAACATCTAAGGATGAATTTTTGTTATGTTCTTTGAACAGCCTACTGCGTGATAAAAATTAATAGAGCTGAGTAAACGTTCATGACTAAGAGTAAATCCTATGCATGCCTGCTCAGAAATGTCCTACTGAGTTAAGTGGAACATACTTCTAGTATATATAGGATTTATGCAGGATATATAAGGTATGTCCTATATAGTACGTATTTAGGACTGCAGCCTTAGAACTGTAGAATATGATCCTGGAATGTAACGGTTTGGAGACAACAGAAGCAGCAATATCAGTTAAGCCCAGAAGCAAAACAAGCAGCAGGCAAGCTGGTGTTAGCTCAGTTGAAAATGCAGCCTTGAATGCTGGATTGTTGCCCAACAGTCATTTTTCTCTATTGCATTTGTGCAAAAAAGCGTCACTGGAGAATCCAAGTGCTAATGCAGCATAAACACCTTCATTTTCATTAAGGACCTATCGCAAACATGTATTTGTACCAATAGGGTGCAATAAATTCTTTGTCCTGTGCTTGCCCTGAGAGCAAGTTAGTTCCCAAGCATCATTACTGCATTATTATTTTTTTATCCTTGGGCATGAAATCCAAGCAGAAGGATACAAAGAGAGATTAGTGTGGCAAGCAATGACTTTTCCATATCCTCTTAACGCTCATGGTGTGTCTGCCTTGCATCATCGCATCATTATTCGATATTGTAACTGCAGTGACATCTGGTGTAGGAAGCCAGGATGTCACTGTGTTGATTAAATACCTTTAAAACCTCTAGAAATATGGCTGCATAAATCAGTCTCTGTCCTTTGGTACTTCCTTGCACTATATATACTGTCAAACTCTGGGTTCAAGGATGCTTATCTAATTGTGGAATCTGCCCTATAGGCTAGCACCACATACAGTTTCTGACACAAGGAATTTCATGGTAATCACTCTAACTTTATTGCACCATTTTAAATGTCCTTTTTCACACAACTACTATTAAAAATTCAGGTGCCTAATTCTCATTTGCATTTGGTCACTATGCTAATAAACAAGCCAGTTTTGTGCCAGTGTATATTTAGAATCTTCTGCTGCATTCTTAAAGTGCAATCCTAGCAATGCCTACTCAGGAGAAAGTACCATTGAGTTTGATGGCACTTACTCGCATGTAAGTGGGTATAGGATTGCAGCCTAAGAAGTCCAGTCTTTGCCTTGTCTGCCATGTCAAATTGCTTTCCTTTCAAGCAGCAGCTTTTATGTATTTTAGCAGTCGCTGGAAAGGAAACAGACTAGATGCATTTTTTCCTGTCTATATTTAGTGTACTGTCATATGAAGTATTCATACAGGAGCCTTGAAAAAGATCTAAGTATGCAATTTTTACCTTTGGGGACAGGCAGGTCTTTTGAAGATCTTGCTTCCTGTGAGTTGTGTGTGTCTTTGGGATTTAACAAATATCCAACAGAAGCAAGGAGGAAAGCTCCATCTGATTTTAATTGTTCCAGGTTATATCTTCCATTGTCAACCCTGAATCATTAGTAAAGTTCTCCAAATGTGTACAAATAAAACAGGGAGCTCTATATCTTATGGAAGCCTCATCCATTCAGACAGCATATGAAATGATAAACTTATTCCTGGACTGTACCACTTCAGCCGCAAGAGGCAGTGGTGGGTTCTCAAGTTTGTATCTTCACCCATGAAAGAAATCACTATATAAACAAAACCAGTATGTCAGTTATGCTGGAGCTCATCTTCCTGACATCTAGCAAGAGCATTAGGAAGCACAGATAGAAAAGCATTCAGTCATATGGTCCCCTACCTATAGTTTGAAGTGGTGCAGTTCAATGATGGTTTGTCACCTCAATAAGCTGAATAAGGCATCTGATTCCTAGTCAGTGAACCCTTTTCCACCTTGTTTGGGGAAAAGAATGTGGCTAAATACCTGATAGTCCTCTATGCTTCCAATTTGTTATTATGAAGTAACTTCAGGCCTTGGGGCCCATAATGGAATTACTTTTTGTTGATTAAGCTTTCTCCTGCACTTTGTCCAAGCAGCTCGGGGTGGCAGACCTGATTCTATATCCCTTCTTCACAGTGGCTCTGAGAGGTTAGGCTAAAACTGGTGCATGCTCATCCAGCAAGCATCATGGTGGAGCAAAGTTTGGAACCTGGCCCTGCTCTCATCCCAGCAATAATCACTATACCACACACTCTCTCTTGGACATAATCAGAAGAAAGATAAAATGTGCATCGGTCTCATTTGTATCCATGGGACTTAAATACATTGTTAAGATATTTCCCTGTTCATAAGAACATAAGAATATAAGAACAGCCCCACTGGATCAGGCCATAGGCCCATCTAGTCCAGCTTCCTGTATCTCACAGCGGCCCAACAAATGCCCCAGGGAGCACACCAGATAACAAGAGACCTCATCCTGGTGCCCTCCCTTGCACTGGCATTCTGACATAGCCCATTTCTAAAATCAGGAGGTTGCGCATACACATCATGGCTTGTACCCCGTAATGGATTTTTCCTCCAGTAACTTGTCCAATCCCCTTTTAAAGGCGTCCAGGCTAGACACCAGCACCACATCCTGTGGCAAGGAGTTCCACAGACCAACCACACGCTGAGTAAAGAAATATTTTCTCTTGTCTATTCTAACTCTCCCAACACTCAATTTTAGTTGATGTCCCTTGGTTCTGATATTATGTGAGAGTGTAAAGAGCATCTCCCTATCCACTCTGTCCATCCCCTGCATAATTTTGTATGTCTCAATCATGTCCCCCCTCAGGCGTCTCTTTTCTAGGCTGAAGAGGCCCAAATGCCGTAGCCTTTCCTCATAAGGAAGGTGCCCCAGCCCCGTAATCATCTTAGTTGCTTAGACTGTTCCCCGTCATGTGCACCTGCATTTGCACAGAATTCAACCTCCCATCTTTAGAGGCTGTTTCTGTCCTGAGCAAGGGTTGCGATGTGAGGTCAAGAGAACAGATTTTTTTTTTTTTTTAATTATTCCCTATGTTACTAAGCTTGTGTTGTTACCTGGAGAATTTTTACAGTAATATTACCGTTGCAATCAGTCCCTGCTGAGTTGTTAAGTACCATTCAGGCTGCACAGAAACAGTAGTCACTGAAAATATACCCTTCAGTGGGTTTATAGCAGCCTGTTGCCTATTGCTGAAAGCCAGAACAAGCTGCCCTTAAGGCTCAATGGCCCTTCACTGGTTATTGGAAATTATTGGAACGTTTGCTCATTTAAAGTGCAGCAAACATGAAATAATTCATAATGATTACCAAACACGAAAATGGGAGCTAAAGGGCACATTTCAGGCACCTTTGCCAAACGTACATCCCTGCGCAGGGAGAGACTAATCACTCCCTACATGGTGCTGCAGTGGCACCAATGCAGTGCCCGCTGTTATCTTGCAGGGGAATTTGAGCTTCCTGAGGCCTCCTCAGCATAAGGGAACATTTGTTCCCATGCTCCAGGGTAAGTCAAGCTGGCCTAGTGGGTCTATATTGCTGGTGCAAGTCTATCTAGACCCATGAAGGCAGATAGAGGCTGGGAAGAGGTTTGGATTCAAGAGACAACACTGACACCAAACCGACCCCTTTCCGGGTTCCAATCCTCCCTTCTCTCCACCATCACGACCTGCTGCCCTCCCATCCCCTGCGCTCACTTACTGCGGCCAACAGTCATCTGTTCTGCTGATGCACTGAGAAAGTTGCTAGCCAGGCTGTACACTCCAGTGTGTCACCTTTTGTGACAGCCAGAAAATGCCCAAGGCCTCAGAGACACTCGTTCCGGCAGCATTACGTGCCCATGGGATTGGGCCTTAAATTGTACTACAGTCTACTTGGGAATTCATGCCCTCTGAACTGAAACTCCTTCCCCGTAATACCAGATGCGGAGCTAGTTGTAGTTAGTTGGTGATGACAGAAAATGCATTCTTCAGATTCTCTGAAGCACTCACTTTTAACATTGTGCCTTGACATGTTTCAGTTAGAACACCTGGTTCCAATGGAGGGCAAAAGAAACGATCAGTGTGATGAAATTCCATTGAC
This sequence comes from Tiliqua scincoides, assembly GCF_035046505.1. Lineage (NCBI taxonomy): Eukaryota > Metazoa > Chordata > Lepidosauria > Squamata > Scincidae > Tiliqua > Tiliqua scincoides. The sequence continues at coordinate 8,265,009 of NC_089825.1, forward strand.
TCCTGGTCCATTTCTAGGCACCACAGAAGGTGCAATCAGGGCTGGCCCAAGAACTCCAGATGCTTTAGACTGAGCACCAAATACTGCCCTCCCTTACCCGATGATGTGCCAGCCTCTGATCCTTCCACTTGCCAACATGCTAGCCCAGCAGTTTCCTCCCCTCCATATTTCCCCTTCCTCTCAGTTCCCCTCTTTCTTTTCCAATCCAGGAAGGAGCAGTGGCAGCAAGTAGGTTAATAGAGATGGGTGTCTCCCACTAATGCCTGAGGTGACTGCTTCAGTTGGCCTCCTGGATGGGCCAACCCTGGTGCTGGTTATTTCCATTACAGTGCTAAAAGGTGTGGAACCTGGAGCATCACCTTCTCCTATGTTAGCCTGCCTGAACCTTGCATTCATCATCAAAGGTCCTCCTCTGAGTCATCCTGCTATTGTCTCACCAAGACCTTCTAGATTGTGGTGCACAATTAATGCACATTATTGCTCCTTCCCTGGAGAAGCTCATCTGACACCAGACTTGATGTCTGTCTGGTGCCAAGCAATTTGCCCTGGCATTCCAGCTCATCGTGTAACAGGTTTTAGTTGTTGTTTTGACTGGTTGTGTGGCTACTGCTCTCTGCACTTGTTGATCTTCATTGTATTTGTTTTAATATACAGTTAAAGCTTGTGGGAATTTTGTGCAGAAGGAAGTTTATTAATATGCTATGTTAGACTAATCAGCTGACTTCTCTGTACACAATTTAATACCTGTGCTGTCCATAGTGATCAGTCTGAAAGAGCAACCCCATCCTAATTCCATATTCACATCCATGAGTGTAATGAAAATCCCTGTGTAGCCTGTAAGTGTGAATTTGTAAAAGTGAGAGTAAATCCACCCTTTTCCTGCTGTGGCTGCAAGTGTGACAGGGTGGTTGAAAGGCTTTAAGGGACGACTAATCTGCATTAAGTGATTCTGAGTATGCATCATTAGATACAATCCTGGAACTATTAATTCCCAGCTGAGTTTCTTTGGAATAAATGATTTATGCAGGTTTGAAGCCAAAATGTGGGATGCCCTCCCGTAAACGGCTGCAGGTGCCCTGGATTCTCATATCCTGTGTTTGCTGAGAGAATGTTCTTCTGGAGTCATAATAACAGTGCTGATAATCTCCCCATCACCATGGTTTCATAGCCTGTATTCTGAAGCCCACATTATTCTTGATAAAATATTTCTGAGTGTTACATGCCACCTTGTGGTAAGATTTTAGTTTTTCCTTCCCCCCCCCCCCATCCTTTCAAAATAACCTCTGTGGGTTTTATATTGAGATGCTTGCAATACATTAAAGGAGACCATATATTGAGCAAAGAAGATCAGAAACTTAATGTTTCCTGAATGCAGAAGCCTGCCGTAATGCCAGCTTTACGTTGAAGCATCCAGTCCCTTTCTTCTGAAAGACTTGCATACAATTTTTGAAAAGACCATTTGAGGCAAGTCTCTCTACTGAGTTTTGTTTGTTTATGTCATACTGATCGCATGCCTGGGCTTTGTACCTTTTTGTGTTCCTAATAAGTCTTCATAGAATTTGGAATGACTTCATATGAACAGACGTGGCTATTTTTACACTTCACCACCCATCTAAACTTGATATATAGTACAACCTCATTATGACTTGGCAGGAACAGTGAGAGAAATAAACAAGCATCCAGGGTGACTTCTCTGTTCATCCTGTGCCACTTACTAAAACTCAGGTGCAGCTATAGAGAATATTAGCCCCGGAAGACCTGGTTAGGGTTGTCATTGATTCTGCTGACATTTAGAAGCCAGGCAAATATGATTCTATTCCTGCCTACATATGGTTTTCATTGATTTTTGACTCTTGGTCCCTATTGTGAATTGTTTCTTCATGGTAACTATTTTTATTTTGCTTTGCTTTGCTTTATTTTGCTATATTTGCTTTGATTTTATTGTGGTCATAAATGACATTGATTTTGAATGGCCTTATAGCCCAATCCTATCCATACTTTCCTGGGAGTAAGCCCCATTGACTCCAATGGGACTTACTTCTGAGTAGACATGCATAGGATTGGGCTGTCAGAAATCTATTACATGTGATAGGAATACAGAATATGAAAACAATCAATCAATATGGTAGCGTGTGACAGAAAATGGAGCATGTGCAGATGATTACACTATTCCGTGGTCATCTATATCACCTATATCATGATCTTGCACCAGGTGCACAGATGTGTGTTAAAATGGTAACCAATCACCAGGAAAATTGGCTCAAAGATGCTTAGTTTGCATAGCTTTTTGTGCCCCAAAATATAGATGCCTTTTGCATCCTTAACCCCTGACCACACACGTTATAGGTGCTGCAGGTCTAAAGCACACACCTGCAATGTTTAGTTTGCCATGTTCATCTTTGTCCTTGGCTTAGGGGCTGGGTAGATCTGAAAACAAAGGAGGAAGCAGAGATATAAGTCTCTGACACACTTTAAAGTGCTGGGGGAGGGCATGCAAGAAGCAGGTGCTTTAGAGCTTTTAAAAACACACTTAAGAAAAATAGGTTTTCAAAAGATGGTTTCCAGGATCACAACAGAAGTGTTTACTTCTTGATTCCAGGCCCAACCATACTGCATTCTGGGAAGGACTTGGGGAAAACTCACTTGATAACTGTACACATTTTCCTGAGGAGCTATTTGTGGTCCTTTTTGAAAATTACATGATTATTTTCTGAAAGTCCCCTTGTACAAGACCTGGCAAACCACAAAGGAGAAAGGCAAGGTAGGCATTTTGAGAGAAAACTGCTCTCCTCTTCTCCCACCCCAGCCAAAAGGAACAATGGCATTTTTAAAATATGCTACTTTAGGGGAGACTGAAGATAGGATAGATTTTGATTATGCTCCGTTAACAAGAAACTGTTAACTTTCATGTGAAAGTATTGCCGTGGAAAACATTTCTCAGAGAAGAAAAATGTGTATGTAGTTAATGTGTTATAATCTTGTTTTCACTCCATGGCAAAGCTGTAAAGTGCAATTACTTATCACTTCAGGCAGCAGAAACCCGGGTATCTCTGCTGTTCCTCTCTCCTGATGTAGTTTAATTAGGTGTTGGCTTCCACCCCATTTCCTATCTCGGGAGAGGGGGGAATATAACCCTTTCACACTCCATTTCAGCTCTTTAGTGGCACTGCTGAAGAAGAGATGCCACGGCCTGCCGCTGGAAGCAGCACCCCCAGCCAGGAAGGAAGCTTTCTCTAGCCTTCACTTCTGTGTTCCTTGTTAGGGTAGCAAGGAGCTATGAGCCTGGAACTCACTTTGCACAGCAAACTACCCCTGCTTGGGTGGCTTTCTGCCCGTTCGCTGGCCATCCCACACATTCTCGAAAGCTTTGCCACACCAAGCTGCTACTACTGCCCTGAGCCACTTGGGATTCTTGTAGATTTGTGCACAAGAGTTTAACAGATTTCGTACTGCATAAGGAGGTCCTGATTTTCCTACATGAA